>NC_083317.1:67871204-68188259 GCF_963455315.2 Globicephala melas
AAAGTCTGTGGAAAGTTTAAGTAAAAAAGAGAAAACTGAAGAAAACTGAAGAGAGTATTGGGATAGTAGACATTTGCTTTCTAATATGGAAGGGAAGGGAGAGGAAGGGAGGGGAAAGGAAAGAAAGTCCATCTCTCATTGCTTTCGTGAGCTCCTTTCTCTTTTCCATCCTCTACACATCCCCCATTATTTAGTCTTTGACTTCCCCTCCATCCCCTCTCCATGGAAACATCAGTGCATGGACTTCCGCCTCCCCATGGCCGACTCTCAGACAGCATGGCTGTCTATCTTCTCTTACCTCCTTGACGTGGGCTGGCCGTGTGGCACTGCGACCTCTCAGTTGCCAGAATCCAGTGGGTTCTAATGGGTCAGAAACTCTCCACCTTCCTCCTTTCAGCTTGCCTGCCTCTTGGAAGTTTCTTATTTTCCTTAAACTACATAATGATTGTATGAGTCTTCATTTACAAGGATGGTGCTTTGGGCTTATCATTTGTAAGGTGATGCTCTTTGAGCTCTTTCCCCAGCAACCTGAGTCATGTGCATTAATCAGGGATTCCTGCTTGGTCTCCTTTAAGAGAGCTGCTCAGGGGAGGCAAATACTCTCAGGCTTGAAGTGGAATGGAGCTGACTGGTCCCAGAAAGAGAAGGCTCAGCACTGGATTAACCATTCCACTGCTCAGGAACCTAAGTTTGAGTGTCTCACACTGGCATTCTAGGCCCTCCAAAAGTTTAGCCTTAATAAACCTAACCATCTTTGTCACTTTCTGGGCCTTCTTCTAATTCTCTTTCCCATACTTTGATTTCTCTTATTTTTCATTCCTCTTAATGTTCCCACATAGAATGTTATGTCTCCTTAGCTCTCTGTTTCTGAAAGTATAATTTATATTCCCTTTATGCTTTCATTCCCCTTGTAGTATCATTCAATCCTAGCAGATTAGCCAATGTATTATCTGTCTGTCTATCATCTATGTATCCTCTATCTATCTATCATCTATCATTTTCTATGGACACCCACTAATGATTCCCCAGTCTCTATCTCCATATGCTTTTTCCTCTGAGCTCTTGTCTTGTGTTTCCATCTTAACTTTATTTGTGCCAAGAAAGCAGGCAGCCTAAGGGTGGCACAGACCTTCCCAAGGGAGTCCCTGGGTGGAGTCAAAGAAGAAATAAGGAAATGAGGCAGTTTTAGTTTTGTATAATTACTTCTGGCTTACTGCAAACCTGTTGTTTTTTCCACTGACCTGGCTGCATTGCTGGTCTGCACAAGTAAATCAAGGTTAGCAAATTCTCCTTCCTCATCTTCTTTACCTGTCTCTGTCACCACCTGAGCAGGCCCTTAGACTAACAGATGGGGAGCTTTCTCCCTTAGTAGGGATTATGAGTTGAATTGAGACTGTGATTGAGACAGTTGCTGGCAGTAAAGGAAGCCCTCTCACTGTTCCTCACAGGCTTGAGGGGAGAGAATGGGTGCTCACTGGTACCTGCAAGTACTTCAAGCTCAAAGCAAACTCCAAACTCCAGTTCATTGTCTTCTCCCCCACACCTGCCCTTCCTCTTATATCCCTGAGCATGTTAAAAACATCACTTTCTATCTAGAATCCTTGACTCTACCTTCTTCATCACACCTATGTGCATTAGTTTATTAATTAGTTTGATTAAATATTTACTGAGTGTCTGCTATGTGCCGGGCACTGAGCTGAGGCAGCAGGGATAGAAAGATGACTAAGAAAAGGGGCACCTGGTGTCCACAAGGGGCACCTGGCCTTCTGTGAGACACAGACATGTCAATAAACAACTGCAGTGCAACAGGACTTATGAAATACACGTAAAGGCTGTGGGTGGCAAAAGACGGGGAACAAAGGGGCAAGTATAAAGCCAGTTGGCCACTTGGTCCTGCTGACTTTACTTTCTAAATATCTCCTCAATCCCTACAGCCAGCTCTTCATTCTGGCCTCGTCTCTTTGTTCAGCTCTTGTCTTTTGCCTAAACCTTTATTTAAATTCTCCTGTTTAGACCTGGCTCCCTGCTCCAGTGCCTCCTCCACCTACCCCCCTACCTCCCCCGTTTATCTTTCTCAAAAACAAACCTGTTCTCCTGAACACGCCAGGTTCAACATATCACACTTCTTACACAGTTCTGTCTGGTGTAGCCTTTCCCTCAGGTGTCCATACTTCACCTGTTGAACACCTGTTCATCCCCACATATCACATCCTCTGTGTCCCAAGTGCTTAGGTTATTGAGAGTGAATGAATATATCTGAACATTCCCATTTAAATTCTTCCAGATAGCATGGAATAACTACAGCATTGCAATGGAGAATCTCCCTCTTTCCCTGATCATCTAATTAAAAAAAAAACAACCTGCACAAACCTTCTAGGTTAGTTTTATATGGGGATTGTCTACATTCCTACAGTTGTCCCCATAGCCAAGCCACAGAGGTCTGCTCTCCTTTCTGCAGTAATAGTGGGCACGGTCAACAGGGATAACCCAAGTAGGCCCTTCGTCTATCACACCAAGTTGGCCAGAGGACTTTCACATTGCCCACTCCCCACCCCGCAATGTGACAGCTGCTATTCACCTGGAACTGCTTCCATGGCTTTTCGTGAGCCTTTTCAAGGAACTTTTCATGATCTTACCTAGCCAGTAGGCTTGAGAAACAAGATGTGGAGCATGCTTAAAATAGGAAAAGACCTTGCTCAGGTGGCAACCTTGAACCCTGCAGGTCAGCTAAAATCACAGTGACCGTGGGACGAAAAACTTCTGGAGGCTCATGGATAACTTGTATGCAAAGAATTATAGATTATAACAAATAGCTTATGGCTCTAGGTGTCTTACGAAATGAGCGCGGTTTAAATCAGGTCCCCAAAGACATCTGAGAGAATAAGGATATATACGTAATAGTCAAGAAATGACTGAACCAAAAATAATGCTGTTCTCTTTATTTTTTAAGTTAATTAATTTATTTATAATTAGCTCTCTTTTATTTATTTACTTTTTGCCTGCGTTGGGTCGTCGTTGCCGTGTATGGGCTTTCTCTAGTTGCGGCAAGTGGGGGCTACTCTTTGTTGCGGTGCATAGGCTTCTCATTGCGGTGGCTTCTCTTGTTACGGAGCATGGGCTCTAGGGCACGGGCTTCAGTAGTTGTGGCACGCGAGCTCTAGAGCATAGGCTCAGTAGTTGTGGCACATGGGCTTAGTTGCTCCACAGCATGTGGGATCTTCCTGGACCAGGGCTCGAACCTGTGTCCCCTGCATTGGCAGGCGGATTCTTAACCAACTGTACCACCAGGGAAGACCTGTTCTCTTTAAAGAGCATGACATTTCAACATACATTAGCATCTTTTGCGTTTTGTGGATCTTTTGAGGACACCAGTGAGCCAAGAAAGGTTAACTGTGCTCTGTAACACAGAGGAACATAGTGAGCTGGGATCAGCTGAATAGAGCAAATAAGATATCAGACACCAAGTTATGTTTCTGGGCCCTTTGTTCATTGTTGGGCTGTTCCCGACATCCTGGAACAAAAACTCCCCGTTACATCTAGGACTTCAAGGGTGTCTGCTGATGCATTTTAGAAAAGTCCATGGTGATGAAAGAGTTGAGGAGTGGGAATTTATTCTGAGAATCAGAATCCCTAATTTATTCCTCAGCCTTCTCCAGTTGGGTCTTCTTTTTCAAATCCAGTTGGATCTTTTTTTTCCCAATCATTTTTATTATTTGCCTTTCTAGGAAGTGCCAACCAAGACCCAGATAAGGTTGCAGCAGCCATAATTGATGCCATTGAAGACTTTATTCAGAAAGGATTGGTTCAGTCTATGAAAAAAGTTAAAGTTGTTATCTTTCTGCCTCAAGTACTGGATGTGTTTTGTGCCATCATGAAAAAAAGAGAAGGATCTCAGTCTTCTCCCCAGCAGTCTATGATGTCTAAAATGACATGTGAGTTGTTCATTTTTATGAAATACATGTTCCTAATATTGATGTCACATGAGAAATAGCTATTTTTTTTTCTGGTAGTTTATTAGCTTTTTTCCAGCTTTATGGAGATAGAGTTGACATACATCACTGTATAAGTTTGAGGTATACAGCATAATGGTTTGCCTTACATATATTGTGAAACGAATACCACAATAAGTTTAGTTAGCATCCATCATGTCACACAGATACAATAAAAAGAAAAGAATTTTTTCCTTGTGACAAGAACTCTCTTAACAACTTTCATATCTATCATATAGTAGTGTTAACTACAGTCATTAAAGAAGGTTTCTGGACCCAGTTCCAATGTGTATGGAGGCTTCCCTGTGCCTACAAGCAATTCTCAGACGCCAGCAGGGTGTCTGAGGATTCAACTCAATTCTGACATCATCTACCCAGAGATGGAATCAGATTCCACAGGTAAAGGGCTCAGTGCCCAAGACTGCCTTCCGCTTCAGATACCAAGCACAAGCCAAATACTGTATATATGGGAAAAATATTTGGTCATTCTGACCAAATATATTTTTTCATATATATATATATATTTTTTTTGCAGTATGCGGGCCTCTCAGCGTTGTGGCCTCTCCCGTTGCGGAGCACAGGCTCCGGACGCGCAGGCTCAGCAGCCATGCCTCACTGGTCCAGCCGCTCCGCAGCATGTGGGATCTTCCCAGACCGGGGCACGAACCCGTGTCCCCTGCATCAGCAGGCGGACTCTCAACCACTGCGCCACCAAGGAAGCCCTATTTTTTCTTATAAATCACAATATTACAATCATCATTCTGTACATTACATCCCTAGTACTTATTTATCTTGTAACTGGAAGTTTGTATCTTTTGACCGCCTTTCTCCAATCTCCTCCCACCCTCACCCCGCTTTACTAGGAGTAATTTATGGTTACTCCTAGTAACCATAAATCTGATCTCTTTTTCTATGAGTTTTTTTTTTTTCAGATTTTGCATATCAGTGAGGTCATACAGTATTTGTCTTTCTCTGACTTGAAATAGCTAATCTTTAGTGAACTGTCACAGAGATATTAAGAAAACAATCCCATTTATAATTGCATCAAAAAGAATAAAATACCCAGGAATAAATTTAACCAAGGAGGTGAAAGACCTGTATCATGAAAATATACAACATTGATGAAAGAAACTGAAGAAGATACAAATAAATGGAAAGATAGTTCATGCTCATGGATTGGAAGGATTAATATTGTTAAAATATCCATACTACTTAAAGCAATCTACAGATTCAATGCTATCCCTATCAAAATTCCAGTGGCACTTCTGAGGTAGAACAAACAGACTTGAAACCATAAAACTCCTACAAGAAAACATATGGGTAAGCTCCTCAACACTGGTCTTAGCAATGATTTTTGAGATTTGACACTAAAATTACAAAAGCAAAATGAATAAGTGGGACTACATCAAACTGAAAATATTCTACACAGCAAAGGACATCATAAACAAAATGAAAAGAGAACCCACTGAATGGGAGAAAATATTTGCAAATCGTATATCTGATAAGGGGTTAAATCCAAAATATATAAAGAACTCATACAACAATAGAAAAAACCCCAAACAATTTGATTTTAAAATACAGTATCTGAATAGATATTTTTCCAAAAAGATATACAACTGGCCAATGGGTACATGAAAAGGTGCTCAACATCATTAATCATCAGGGAAATGGAAATCAAAATCATGAGTGATCACCTCACATGATAGAACAGCTATTATCAAAAAGACAAGGGAGGGACTTCCCTGGTGGCACAGTGGTTAAGACTCCGTGCTCCCAATGCAGGGGGCCCAGGTTTGGTCCCTGGTCAGGGAACTAGATCCCACATGCACGCCACAACTAAGAGCTCACATGCCACAACTAAGGAGCAGGTGAGCTGCAACTAAGGAGCCCGCCTGCTGCAACTAAGACCCAGTGCAACCAAATAAATAAATAAAATATTTAAAAAAAAGACAAGGGACTTCCCTTGTGGTCCAGTGGTTAAGACTCCATGCTTCTACTGCAGGGGGCATGGGTTTGATCCCTGGTCAGGGAACTAAAATCCCACATACCACATGTCACAGCCAAAAAAAAAAGTATTAAAAACTCAAATGTTAAGACCTGACCATAAAACTCCTAGAAGAAAACATAGGGGAAAATAAATGATTTAAAAAAAAAAAAAAAGACAAGAAATAACAAGTGTTGGTGAGGATGTGGAGAAAAGGGAACCCTCATGCACTGTTGGTGGGAATGTAAATTGGTGCAGCTACTGTGGAAAACAGCATGGAGATTCCTCAAAAGTCTAGAAATAGAACTACCATAGGATCCAGCAATTCCACTTCTGGGTATTTATCTGAAGGAAATGAAATCACTCTCTGGAATCCATGTTCACTGCAGCATTATTTTCAGTAGCCACAACATGGAAACATTGAAAAATGAATTATAAAGAAGATGTGGTGTATATGGAATATTACTCAGGCATAAAAAAGAAGGAAATCCTGCTACATGCAACAACATGTGTGGACCTTGAGGGCATTATGCTCAATGAAATAAGACAGAGAAAGACAAATACTGTATGATAGCACTTATACAAAGGACAGATTGGTGATTGCCGGTGGGTGCAGGGGGTGTGGGAGTTGGGTGAAATGGGTGAAGTTGGTCAAAAGGGTAAAAGCATCCAGTTATAAGACAAACAAGTCCTAGGGTTGTAATGTACAGCATGGTGACAAAGAAAGAGAGAGAGGAAGAGAGGAAGGAGGGAGGGAGGGAGGAGGGAGGGAGGGAAGAGGGAGGGAGGAAGGAAGAAGGAAAGAAAGAGCGAGCTAATCTTCCTTTCTTTTCTTTTTTAGCATTCTTGGGCTTCTCAAGTAAATCTCCCCCAAAACAGACTCCTTTGGTTTTAGAAAAGAAAACAGAATCAGCAATATTTCAGGTGTGTGGTGAAAATGTAAAAAGTGTAGAAAACGTCCTCTTCTGGATACAGGATCTCATTCAAAAGGAACAGTGTCCCTACACCAGTGAAGATGAATGTATCAAAAACTTTGATGTAAAGGAATACCAGGAATTGAATGAGCTTCAGAAGAAGTTAAATATTTCCATTTCCTTGGACCGTGAAAGACCTTTGATTGAGGTTTCTGGAATTACCAAAGATGTGGTACAGGTTAGAAATGCAATTGAGGACATGATCAAGAGAGTTAGATTGTCCAAAGAACAGGAATACCTGGCAGATCGTACCAGTGATTTTGTGGAATGGCAATATAAGGACGATAAAAATTTTCATAGTTTTGACAAAATTACCAATATGCAACTGGAGGATGCAAAGAAACAAAAGAGAAAGACAATTGATGTTAAAATTAATCATCAGAGCTACACAGTGGACTTGAAAACATACACTGCTACAGATGCAAAGGGAAAGAGTTTACCTGTTCGGCGCCATACAAAATCTGAAGGTGAATCAAACTATCATGCTTGTTGTCCATTACTTTATGCCTGTGATGTGTGTTGTACATACATCAAAATGTTGTTCAAGTAGATAAAATCCAAGTACCCTTATGGAAGAAAATAGAAAACTTGGTCTCATCTGAAGGAGCTTACACTTTGGCCACGAAAATACAGCACAGGGTGTACCCAACAGCTGATCATTATTATCTTAATGTTAACAATAGTCAAATGTTGCATTTGTTCTCATCTCTACAGTTTACAAGCTTCCCGGAGCCAGTTTTGCTGGGGAGGTAATGGCTGCTTCTGTCAGGAAAGGGAAAGCCATGGGCTGTAAAGAAGCCCAAGCCTTTCTAGAACAAAAGACTGAAGACAGCCTAGTCAGAGAGTGGGCACTCTGTGTCTGTGACTGATGACCCAGAGTGGATGGGGAGCCTGAAGGATCTTCTCCCAGAAGTCACTGGCTCCTCTGCCCCGAGGATAAGATTCTTTGACACACACATCAGGAAGCAGTCTTCAAGATTCCTGAGAAGGGAATACTTGTCTTGTGTAGTCAGCTATTCCTGCCTTTGAACCACATAAATCCCCCACTGAAAACTACTGAATTGGCTTTCAGTACATTGAGAGATCAATGTGAACGAATTCCTCAGACTCTGAGCAACCCTGGGGAAATGACAAGTCAAATACAGTATTCTGTTTAGCAGACGGGGAGACAGAGCTGCCACCACAACCTGCCATGTAGCAAAACCTCCCACCCATCCAACTGTTAAGGATGCTGTGAAGAATAATGAAAGAATAGATGTGGAAGGCCTGGTGGTTGTGGTGAGTTCTGGCAAAAAGCCATGCATTTGTAAGCAAAACATTAATGACTATTTATTGAAAACATTGTAGGGAAATCATTTATATTATATGTAAAATTATTAAATTATGACAGATTAGAGACTGAACAGAATATGCAGCTGAGTTACATTACACCGATAGTTCTCAAATCTGAGCATGATCAAACTTGTTAAGATGCAGGTACCCAGGTTCCACCCTCAGAGATTTTGATTCGGTAGATCTGTGAAGTTTTTTTTTTTTTTTTTTTGTGGTACACGGGGCTTTCACTGCTGTGGCCTCCCCCGTTGCGGAGCACAGGCTCCGGACGCGCAGGCTCAGCGGCCATGGCGCATGGGCCCATCCGCTCCGCGGCATGTGGGATCTTCCTGGACCGGGGCACGAACCCGCGTCCCCTGCGTCGGCAGGCGGACTCTCAACCACTGCGCCACCAGGGAAGCCCTGTGAGTTTTTTTTTAAGCAAGTGTTATAGTTGGTTCTGAGGCGGGTTATCTGTGGTCCACATTTTGAAAACATTCTTCTAGAAAGATAAGGGGCTTCTTGAACACCTTGAATTAGGAGATTGTAAAACAAGAGCACAAATGATACTCAGTTTTTCAAAGCATACCAGGAATGTGGACTATGCGGATGAGCCTTTCTAGGTGCGAGGGAGTTTTCAAATGTCTACTTTGCAGTTGAGATCCCCTTATACTGGAGTGATATGAAGCAGCAGAAAGTCCGTGTGGTTGAGCTACAGCCTGATAATTCAGAATACAAAACTGTGGCAAGCAAGTTTAATGAGACCTGTGCACACCTCATCATAGAGAAGGTAAGCCTTCCGCTGACATGGAGTTTCTACACGGTGGAGATAGAGGTATCATCGTCCTGGATAAATACATTTTCATTCACTTCCTATCACATTTTTACCCAGAATTAGAAATATTTTAGGCAATTAGTTTTTAAATTCTAGATTCTACTCATGTCACTATGATTACTGAGACATTGAAATTCTTGTGTCAGTTATTACAATATATTAGATTGTAATATATTAGAATAATAAAGATATATGTTTACTTTGTGAAGCAAGCTAATAATAACTTCTAGATATGGCTCCAAAGTTGGAGTTGATCACTAGCAAAATTGGAGTTGATAACTAGCAAATCAGATCAGGATTATGTGCTTCTGCTCCACTATTCACAGATCAACAGTCCTTGCTTCCTTGATAATCCAGCGGTCCTTTCCCTGCTCATTTCCCTTATTTTGGCATCTTCTGCTTTTAAACATTAATTTAGAAAGTTTCCTTTTTGAAATTATTTTTCTCCCTTGACTTCTAGGACAGTATTATTTTGATGCTTTCTTCTCCTTCTTTAACTAATGTTCCTTTCATTTTCACTGGCATCTGTTCTTCCTCTAAACCCCTAATCCTAGGTAAGCCACAGGATTTATATTTTGGTATTCTGTCTCTGCAGTTCACCAGGGAATGTTTTTACTCTTCTTGGCTGCAGCTATTATTTCAGTGTTGATAGCTCTCAAATCAACATCACCGACCTGGATCTTTGACTCAAGTTCTAGAACTTGAGTTCCCAAGTGGCCTAAAAAAGTCTCCACTTGAATATCTGTCTGCTAAATCAATTTCCCTAAAATCTAACTCATCTCATCATTTCCCCTTCCTTCCTGCTTTCTGTCTTTGGTTCCACCACTTTCTGAGTAAAGCTAGAGATCTTTGAGTACCTTCCCTTCATCTGTAATAACAAGTCTGCCAGTAAGGCCTGCATTGTCTTTCTTTGCAAATTTTCTCTTATTCCCTATTTGTACTGCCACCACTCTGTTTATTCATGTACTTAATAATACATATATTATTATTATTACATAATAATTCAAAAAAGATTTGAAGCGTACTACAAAGATATACCTTCAGATAACATAAATATGGACAAAAAGAAAAGTAGAGCAGGGAAATTAATTACAGAGGTATTGTTAGTTCACAAAAATACATAACATGACGTCCTAGATAGTTACTAGAGGAGGCCCTCAAATTTGTCCTTGATCTGCCTAGTAGACAAAGTAAAGAAGTAAACACTCAGCTATAAGATTCATAATGTCCATAAATCAAAGAGCAAAGCATTTGATCAGGAGACTCAACAGTTTTTCACAATACTGAGACTGACTCCTGAAAGAGTTCTCCTGTGAATAAGTACTAGAGAACATCTTCAGAATCATCCTCACAGTAAATTCAGTATCAAATTTTATACCATTTGTTTTTAATCCCTCAATGTAGGAAGGAGAGGAATAGGTTAGAGAGATTGCTGAGTCACAGGTATGAAATGTGCAGTGTGGGTAATATAGTCAATAATTGTATCATATCTTTGTATGGTGACTGATCATGGCTGGGCTTATCTTGGTGATCATTTTGAAATATATGGAGGTATTGAATCGCTATGCTGTGTAACAGGAACTAGCAGTGTTGTAGGTCAGTTATACTTCAAAAATAAACAAACTCATAGAAAAAGAGATCAGATTTGTGGTTACCAGAGACAGGGGGTATAGGGAGAGGGAACTGGGTGAAAGGTAGGCAAAAGGTACAAACTTGCAGTTATAAGATAAATGAGTACTGGGGATGTAATGTACAACATGATAAATATAATCAACAGTGCTTTCATACACTATATTATGTGTGAAAGTTGTTGGGAGAGTGGATCCTGGGAGTTCTCATCACAAGGAAAATATTTCTTTAATTTTCTATCTATATGAGATGACGGATGTTCACTGGACTTACGATGATCTTTTCATGATATATGTAAGTCAAACCACTATGCTGTACATCTTAAACTTATACAGTGCTATATGAACGTAAACTATATCTTAATAAAACTGGAAGAATAAATAACCTTGCCAAGTAGATAGATCCCTGTATGTTGAGCAAAACAATTATATGTGGTACCAAGAAAATGTAATTCAAGTACGCAGCTCTTTCATGGTCTGGTTGTGAGACAATAAGTTTCATTAAAGATACCAATTACAGTCCTCTGGGAGTGGCTGACTGGCACACTGTGATGAGATGTCAAGTCCAAATTGAGCAGGACCACCCAGTTGACCAGAAATGTCTGCACTGGGCCCTGGAGTCTTACCATGTGTTGGCAGACCTTCACCAGAGAAATGACTTCACTACCCTTTTGTAGTGGAACCCTTTTTTCAAATAAAATCTTATGTGAAATCCCAGTCTATGACACCAGTAAAAGCAGAGCTAGGCTGTACTTAAGGCACCTCTATGGAGGTGTCTAGTAGTGCAAAAGCGCTAACATGAGAAATGGGTGGTCTGTCATCCTTCATGACTGTCATGTCTTGTGACGACGATTTTTTAACACCCATGAACTTCCACCTAGATTCAACAATTCTGTAACATTTGCTTTTTTCCCCCTCACTCTGTTTTTCCTGAAACAATTGAAAGTAAGTTGCAGATATCATGACACTCCTAAATATTATAGCATATGTATCCTAAGAATAGAAACATTCTCTTAAATAACACAAATATCATTATCCTTTATAATAATATCCAATAGAAGGTCAATATTCAAATCACCCCTGTTGCTCTTAACAGCTTTCTTGTAACTTCCTCCCAATCCCTGCCCCCAATCTGGACTCACACATTGCATTTTGTCATTGTGTCTCCTTCATCTCTTCTGATATAGAACAGTACTCCTGCATTTTTAAACATTATATTTCATGACATTGAAATTTAGAAGAGTTTAAGCTAGTTGTATTGTAGAATGTTCCACATTCTGGCTCTGTCTCACCTAGATTTTTTAAGAATCCAAGCAGTTTTACAGATTCTAGATTTGTCTGATTGCCCATGGTGTCATTTAATTTATTCCTCTATCCGCTTTATTTATGGTAAGCTTGGAGTTAGGTTGAAAGGCTTGGGTAAATTCAGATGAATATTTTTTGCAAGAATATATTTTGTAGGTGAGGCATCAAAGAAGCTTTATTTATTTATTTACTTTTATTGAACTGTTGTTGATTTACAATACTGTGTTAGTTTCTGGTATACAGCAAAGTGACTCAGATATGTGTGTGTGTATATATATAATATGTATATAATTTTATATACATATTTACCCTTTCATCCCACTACTTTTCAGTCCTTCTTGTATTTCTGTGCCTCATCTGGGGTCATTTTCCTCTGGCTTTAGTATTTCTTCTGGTGCAGGTCTGGTAGTGATGAATTCTCTCAGTTTATCTGAAAATTTATTTCACCCTCATTCTTTGAAGGATATTTTTTCTGGGTACAAAATTCTGAATTGGTAGTCATTTTCTTTAAGCACTTTGAAGAAGTTACTCTGTTATCTTCTGACTTTGTTTCACTCTGCACTTCCCTTCTCTCCAGGAACTTGGCTCAAATCCTTGTTGCCTTCAAACAGACTTTTTTTCCCACTAGCTCTTCTAGTAGTTGTTGGCAAGAAGTTTGGTCTGATACAAGTAGTCTATCATAGCCAGAGCCTGCTGCTAAAATAAGCCTACTAAGTAAAGCTTAGAATTTATCCTACTAGGAATACAGACTCAGATTACTGTGTTCAAAATTACTTGAAATAATTTTCTTTGTGTGGTTATTAAATTTTAAAAGGGTTTGTGCTCACTTCAGCATATACACTAAAAAAGGGTGAGAAACAAGAATAAAAGGACTAAGAAATTAAGAATGGTTTCAAAACTCGGTGTGAATAAAATTTTAAGGCTTTTAAAAATGAGTAAAATAAATAAGATTTAAAGTAAATAGAAATAAATTGGAAGTAGTTTGAAGATTAGAAACTCAGTTGTAGGTAAAAGGAAAAATAAAATTTAAGATTATAAATTGGATCAACAAAATACATGATAATGCTGAGACTTGGAACTAGAGGGCAAACTGTATCTTTTTTTTTAATTAATTAATTTTATTTATTTTTGGCTGCACTGGGTCTTCGTTGCTGCACGTGGGCTTTCTCTAGTTGTGGCAAGCGGGGGCTACTCTTTGTTGCGGTGCATGGGCTTCTCATTGTGGTGGCTTCTCCTGTTGCGGAGCACGGGCTCTAGGTGCCCGGGCTTCAATAGTTGTGGCACAAGGGCTCGGTAGTTGTGGCTCGTGGGCTCTAGAGCGCAGGCTCAGTAGTTGTGGTGCATGCAGCATGTGGGATCTTCTCTGACCAGGGCTCGAACCCACATCCCCTGAATTGGCAGGTGGATTCTTAACCACTGTGCCACCAGAGAAGCCTGCAAACTTAATTGTATTATGGTGTATTAATTGTATCTTAATTAAAAATGGGAAACCCAAAACTGAAAAAAAAAAAAAAAAAAGAAGAACCCAATAAAGGCAGGTAATAATAGTGTCAGACTCGAGAGTTCCCTGGACTGGAAGATTCTGACCACATGGAACCTTCACCTTGTGCCTGTCCATGAGGGTCCTTGCCTCCCTTACCCACCCTTCACTCTTTCCCAAGTCAACCTTATGAAACTGCCACCACCTGGTGATTAGGGGAGTGTAGAAACTGATCTGCAACCCAAGACCCAAGGAGTTTCCACCACAGCCCTGGAGGCCAAAGAGTATGGTCAAAGCATGGCCACTTTGGTCTATAACCAGATCCCCTCCCACCAGGATTCATGCCCCACTCTTCCAACTGGACCAGAGATGAATTTTCACTAATTAACTTCCTTCTTGCCTAGACACTAGTGCTTCTCCCACTATTAGAATACTCTCTCACTGGAGGAGAGAGACAAAGTGACATAGTGAGGTAGATGGCAACAGGAGCAGTTAGGAGTTGAAGAGGCTTTGGTCAGCCAAGTTCAAATAATGAGGACTTAAGATCCTAAACATTGTCTGCTCTCATGTGGTACATAAAAGATGTTTAAAATTAAATTAACGTTCTTACCAAGGCCTGTTTCTGTGAAACTCTGGATCTAAAAAGACTTCTGAATGTAGAAATTTGCCATCTGGCATTGAATTTGCTGTTTTTTGTAATTTGTATATACTTATGAGAAATAATGGTCGTGTTTCATCTGTTGTATCTTGCCAAGGGCTCTTGGCACTGACAGCAAATTTTTCCTTATTGATTTGCAGATTGAGAGGATCCAGAATCCAGAGCTCTGGAAACACTACCAGACAAAGAAAAACAACATGGACGCCAAAAATGGCCAATTAATAAATGAGAAGCTGCTCTTCCATGGGACAGATGCCGACTCAGTGACACTTGTGAACGGAAAAGGCTTTAACCGCAGTTATGCTGGAAAGAATGGTAAGGACGCAAGTAATCTGGCTGCTTCAAATGAGGTGTCAGCCATGAGAACCCAAGCTGGCTGGGGACAGTATGGATGGTGGTGTGTTCTCTCATTGTTGGGGGCCATGTTACAGCCAAAGTTTTAGGTTAGACTCACTATATTTCATCCCGAAGGGACTGACTGGCCCTTCAGGGTGGGGGAATGATTTTTAAGGATAAAAAAACAGGGACTTCCCTGGTGGCACAGTGGTTAAGAATCCGCCTGCCAATGCAGGGGACACGGGTTCAAGCCCTGGTCCAGGAAGATCCCACATGCCACAGAGCAACTAAGCCCGTGCGCCACAACTACTGAGCCTGCGCTCTAGAGCCCACGTGCCACAACTACTGAAGCCTGTGTGCCTAGAGCCCATGCTCCGCAACAAGAGAAGCCACTGCAATGAGAAGCCCGCGCACCACAACGAAGAGTAGCCCCCGCTCGCCTCAACTAGAGGAAGCCTGCACGCAGCAACGAAGACCCAACATAACCAAAAAAAAAAAAAAAAAAGAATAAAAAACACACAAAAAATTTAAAAGAAGCTTTAGAGAGAACTGAACATTATTTTAACATTATTTGACATATTGGGTCAACATGTCAAATTATAGACTAAATTGAAATCCTTAAAGATGTTTTGTTTTTCTCTTCACAGCTACGGCATACGGAAAGGGAACCTATTTCGCTGTCAGTGCCCATTATTCTGCCAGTGATATATACTCCAGACCGGACGCAAATGGGAAGAAGCGTATGTATTATGTGCGAGTACTCACTGGATCCTACACAGTTGGAAACAAGTCATTAATTGTGCCTCCTCTAAGGGACCCCCAAAATCCTACTGACTCATATGACACTGTCACAGATTGTGTGCAAAATCCAAATTTATTTGTGGTATTTTATGACTACCAGGCTTACCCAGAGTACCTCATTACTTTTAGACATTAACATTTTGGTATCCTTTGCAGAAGATATTCATCTATACATAGCTAACTGTAAAGCAAGCTGTAGGTTTTTTTTCTCTTAACAGCTTTTTCTAAGATCAGAGGACCCTTGTCACTGAAATCAGACATTCTCCAGCCTCTCTTTCAAAACTGGAATGAACCTCTCTTGAGAATTTGAGAATTTAATTGGATAACTTAGAGTTACAACTGTGTGTCCTCAACCATGGATATCACATCTGTAGACGTACAGTTGTTTATTTCCAGGAAGGAGAGTATAACATTAATCTTTTTTTTTAAATTGGGGTATAGTTGCTTTACAATGTTGTGTTCGTCTCTGCTATACAACCAAGTGAATCAGCTATGTGTATACATACATCCCCTCCCTCTTGGATCTCCCCCCCCCCGCCACCCCACCCATCTAGGTCACCACAGAGCACTGAGCTGAGCTCCCTGTGCTATACAGCAGGTACCCACTAGCCATCTATTTTACACTGGTAATGTATACATGTCAATCCCAATCTCCCAGTTCATCCCACCCCCACTTCCCCCTCCACGTCCACACATCCGTTCTTTACGTCTTCATCTCTATTCCTGCCCTGAAAATAGGTTCATCTGTACCATTTTTCTAGATTCCACATGTAAGAATAACATTAATCTTAAAGGCAGAGGACACAGTGATATAACTTCAGCTGCCACTGAGAGACAGCTGGTATCATGTCAGGACTCCATACTGCTGTGGGGAGCACAGTATTACTAAGTGGGTGGGGCTGCTGTCTTCCCTGGGTGCAGGGATGGCGTCTAATTTTCTTTATCCCTGGCGTCTAATTTTCTTTACCCCTGCACTGAGGTCTGTGCCTGATGTACAATAGATGCTGCATAAGTGTTTCATAAACCACTTAAGAATGAAGAAGCCCTGTCAGACTCCTAACCAAAGTGGGAACCATCTCTTCAACACCCTTGACTTATTGTCACTTTGCCTCAAATCGATGAGATTCCATGGCAGGGAGCTTTTTCACAAAGCAGCCTATGGACATGTGGGACAGCTCTGGTCAGGGCTCTGGGACTGCAATGCAGCCACGTCCTGCACAGTCCGGGGGGCTGTGGTCTAGCTTGGGGACTAGGTGAGCTGTATCCCATGGAGTTGTGCAGTGCAGCAGCCCTGTTTCCAATTGGTTCTTTCTAAAGTTGAACCCAAATCTGCCTTTTTATAACTTTTATTCATGGTCTTAGTTCTGCCCAGTGGAAAAAAGGGATAATGCCTGCTATATTTTCAGTATGAAGCCCTTCTACTATGTTAAGATTAAATGAATCTAAGGGTATTAAATAGCACATTTTCCTTGGCAGCCTAGCTTCTGATGATTTTAAAGCCTTGTGCATAAATAAACCAAAGGAATTAAGCAGTCATATTACTAATTTGCTAACTCAGTAGCTATAGGATAGTAATGGAAAGTTTCTTTTTTAACTTCCTCAGGTAAATTTCAGATTCTAAAACTGTTTATTGAGTGCCTCCATTAACCAGGTACTATAAGAGGTGCTTTCACATAACAGTATTTATTTTCTTCCCCCAAACACTCTTGTGAGGTAAGAATTATACCCCCGTTTTAAAGCTGAGGAAACTGATGCTCAGAACACAAGAAGCTTCCTTGCCTTAAGTCGCCTGGGTAACAGGCCTCAGAGCCAGCAACTGAATCTGGGTCTCTGTGTCATCAAGCCCCTTGCTCTTCCCACTATAGAACATGGCTTCTAGATTAATGTTACTGATTCAGGAATATCTCAGACAATCTGTGAATTATCCTCATATTTCCTTGGCCTTGTCCCTTCTGGCTTTGGTTTTCATTGTAGAGTCTCTTTATTTGAAGTTCTATAGGCCAAGAGGCCAGAGCTATGCCCATGGGGAGCCAGGACAGATGATGAACTTGGATGCTAGGGGTCACCAGGAGGATAAAGGCCCCAGGGAGCAATGCCTGCACTTCAAGAAAAGGAGGTTGAGGGGGCCATAGTTGCTGCTTCATTAAATACAGATGTCTTGAAATTTTTCTTGCTGTTGCTGTTTTTTAAGTGGATTGGCAAAGACTTCTTATTGCTTAGGAGTAGCTTCCCAGCCACTGGCATCTGAACTTGGGCTTGACAATGAATGTAAGAAATAAAAAAGGAGAGACGTGCTCTCTAATTTGTTCTTGTTCTCCAGTGGTTTGGTTAACTTAGGCAAGGCTGAATATCAGGGTGTATTGCACCAAGTATGATGATTCAGTCTGTAGATGTTATAGTTACCCTCAGTCTAAAGACATATGTCATACAACACAGGGAACATGGCCAATATTTTATAATAACTGTAAATGGAGTACAACCTTTAAAAATTGTGGATCACTGTACTGTACACATGCAACATATAATATACATCAACTATACTTCAATAAAAAATTTTTAAAATAAATATTTCCTCCTTTTTGAATAAAATGCTTGGAAAATGTTATTTGGTGGTTAAACATCTTTATCCTTTAGGGCAAATGCAGGAGAACTTGATGATAAACACAGGCCACTGCTGATAAAAGACCACAACTAAACATGACAGCATCAAGGTATCCTCACAGTATCAATAGCATTCAGCTGAAAATTACAGGAAGGGCACAGTACAGCTTTAGTTCAGTAAATCTGAAGGGCGGATTGACCCCAAGAAGTAGCCCCTGCTAAAACACGCCCACTTTGAGCCTGTGTTAGGTCTTGGTGGTCTACTCCAGGGCCAGAGATTCTTAAACTTCTTTGCTATTTGAAGCACTTCAGGTGCTTGCTGAGACTGCAAAATCTGGCCCATCCCAAAGGAGGCGAATTCTATAGCTCTAGAGTGGTACCCAGACATCTGCATCTTCAGCAAGCCCCTCAAATGATTCTGATATCCCTGATACCCAGAGCTGCTTAGGACTTTCATGGGCCCCAGGCAATTTTGCCTTTGAAGGCCCCTTACTCCATGAAAAGTATTAAACGTGATACTTCGCTACTGCATTGGTATAAACATGAAGGTAATCGAAACTAGGTTATATTCTTTTTTTAATTTTTAAAGAAACTAAAACATTTCTGTAGACCCTAAAAGCTCAGGGGCCCTAGCTACTTTGCCTTCCGGATAGATCACCCTGCTTATACGTGGATACTGTAACTTTAGGGGTAACACTTCAATCCCTCTAACCCCTGGAGGGTCAACGTATTAATAGTTATTTAATAATTGAGTTCACTCATTCGGGCAGGCTCTTCTGAGAAATGCAGGATGAAATGGGACCCTACTTGGTGGCTGACCATCTCTCCCTTTGACTGTCTTTTCTCCTTCCCACACTCCCCAGTTGCAGATAGCCAGGATCTCTTGCCGTGTCATAATCTCTATCTCTACAAAATTAGGAAATTATCTCCCAACACCCATTTACATTTTGAATGCATTCATATCAATGTCTTAACTCTCTACCCAGGTCTCTGCATGCCAGAAACTACTACCTCTAACTGAAATCAATACTTTGCCCTCAGAACAGCTTTCAAACCTTTCTGACCCTAACATACACTAAGAAATACATTTTATATCAGGCCCAGTACACACACAGATATAACTGAAAAGATTTATGAAGTATATTTACTCTGAAAGAAATTTTTCCTGGACAGTTTCACAAAATAATACTTATATTTTCTATTGAATTAACTGAAATCACATATCCTGCTCCATTAAAAAAAAAATGCTGGTCTCACCCACTAAATTGATTTTATGACTGGTTAATGGGTCACAATCTACAACTTGAAAAACACTGGTCCAAGTAGTAGCAAATATAATAAAATATCTGGGAGGGAGCGGGGGAGGGAACCCTGGGGGAGGGAGCGGGGGAGGGAATTCTGTGTGAAGGAGGGTATGGGGGAGCTCTCAGTGAGGGCAGGTGTAAAAAAAATATATAGCTGAAGACAAATGTCTATTTCTGCGATAGGGATATACCTACTACAGGTAACAGACATCTCACCTTTAGCCACAACATCCTCTGCCCCAGTGTTTCTGAAGGAGTATCGGCCAACAAGGTCTCCTTTTTAAAAAATCCACTCAAATATTTAAGCAGCACCTACCACGTGCTGGGCACTGATCAAGACTCTGCAAATATACAATAATCAAAACAAAGTCCAAACCTTCATGCAGTGACATTCTCGTTGGGGGAGACAGTAATCAAATAAATAGGCAAATATATAGTAGTCAGATGGTGGTAAGTGCTACAGAAGGGTCTTTTTTCAGACCCTTCTTTTCCTGGGCATGTTCATTTCCCTTCCTCCTTTCTCCCAGAAAGTACGTACTCTCTTGGGATTTACTGATACCATCAGTTTGACCTGAGAAGGATGGGGCCAGTAGTCAATTCTTCTTAAAAGGTGACTTTGTGTATCTTTTCTGTTTTGAATGGTTACTGAGTTCAATATGTTTTTATAATTTTTAAATTCTTACTTAGACGGTAATGATAATAATTACCCCACATACTGCAAATGTAATGAGAGTGGGATCAAGTTCACTAAGCCAAGCTTTTAGTTAGTTTCAGGAGTCAGTAGCATTTGGTCCTTTTTATTCCAAGGCTGGTGTTCCTAGATGTCCCAGTTCCTTACACAAGGAGGCCTCTTATTGGGCCCCCACCTACTTTTCTCCTGATTGGTATTCTGCTCTGGATTACAGGGGTTAACCAGTGAGAATTCTACGGATTTGAGAAATGTGATCACTTCAGATCAAGGCTAGACTTCAACCTGCATTTGAATTAAGAGATCAAGAACTTAAAACAATCATAAATCTTCCCACACCATCTTATGACAAAGAATCCATGATAACTACTGAAATTAACAACTGCACCCCTACCTCCCAAAAAGCTAGAATTCACCCAATGGATGCATTAGATCAGGAGTTAGCAAACTTTTAAAGTATTTTCAGCTTTTCAAGCCATACTGCCTCTGTCACCACTCAACTCTGCCACCGTAACCCTAAAGCCACCACAGACAATATGTAAATGAATGGCATGGCTGTGTTCCAATGCAACCTTATTTACAAAAACAAGCAGCAGGTGACCCCTGCTGATGGAGACACTATTCCTTGGTGAGAACACTAGGGGCTTACATTTGAGATAGGCTGATGAGATAGGAAAGGAAAGGCAAAGGCACTGAAGAAAGAGGCCTACCAATAACAAAGAGCCAGGTTGTCCAAAGAGCAATGTGTATGCAAGAAGGTGGCAAGAGACTAAAATGTTAATTAGGTGAGAACAGGACATTTATAAGCATATGCAAATTGCCCTTTTGCCATTTCATCTTTTATTTTAAAACTATATTATTTTAAAAATATTCTTAAAGTATTACTGAAAAAGTTATTTTCTATTAGAGTCGCAAACTTCTTCCTTGAATCAAAAGTTGTGCCACTATCCTGGTTACCTGTGGATTCACCAAGCAATCCAGCAAGTCATCTGTAGAAATGAATGTTTGGGAAGGGGCCACAGTACTATTTGAAGCCATTTGTTCCACAACTGCATTCTCACTTTCACTCATCATTCGTCGTCTCTTAGTACAATGCAATTTTCCAAAGCGTTTTCCATTTTTGCCAACAAAGTCTTCACCATCACTTTCAAACATGCCTCCTCTTTCTGAGGGTGGTTCTTGGGAACCTGGTATCACAGGAACCAGATCAGGACCAAAGGGACTTGCTGCCTCCTGTTTTACTGTTCCCAAGGTTAAGCTGTGGCTACTAGTTTGTGTTACCTCCACGTGGTTGTGCACATTTAATTCTTCCTTTATCACGTACTCTCCGTCTGTGCTCAGCGCTTGGGTTTCTACTACCTTAGATGTTCCATAATGATCAAAAAAAGCAGAAACGGCTCCATTTAAGTAGCGACAATTGACTTCATGGGATGTTTCCTCAACCTAAGGAAAAAGAAAAACTCTTTAAAATGGTTATAGGCACTTACATAAATTGGAAAACAAATGTTCCAGCCGGGATTGGTTTATCACAGGATACTAACTGCCATGATGAAAACCAGAAGGGACCTACCTCAGTTGGGTTTAACCAAGCTCTCGTATCATGTGGATTCTCTGCAGTTTTCAGGGCACACACAAGCATGCGGGTGATTGCCTCTTCTACCCGGGCTTGGTGGTCCTCCTCCTAAATCAAGGTTAAAAAAAGACACATTTTTTCATTTGTCTCTGTGTCTCATTGCTTAAAACAGAGTAGAGTCTCTTAATTGTGTGTTCTGTTCTCTCATTAACATAAGATTTGTTCCTGAAGGAATATGTTGTTGGCAGACCACAATTTTTATGTATTCACTCTCCTCTGCCATCTAGAAGAGTTTTAGAATATTTCACCAACCAAATTTAAGTGTGTATCCTATCTATAAGACATAGACCTTAAGTATGAACCACCTTGTGGGTTTTTTCCCAATATTTTCCATTCTCTGACATGTTTAAAGTTAAAAAAAAAAGAGTATTACATACAAAGGAATACTCCCTGTAGAGCAATGGTCCCCAACCTTTTTGGCACAAGGACCGGTTTCACGGAAGACAGTTTTTCCACGGGATGTGGGGGGTGGATTGGTTCAGGCAGTAACATGAGCAATGGTTCAGGCGGTAATGCAAGCGATGGGGATCAATGGGGAGCGGCAGATGAAGTTTTGCTCACTTGCCCGCTGCTCACCTTCTGCTGTGCGGCCTGGTTACTAATAGGCCGTGGACCAGTATTGGTCCGCATTGAATCTGTAGATTGCTTTGTGTAGTATAGTCATTTTCACAATATTGATTCTTCCAATCCAAGAACATGGTGTATCTCTCCATCTGTTTGTGTCATCTTTGATTTCTTTCATCAGTGTCTTACAGTTTTCTGAGTACAGGTCTTTTACCTCCTTAGGTAGGTTTATTCCTAGGTATTTTATTCTTTTTGTTGCAATGGTGAATGGGATTGTTTCATTAATTTCTCTTTCTGATCTTTCATTGTTAGTGTATAGGAATGCAAGAGATTTCTGTGCATTAATTTTGTATCCTGCAATTTTACCAAATTCATTGATCAGCTCTAGTAGTTTTCTGGTGGCATCTTTAGGATTCTCTATGTATAGTATCATGTCATCTGCAAAGTGACAGCTTGAATTCTTTTTTTCCAATTTGTATTCCTTTTATTTCTTTTTCTTCTCTGATTGCCGTGGCTAGGACTTCCAAAACTATGTTGAATAACAGTGGTGAGAGTGGACATCCTTGTCTTGTTCCTGATCTTAGAGGAAATGCTTTCAGTTTTTCACCATTGAGAATGATATTTGCTGTGGGTTTGTTGTATATGGCCTTTATTATGTTGAGGTAGGTTCCCTCTATGCCCACTTTCTGGAGAGTTTTTTTCATAAATGGGTGTTGCATTTTGTCAAAAGCTTTTTCTGCATCTGTTGAGATGATCATATGGTTTTTATTCTTCAATCTGTTAATATGGTGTATCACATTGATTGATTTGTGTATACTGAAGAATCCTTGCATCCCTGGGATAAATCCCACTTGATCATGGTATATGATCCTTTTAATGTGTTGCTGGATTCTGCTTGCTAGTACTTTTGTTTTTTGCGGTACGTGGGCCTCTCACTGTTGTGGCCTCTCCCGTTGCGGAGCACAGGCTCCAGACACGCAGGCTCAGGGGCCATGGCTCATGGGCCTAGCCGCTCCGCGGCATGTGGGATCTTCCTGGACCGGGGCACGAACCCATGTCCCCTTCATCGGCAGGCCGACTCTCAACCACTGCGCCACTAGGGAAGCCCTGTAATTTTCTTTTTTTGTAGTATCTTTGTCTGGTTTTGGTATCAGGGTGATGGTGGCCTCATAGAATGAGTTTGGGAGAGTTCCTTCCTCTGCAATTTTTTGGAAGAGTTTGAGAAGGATGGGTGTTAGCTCTTCTCTAAATGTTTGATATAATTCACCTGTGAAGCCATCTGGTCCTGGACTTTTGTTTGTTGGAAGATTTTCAAGCACAGTTGCAATTTCATTACTTGTGATTGGTCTGTTCATAGTTTCTATTTCTTCCTGGTTCACTCTTGGAAGGTTACACCTTTCTACGAATTTGTCCATTTCTTCCAGGTTGTCCATATTATTGGCATAGAGTTGCTTGTAGTAGTCTCTTAGGATGCTCTGTATTTCTGCGGTGTCCGTTGTAACTTCCCCTTTTTCATTTCTAATTTTATTGATTTGAGTCCTCTCCTTTTTCTTGATGACTCTGGCTAAAGATTTGTCAATTTTGTTTTTCTTCTCAAAGTACCAGCTTTTAGTTTTATTGATCTTTGCTATTGTTTTCTTTGTTTCTATTTCATTTATTTCTGCTCTGATCTTTACGATTTCTTCCCTTGTACTAACTTCGGGTTTTGTTTGTAGTTCTTTCTCTAGTTCTTTAAGGTTAGATTGTTTATTTGAGATTTTTCTTGCTTCTTGATGTAGGATTGTATTGCTATAAACTTTCCTCTTAGAACTGCTTTTGCTGCATCCCATAGGTTTTGGACTGTCGTGTTTTCATTGTCATTTGTCTCTAGGTATTTTCTGATTTCTTCAGTGATCTCTTGGTTATTTAGTAATGTATTGTTTAGCCTCCATGTGTTTGTGTTTTTTACGTATTTTTCCCTGTAATTTATTTCTAATCTCATAGCGCTGTGATCATAAAGATGCTTGATATGATTTCAATTTTCTTAAATTTACTGAGGCTTGATTTGTGACCCAAGATGTGATCTATCTTGGAGAATGTTCCGTGTGCACTTGAGAAGAAAGTGTAATCTGCTGTTTTCGGATGGAATGTCCTATAAATATCAATTAAATCTATCTGGTCTGTTGTGTCATTTAAAGCTTTTGTTTCCTTATTAATTTTCTGTCTGGATGATCTGTCCATTGGTGTAAGTGAGGTGTTAAAGTCCTCCACTATTATTGTGTTACTGTCGATTTCCTCTTTTATAGCTGTTAGCATTTGCCCTATGTATTGAGGTGCTCCTACGTTGGGTGCATATATAATTGTTATGTCTTCTTCTTGGATTGACCACTTGATCATTATGGAGTGTCCTTCCTTGTCTCTTGTAACATTCTTTACTTTAAAGTCTATTTTATCTGATATGAATATTGCTACTCAAGCTTTGTTTTGATTTCCATTCGAATGGAATATCTTTTTCCATCCCCTCACCTTCAGTCTGTATGTGTCCCTAGATCTGAAGTGGGTCTCTTGTAGACAGCATATACACGGGTCTTGCTTTTGTATCCATTCAGCCAGCCTGTGTCTTTTGGTTGGAGCATTTAATCCATTCACGTTTAAGGTAGTTATCAATATGTATGTTCCTATTACCATTTTCTTAATTGTTTTGGGTTTGTTTTTATAGGTTCTTTTCTTCTCTTGTGTTTCCCACTTAGAGAAGTTCCTTTAGCATTTGTTGTAGAGCTGGTTTGGTGGTGCTGAATTCTCTTAGCTTTTGCTTGTCTGCAAAGCTTTTGCTTTCTCCGAGGATCTCTGAATGAGATCCTTGCTGGGTAGAATAATCTACAATATGGTTGTAGCTTCTTTCCTTTCATCACTTTAAATATATTGTGCCACTCCCTTCTGGCTTGTAAAGTTTCTGCTGAGAAATCAGCTGTTAACCTTATGGGAGTTCCCTTGTATGTTATTTGTCAATTTTCCCTTGCTGCTTTCAGTAATTTTTCTTTGTCTTTAATATTTGCCAATTTGATTATTATGTGTTTCTCCTTTGGTTTATCCTGCCTGGGACTCTCTGCACTTCCTGGATTTGAGTGGCTATTTCCTTTCCCATGTTAGGGGAGTTTTTGACTATAATGTCTTCAAATATTTTCTCAGGTCCTTTCTCTCTCTCTTCGCCTTCTGGGACCCCTATAATGCGAATGTTGTTGTGTTTAATGTTGTCCCAGAGGTCTCTTAGGCTGTCTTCATTTCTTTTCATTCTTTTTTTCTTTATTCTGTTCCCCACTGTGAATTCCACCATTCTGTCTTCCAGGTCACTTATCTGTTCTTCTGCCTCAGCTATTCTGCTATTGATTCCTTCTAGTGTATTTTTCATTTCAGTTATTGTATTGTTCATCTCTGTTTGTTTGTTCTTTAATTCTTCTAGGTCTTTGTTAAACATTTCTTGCATCGTCTCAATCTTTGCTTCCATTCTTTTTCCAAGGTGCTGGATCATCTTCACTATCATTATTCTGAATTCTTTTTCTGGAAGGTTGCCTATCTCCACTTCACTTAGTTGTTTTTCTGGGGTTTTATCTTGTTCCTTCATCTGGTACATAGCCCTCTGCCTTTTCATTTTGTCTTTCTGTGAATGTGGTTTTCATTCCACAGGCTGCAGGACTGTCGCTCTTCTTGCTTCTCTATATATGTGTTTAATTTTAATTTTGATTCAGTTTTCTGTGGATAATTTTAATTAACACTTGAAGATGAGTTGAGGTATAGCAAATTAAGCCATTCACTTTGATGTTTGGATTTCATGGTTTCCAATCCCTGGAGTGCCTTCAGAGTTGGAGAAGCTGGCCTGCAGTGGCTCTCCTTCTGTGCTGCACCTAGTATTTTTTATTTAATATGTATAAGACCATGCAGTAAAGAATAGTATGTTGACTACCCTTAGAGACAAAGAAATCTTATCTTAAAAAAATGTAAACATTAATAACATATTTCAGATAATGGGCACAAAAATGATTCAACTGAGATGTCCACCTCTGGCTGTGATAGAGTAACAGTAACTTAACTACTTTCCTATGATAAACAACTGGAAAACTAGACAAATACATATCATTAAAGGATTCCAGACATTGGATTACAGGCAACATAAAAATGTGATCTCTGAGAAAAAGAAAATAAATGACTTAAGTACTATAATTGACCAACTTCTTTTCAGAGGGACATTCTGAACACTGGAGCAGAAAGGGGAATACCAAGCAAGGCAATCAGTTAAGCAGCATTTCTAACTGTAAGTCCATTGATCTCCCATTATACTTCTCACCCAAGGGTTACGACTCTTCTAAGCCACACAATAGAGCTTCCTGTTACAATATTCCGTATGCTCCCCCTGTGCCAAAGCCCTTCCCATTATCTAAGGATAAGAAAAGTCTGAGTGAGAGGAGGGTGCAGCAGCCAAAGAGAGGAGAGAGATGCAATCAAGGTTTTGGGTACAGGAGAGCAGAGATGCATTCGAGGCCTCAGGTTAACGAGGGCACAGGTGCAGTCAAAGCCTCTGGTTAAAGCATACAAAGATGCAATGACACCTCAGGTGGAAGAGACAGACTTGGGCCATAAGAGTAGCCATTCTAATCATCAAGTAGAGCAGGCAACCAGGATTAAGCACAGCATATTGGAGGGGAAAAGCCTTTGGGAGAAATAAAATGATAACACCTAGCACTGAAAGACTGCTCTGAGAAAATGTGTAAGTCAGGACTGAGAATTCTGCAATTATTAATGAGGACACTGAACCAAGAAGCAAGTATTTCCAGCCCAGATGGTGGGGGATGGGACTGGCAACGTGGGACACACGTGGCAGGTCCAGCCAGGCCCAACATGATTCACCTAACAACACCGGTCAAGGGAGAAGACCTGGCACACCAACATCAGGGCCCATTTTGTGCCCTTAAAAGAAAGAGAATGATGTGTCACAAAAATCCTATTTCCAACCTCACTATTCATCAACAGCACAGAATACATAAATTATGGAACAGTAAAACAAAGTAACACTGCAGTGTTGGTGAAAATTAATCACCAAGTTCTATAGACAGACACTGTATATCTTAAAAGCAGGGAGATTACATTTATTAGAAAAAAAAATACCAGCTCAATCCATGAGTTTATACTGACAGTGACAGGATCAATGGATTCCACATAATGCCACCAGTGTCTGGGGACAAACAGAACCTGAAAACCAAACAAAAAATGGTTAGCACAAGAACAGAACATTTTATTTTCATGTCAGAATCAGATCTTAAATGAAGCTGCTAAGGAAAAAAAACAAACTCAAATGAATTTATACTAAGATTGTAATAGGAAAGGGAAACAAGAAAAAAAACCCACAATCCTTTTATTCCTTTTCTTAAATTAACAAGTTGCATGTTCTACAAAGGATATTACTAGCTTCTCCAGTCTCTACTCTCCTTTATCCTGGACCTTCTCTGTCTGCATCCAAATCTTAGTAAAGGATTCTGAGATTGCAACTTTTCCTCCTTTCCATCACATAATAGTTGTATGAGTTCTGAGAAAGGGCAGAAGTAAACACATAGGACATAGTTTCAGCCTTCTCAAAGTCTAAAATCTAGCCAATGAAAAAATAATATATAGAAAAGTGGTAAATCACTTTTTACCACTTATATAATTTATAAATTATGTAAGTGGTAAATCAGAGGAGGGGACACTGGTGCTAGAGACCTTCAGAGGTGGGAGAAGCAGGCATGCTTCTAGGGAGGTTAGGGGCAACCTGGATGGAGAAAGTGTGATTTGAACCAGGACTAAGAGAGAATGAGGACATGCCAGGACGGAGAAGTGGGCAAGGGAGGTGGGACTGTCGAGGGACAGCAAGCAGCCCAGTCTTACTACTGCAGAAGGAGTAAAGGGGAATAAAGTGGGGGATCAGGTTAGGGCCAGTGGAGGGCCCTGAGTTCAGAATAAAGAATCTCAATTTTATCCTGTAGGCATTTTGAGTTGCTGAGAAGTTCTGAGTAGGGGGATGGTTAAAACAGTGACATTGTGGGAGAGTCTGGGAAGGACAGGAGATTCTTGCAATGGTCCAATTATTAAATTAAATGTTAAGATTTAAATAGGAAGATATAGCAAACAAAAGCAATGGGCAGAATCAAGAAGGACTGTATTTATCCAGAGTCATTACAAGAGTCTGTGGAAGGCTGAGTACAGCAGATGGAGATGATCTGAAGCTTCCGGGCTTCAGATTTAGGAAAATGGTGGCACCTGCTATGGACAAGGTGGAGATGGGAAGAGACCTCCTTTTAAGAGAACTAAAGTGAAGTGAAGTGGACTAAAAACGTCCACTTCAGCCACTGGGTTTAGTCATTAGGAGGTCATTAATGTCCTATCATAGAGTATACTTTCAAGTCAAGTGGTAAGAGAGAGAGCCAGTTTATGGTGGATTCAGGAAACAGCATGATGTAAGGAAGACTGATACAATAGACAGAAATACTCATTCAAATTTGGCTATTAAAATAGAAGAAAAAAAGAATTAGCAGCCACTTCACACCCACTAGAATGGCTATAGTTGTAGTAATATAATAATAATAAAGGAAAATAACAAGTGTTGGTGAGGATGTGAAGATAGAACCCTCATAGATTGCTGGTGGGAATGTAAAATGGTGCAGCTGCTGTGGAAAACAGTTTGGCAATTTCCCCAAAAGTTAAAAAACACAGAGTTGTCATATGACTCAGCAATTCCACCCTTACGTATATACCCAAGAGAACTGAAAATATATGCTCATACAAAAACTTGTACTCAAATGTTTATAACAGCATTATTCATAATAACCAAAAGGTGGAAACAACCCAAATATCTATCAGCTGTTTAATGGGTAAATAAAATGTATATCCACATAATGGAATATATTCAGCCATAAAAAAGAATGAAGTGCTGATAACATTCTACAGCCTGGATGAACCTTGAGGATAATTATGCGACGTGAAAAAAGCCGGACACGGAAGTCCACAGACTGCACAACTGCACTTATGTGAAATGTCCAGAATAGGTAAATCTATACAGAAAGAAAACAGAAAAGTGGTTGTCAAGGGCTGGGGGGGATAGGTGAATGGGGAATGACTGCTGATGGGTTGCGGAAACTTAGTGAAATCGTTTGAGCTAGAGCACTCGAGTGTAAAGGAAGCAGGAAGAGCCAGTGAGAAGGGAGCAAAAGAAGGAACACAGGCAGGTCAGAGGGATAATCAAAGGAATAAAGTCTCCTTAAGAGACTAAGAGGGCCTCCCTGGTGGTGCAGTGGTTGAGAGTCCGCCTGCCGATGCAGGGGACACAGGTTTGTGCCCCAGTTCGTGAGGATTCCACATGCCGCGGAGCAGCTGGGCCTGTGAGCCATGGCCGCTGAGCCTGCGCGTCCAGAGCCTGTGCTCCGCAACGGGAGAGGCCCGCATACCGCAAAAAAAAAAAAAAAAAAAAAAAAGAGACTTAAGAAAACCTTGCAAATGTTACTAAAATATCAGACAGCAAATGCCAGTGTTGTAAAGGTGCTATTCCCCACTGGTTAGCAGCACTAAGTACTAAACCTTTGGAAATGTTTCAGAGACAGTCAGTTACAAAAGTAACATCCATTCTTGCTTAAAATCATTCTCAACAAATATTATATGGTATCACTTATATGTGGAATCTAAAACATGATACAAATGAATTTATATACAGAACAGAAACAGACTCACAGACATAGAAAACAAACTTACAATTATCATGTTTGGTTATGTGGAAAGGGGTAACTTAGAAGTGGGGGATTAACAGACACAGAGTAATATACATAAAATAGATAAGCAACAAGGATTTACGATATAGCACAGGGAACTCTATTCAATATCTTGCAATAAATTATAATGGAAAATAATCTGAAAAAATATATATAATTGAATCACTTTGCTGTACACCAAAAACTAACACAATATTGTAAATCAACTATACTTCAATTAAAACAAACAAACAAAAAACCCTAAATCGTTCTTAGTTCATTCTGCCTTTGTTGGCCCACTAACTGGATGCATTCGAACCTGTGTTTGTGTGTCTGGATTTTATCGTGGTTGAACAGATATTAATTGTGAATAAATGTTCCAGAAATGTTCAAGTACTCATGCCTTGACACCTTCTCTTAACCTGAATAAAAATAACTGAGTTTTGGGCTTCCCTGGTGGCACAGTGGTTGAGAGTCTGCCTGCCGATGCAGGGGACACGGGTTCGTGCCCCAGTCCGGGAAAATCCCACATGCCGCGGAGCGGCTGGGCCCGTGAGCCATGGCTGCTGAGCCTGCGCGTCCGGAGCCTGTGCTCTGCAACGGGAGAGGCCACAACAGTGAGAGGCCTGCGTACCGCAAAAACAAAACACACACAAAAAAACCTGAGTTTTTGGATCTTCCTCCACAGGCCATTCTCCTCTTCACCAGCAGGAGGAGCTGTGTTCCCTCCTCCCATCTCCCTCCCATGACCTGTGAAGCAGGGATTGTGTGTGAAGCCTATAGCTGGGGAAGCTACATTCCAATAGCAGAGCAGCAGGGAAGGAACCATTGTCATTTGTATTGATAGGGAGGCACGTGGCATAAAGACTTGAAAGAAGTTATAGCTGGGGTGTCCACTGACAGGTCACCAATGTTTTAAAGCTCCCATTACCTGTCCGGGGCTCAGGGTAACCATATGTCTTCGAGCCTTCCAAAATTGAGGAAAACGTTTTAAATCAGGATTGACAACATTGATTTTACTGAACACGCTAGATTCCTCATAAGGGATTCTAGTTGGATAAAGGAAAGGAGTATCTTCAGGAGGAAAGAGATGCCATCTTTTCCTAGTTAAAAAAATAAGATACAAGTTAGTACTCTAAACTTGAGACAAAACATGTAAGAAGGCAGCAGCTAAGTGCTCAATTTCACTCATTTTCATTCAATCCATAAAGGAACACAGGAACCGCAGGGGTCACCTGGCCCATCTCTCACTCAGGGCTGGAATCTCCTCTGCAGACACCTGGTAAAGGAAGGGCAGCAACTAGTGGGTATCTCATGATGCCCTGAGCAGCCTCTTTGCAGGGACAGGCGCTCCTTTGTAAGATCATTCTTTCTTATCTCAAATCAAAGTCAGCCTCCTCATAAACTGTTTCCATCCTTGAGTCTAGAGCTCCCCAGAATAATCTCTACCCGTTGAAATCTCTGGATTCCTCTCTTATGCAGAGCAACCATTCATCCAGAGTAACTACCCACCAAATCGTTTCCAGACTTCTCCCTATTGGGGTTGTAAATTCCTTAACCTAAACATTTGTTAAGTTGACCCATTAAGGAAGAGAAATGCACGAATGATGCCACACAACTAAAAAGTAGTATAATATAGGAATTTTCAAAAAGAAAACTGTAAAATGTTTCAGTCACTTTAAAATTTTTTGAAAACTGGAAGTGATAAACCTTAACTCACAAAACACTAGACACACCAACACTCTGAGCCAACAGAGCGAGGACATCTGAAGCAAAGGAGGGAGAAGTGTGAAAAAGGAAGAGACACAGACAGACAGAAATATACAGATGGGGAAGCAAAGAGAGAGGGGAAAGAACCTAGTTCTGAGACAAGCCCTAAAGCCCTCTAGTGACCCCTGACAGTTACAGAGGGGCTATCATGTCTTTTCAAAACATGTCCTTTCAAAAGAGCTGACTGCTCTTCTCAAACTAGGAAATATAAAGTCTTATTTTGCCTTAAAGATGATAAAGCTGCTCCCTCCCACTAGACCTATGACTATGACTAGTTTGGGAGAATTTTTGGCATTTAGGATGTTCAGAACGTTAGAGCTGGAAGGATCCTTAAGAGATCATCAGTCTAATCTTACATTCAAAGAAGTGGAAGAGGGAATCAGGGTTTGCTCAGTGTCATTCACTGGGCTTGTGTTAGTGGTAGACCCAGTACTAGGTCACAGATCTCCAGACCCCTGCACTATAACTGTGTTTCCCAAAGGAACAGCCATGATGATAACCATCCCATACAATTTGCTTTGCTAAGTTTAAAATGTAATATATTTGCATCCTTGTGTTCTTAATCATAAGAGGTAGTCAATCATCATGTCATCCCTGGCTCAAAAACCTCTTGGTTCTGATGCTGAAAGAACAGAGAATAAGCAGTATTTGCCTGGGCATTAAGACCCTCAGGCTCCACCCTGCCTTTCCTACTAATCCTCTGTCTCTAATGCACAACTTACACGGACAACTCACTGGGGCCTCTATATACCCCACGCTTTCCTGGGGCTCTGCTCATGCTGGTCCGTTTGCTCCTCCCACCTGTGTCTTTTGAACATTCACCCACCCTTTGAAACCCATCCCAAATGGCAACTCCCCTCTGAAATCTTCCCTAATCTTTCCAACAGGAACATTTTCTCTTCTCCTTTTCAGTTGCATGGCTCTATGAAACCTTCCTCAAGGGCATGTTCATTCTGCCTAGATATATCACAGCAATCCGTGGGCTTCCCTGCACTCTAACTGTACATACACTCTCTTAGGGCAGAGAGGTGTCTTACTTGTTCACCTCTGTTCCTACTGTAACACATGGTATCTGCACGGCAGGATACTCAATAAATATTTCCTGAATAGTTAGTTATTTTATTACTCCAGAGCTATATGAGGCCAGAAAATATGGTCTACGACAAAGTTAAAGTAAAGCTATATTAATTTTATATCACAGAAAGAACCCACGTATTTTTTGGTAATGTTTTCCCAACTGAATTTCTTTGGCTTATTTCTCCACTCAGAACACACGGAAAGCAGCTACTTAAAATGATGCCCTCTCTAACGAAGTTTAAGGTTCAGACTATTAACTCTATAAGGGCAGGGACCAGGCACACTTGATTCACTGCTGTAACCATAGTGCATTAATAATGTACCCAGACGTTCTAGGCTGCTTAATAAAGACCTGAGGAATCCAGGAGGAACTATCTCATACAGTTTTATAGTTTTCAAAGTACTTCACACGTGGGGGGAGCAGTTCAAAGACGGTAGCAGAGGAAGACCCTGAACTTACCTCCTCCCACAGACACAAAAAATACACATGTGCATATAGACCAGTTCCCTCTGAAAAGAACCTGAGAACTAGCTGAACACGTGCTCCACAATGAAGAATAAAAAGGACTAACTACATCGAGATGAGCAGGAGAGGCAGAGAGACGCTCCCGCCAAAAGCCCCAGCCCCCGCGCGGTGGCACACAACAGGAAGGGACCTCACCAGACAAGGCTTCTCCCGGGAAGTTAGGGGCTGGCACCCCACATCAGGAGCCCCGGCCCCTGGGATCTATACCACAGAGATGAGCCCCCGTAACAGCTGGCTTAGGAAACCAACAGGACAGGTGTCCAAGTGTCCCCAAGTGCTACATGAAACTGAGACTCCCCTCGTAAAGGGTTCACGTATATCTCACTTGCCCCAAACCCTAGCAAAATAACAGCAGTTTGAAAAGTGTTGAGACTACACGTGAAGGAAAGTCATTTAGAATCTGACAGTATCCACCGAAGGGGTGGGAAATGATGGAAATGCTCCCCCAGGATGGAAGCACTGGCAGACGCCATTGTTGTGCTCCTCACCTAACCTGCGGGCACAGGTGGGCAAGCTCGGATGCAGGGGCGAGCAACTGTGGCTCTACCCTGCCACAATGCTGAAGCCAGAGAGCTCCAGTGACCAGAGCACTTCCCCAGCCCTGGAGCTGGCAGGTGGGCACAAACGGTCCCGGCATTCTCCTGCTCCCTAGCTAAAGTCTGTGAGTGTGGGAGGCTGCAACACAGCCCTGGCCCCTGGCTGGGGCTGGTGCACATGAGCAGTCACAGCGTTCTCCTGCTCCTGAAAAGCCAGCACGCGTGCACGGACGAGGCAATCTCATGCCGCACCGCTGAAGCCTGCGGGCACGAGCCGTCATCGTTCTCCCACTGCTCTCCTAAAACAAGAGAGCAAGTCCCACCCCCTACACTCTACAGCTACTAACGCAGACTCGTACGTTATAGAGCTAAGCAGACAACTGTCTGGCTGAACAGGGAGTGTACTCCTAGAGTTCTAGGATCAGCTTGCTGACAGTAATCCTGACCATGGCTGAGAGACACAACACAGACACCACCGTCTATATTGTTCCCCTTATCTCACAAAGGAGGAGACTGAACCAGAGGTTAAGAGATCTGCCCCGGTCATGAGGCAGGCTGACAGGATGGAGCAGGGAGTCCTGCCCTCTACCCGACACCCATTCCTCTTCCTGTGCAACACACAAAGACAAAGACACACACACACACACACACACACATACACACACACACACACACACACTCTCTCTCTCTCTCTCTCTCTCTCTCTCTTTCTCTCTCCCTCACGCATGTGCATGCACATGTGCATTACCTTCCTTGTACCTGGAATACTAGGTTGCAACCATAGGTGTCCAGATGACAGGGTGTATGGGCCCCCATGGAGCCGATCCACAATGTACTTTCCTGTCCATTTCTTCCAGGAAACCCAAAGTCAGACCACATCACATCCTGTTTTGAAAATAAAGTCACAGTCCATCAAGAACCAACCAACTCTGTTGTATAGGAGTGTTACCCATTTTCACTTACACATCTGGTTTTGGGCACTTGGAACACTCTCTTACAGAAATTGCTATAGATGGAAGAGGTCAGGTTTCCAGAGCAATTCAAGAAGTCTTTTTAACCAATAACATATCTGAATAACCCCACTAATAGTAGTTATTCAACAAATATTTACTGTCTGCCTATAACATGCCTGGCACTCTTCTAGAGCATGTGATGAATCAATGCACAAAATAGACAAAAACGCCCACCCAAATGAAGCTTACATTTCAGAGGTTGGAGACTGACAATAAACACGAGACACAGTTATGCAGATATATGGGGGAAGTGGCTCAGGCAGCAGGAACAGTGACTGCAATGGAAATAGTATTTTTTTAAATCTCTGAAGCTTAACTCAGGAATCCAAAAAGGCACATTCCCTCTAAGCAGTGCAGATATTTTGAGGCCTAAGTAATGTACTAACTTTTTGCACTTTCAAAGACCACATGAAAGAAGGCTTCTCCTAGGTTAGTGGAGTTATTTAAAATTATAGATGCTGGAGCATCTATAGTAGTTCATACCTACTAAACTGGAGTCTCCAGGTGGGGGAGACACAGCATATCTTTTGAAATACTTTTGCTATGCTCCTCAAGGTCATTAACTCTAAGTGTAAAGAACTTGAAAAAGAGACAGCACAGTGCTTTCAACTTGGCACTCCTTATGTCTAGTTCTGTGGACAGATCCTACCCAAGTCAACTACTGATCCATTAAATACCATCTGGTCCAGTAGTTCTCAAACCAGGCTCCCTGGCATCCCCTTAGGGCACTGGGGATAGCAGCAAAGGCTCTTTCTTTCAGCAAACTGCTCTGCTTGATTTTATTTAGGTTTGAAGAAAGGGTGTTCCTGCTTTTAAATAAAAGTTAGAAAACTATGAACGTAGTTTGACATAAACTCAAATCCATGGAACTTAAGATATGTATAAGCTGAAAAAGAAAAAGAACACACTAGTGAACCAGGCAGGAAAGTTTTGCTTTATTTTTTATTTTATGTGTTTTGAATCATGAATTTTTCCTTTTGAATTTTAAAAAACAAAACAAAAAACACCTCTATGTGCAGAACATGGTCCTAAATGCTGACACTACTCAATATCTTCAAACTATTCTCTTTTTGGAGGCAAAGCATTAACACTACTCAAAGAGAAAGAGGATTTTGGAGAGACATTTTTAATGGATGGTTTTAAGGAAGACTAGAAAAAGCTTTTTCATTTTTGTTTTGAGTGGTAAAAATAGAATATGCGCATATAACTAATATCTGTTATAAAAAGGGGAGTTTTTGCAAGGTCAGCACTATTGTAAATGCATATGGCTCAAATGCAGCAGCTCCAGGGCGTGGCAAAAATCACGTCCCCTCTGGATATAGCCCATATGCTCCATGAAGGGAGCTTACCTCTGTTTTCCCAGTGCCTAATATAATACCTGGCTCAGGTTAAGTGCTTAAAACCTTGGCTGCTTGGGAGGGAAAGAAGAATCTGTTGGCTTATTATGGGTAAATGGTTCAGGTCAAGAACATTTCTGAGCATCTATTACATACCTGGTATGATGCTGAATGTTTGGAATATGAAAATTAATACAACACAGGCCCTCCCTTCAAATCTCATAATGGAAGATAGTCCCATAAATGGACCCTTCCAATATAATGCAGAAAGTGCTCTCACAGCAGTGAGCAGAGAGTGCTCTATGATCACAGAAGAAGGGCTCCCAGTCCAAGCAGGGAGCTTAGGGAGGCTTCCCATGAACCTGGTCCTTGTTGAACAATTCACCACACCTCAGTTTGGAATTTAACTAAAGGTAGATGAAAGACACGCAATATAAAAACAAAAAATGGGGATCTGTCTTACCTAAGAAGAGGCTGGTTTAAGTGACTCTTAATCTTCTTACAGATACACCCCTTTGGGAGTCAAATGAATGCTGATATCCCTCTCCTCAGAGAAATGAACGCACACGCACACGTGAGCGCGCGCACACACACACACACACACACACACATACATACACACACACAGTTTCACATACACTTTGAGGGAGTCGGTGGACCAACCCCAGGTGAGAAACTGTTCTAGAGCACTACTTCAGAAAGACTCACAGAAGGAAAGTTTTTCTACTAGGTCGGGGGGTGACTATATGAAAAACTGACGTGAGGCTTCCCTGACCTCTTACCTAACACAGTAATGACTAAAAAAGGAAAAATTATTTTGGAATGATTAGATCAGGGCGACCTAAACTTCAGCTGCAAACTGGCTGAGAAAACCAGAGGGTGAAGGGTTTGGGGGCAAGTGGCAGAGAGAAAGTCAAAGTAAATTTGTCAGAAAATAGATAGCACCGAGTGTTATCTATTTTGGCTTTCTTTCCCCACAGGCTCTTGAGAGTTGGGATTTCTTGCCAGTTGAGTTCAGCTATTTACAGGTAGTCAAATCTCTGAAATGAGTGCAGGCCCAGGAGGAATCTGCGTTGGGTCTTGCTAGAAACAAGTGACCCTGTTAGGCAGCCACATCGGTGAAACTAACACAGGTGACTGGCGGGGTGATCCATCCTGGAGTCTATTCCCACATCCACTTCAAAAGTTGAAAAAGTCTTTAGAAATCGTCTCTATCCATGGAATTCTATTCTACATCATCCCTGAAAAGAGCAAGCGTCTGGTTGATTGCTTACTACAAAATCAATATTTGCTTTCTTGTAACTTCCAGAAGAAGGTCCTAGATTTGTTTTCCACAAACAACAGGTTTATGTTCTCTTCTGCCAAAAACTGTTGTCTTTAAATTATCTGAAAAATGGTCATGTCTTCTCCTTTATCATTTTTTTCAAATATCTAGACTCAGTAGCATTAAATATTCCTTCCAGTTTCTCTCCTCTTGACTACCTTTGTCAACAGCCCTCTTAAAGTCTGGCTCTCAGAATGAACGCCAGACACAGTCTATGTAGTTCCTTGCGTATGGGTCTCAACATTCCATGATCTGGACATTACACTATTAATACACTGTCAGACAGTGCTTTTTTTTTTTTTTTTAAAAAGCAGCTGAATTATACCATGGCTAATCTAGGCTTAACTGCCTTTTTCTTATGAACTGTTGCCTAGCCATATCTCTTCATCCTTGATGTTACAGAGTTTAGGAGAAGGCCATGGGACCCTACTTTTATCCCTCTTAAATTGAATGTTAAGTTTCTGCCTGGTGCTTTGCAATGTTTAAATGAACCTACATACATGACTCCTAAACCTTCATCTCCAGTCCTAGCTTCTCTTCTATTTACGACTAAATCTATATTTTCAACTGCTAAACATATATTTTCAGCTACTAACTATCAGGTTATTGAATCCATATGGTGGGACAGGCCCTGATACTAACATTTTCTTTGTATCATCTCATTTAATTCTTATGAGATTGAAGGTAGTTATAGCTACTGTACAGGTGTGGAAACTGAGGGACAGTTCTGTCCTTCTGTTAAAAAACATGGAGACATTTTTGGTTGTCATAATAAATAGGAGGGGGGTGCCTTGGTATTCAGTGGATGGGGGTCAGGGATCCAGCTCAACAAAACAACAGAAGTTTTGTATCTTGCACAATTTTCATAACACTGAAAAATCTGATTTTAGTTACCTGAGATTAGAGCTCTGACTCTTTTTTTTTTTTTTTCTGCGGTATGCGGGTCTCTCCCGTTGCGGAGCACAGGCTCCGGATGCGCAGGCTCAGCGGCCATGGGATCTTCCCGGACTGGGGCACGAACCCGTGTCCCCTGCATCGGCAGGCGGACTCTCAACCACTGCACCACCAGGCAAGCCCCAGAGCTCTGACTCTTAATTTCATATATCCTCAAAGGACTTTTGCACGGTTTTAACACATACTGAATTTTCTAGAAACACAATTACTAAGTAAGTCGAGGGAGGACTGTACTTTGTGTTCCTGCAGCTTCATCAAGAGTTGTTCACCGTTTTGAAAAATTAAGTCACCAGCAGCATTGAAACTCATATGATATTTGATTTAGCAATGTATACACCAATATCAGTCTGTGCTTGTACTGTCTCATCAGGGTGACTCTATGTGTATAGATACAAACATACTCATTTAGCCTCATTTCAAAATGTTAAATATAAAATATTGGAAATATTCTATGGAATTTTATCTTAACTCTTCAAAACTGAACCTTTTCTTTGTAGGTAGGTACAAGCATCTGATTAATTCATTATGTCTTCTAGTATAGAGATGCTTGAATATTTACACATTAAATCACATACTTCTGCTTAAATTCTCCTATATTTTATAGCTGGGGTAGTTTAATAGTTTTTAAAAATTATTTGTGGAAGTAATTATATCACCTGCAAACTGCATTTCAGAACAGTAAAGGGGTTGCAGGTTCTGGTATGAGACTATTGCTACATTACCTCTCTACTGCTCTCCCAGCATGGGCTACACACCTCCCTGCCTTTGCTTCTGCTGTTCCCTCTGCCTGGCTGGTCTCCTCGCTGCCCTTCCCACACCCCAATTCACATTTCTCTTTCAAGACCCAATGTAAGTTTCATGTTCTTGAACCCTTCCACACTCCCCACCGCAACCCCTTCCTCCCCTGCCGCATGCAACCTGGTCATTCTCTCTTTTGGTCTCTCTCTCCCAAAGAACTTTGATTCTTTGCCTGTCTGACCCATTCTCCTCAAAGCAGCAAAGAGTGATCTTAAAATATTAAGTCCTGTCCCCCCTTTGCTCTGCACTTAGAATTAGATCCAAATGCCCTCTATCATGGGCCTGTATGACCAGGCCCCTCTCACCTCTCTGACACCTCTAATCCTCTCAGTCTCACTGGCCAGGCTTCAATCACAATGGCTTTCTCTCTTTTTTTCCAAAAAGGCAAAGTCTTCTCACATTCAAGGGCTTCGAACTCTGCTTAGAAAGCTCTTGACTCTCCATTCACTTGGCTAGCTTCTCATTTTTTAGGAATCAGGATAAATATCACCTCCTTAGAGAAGGCTTCCCAACTTACCCTTTTAGAAGTCCCTCTGCTGTACTGATTTTGGCCCATTTTTGTTTACTTCATAACAGTTAGGACAATTGGTTAGACTCACTTGTCTGATTTCACTATAGAATATGAGCTCCCTGAGGAGAGGAGACCAAGGCTGTGACTCTCTAGCCCTAGCACAGTAGTTGAAAAACAGGTGTTTGTAGAGTGAATATACAATCATGCACATTTTACAGTTATTTTCTGTCTTTTGAACATATATTCACCTCACAGACCCCAGCAACTGGCAGAGTCCACAGCACACAACAGAGCTTGAATCTAGTTTCTGCATTCATCTACTCTCAGCTTTGGCTTCATGTTTTTTAATCAGCTGGAAGACTTATTACTCTGCTTTGCCTTTGGAATTTTTTTCTTGGGAAAATACAGGTCTGGTGGGTATGGTCCTGGAGCTCCTTGGTCATCCCAGGCCCGTGCCCAAGTCTAAACAATTCTCCCAACACACAGTGGCTGACAACAGCCACCTGCGACAACCTCACAGAGAACTCAGCGAGCTCCCCCAGGGTCTGCAACATCAGAGGAGGCGCATCCCAGACCACAGCGTGCATCAAGGTTGGGCCTGGTTTCTGGAATAAATGGACTATCCATTCAAAATCATTATATGTTGGCTTTGGAGGTCCACTTAATCACACACCTGGACTTGACTATGTTGTTATGTCTTCTAGCGTAGTTATTGAGCATTAACACATCAAAATATATGTTATTATAAATTACTTCCTCGAAAATTCTCCTTTATATTATGGGTAAGGTATTTTAACAATTTAAAAGAATTACATGTGTAGGTAATCGTATTATCTACAAACTGTTTAAAGGGAGTGCAAGATCTGGGAGAGTTGAGAATCACTGCTATAGCACAACTATTAGAATCAAAAACTACTGACTGATAATATATGTGATATGCTAATAGGGGATGGAGCCTCAAAAAGTGTAAGGCATAAACATCTCTATTATCAAGAACTCTAAAATCCAGTTGAAGACACCAACTTGAAATAACAACATAAACAAATCAATTACCCCCTCCCTAATATGCCAGAAGGCAATTCTATCATGATCACACAACTGTACAATAAATTAAGAGGTCAAGAATGCTTGATATTTGCTTTTGTCTTTCTCTGTCTTGATCCCTCAATAAGTACTAATGCATTAGTACTTAATCGAGAGATATGAACTTTGTGCTTTTCCCTTCCTCTCTTCAGTGAGACGTATAGCAGATTGCTAACCTATCAACTTAACCACTAAATAAAATGACCATCAATCATCCTGCCCCAGGGATCTGGCCACAGGGGCCCCCCCTTGAAACTGCCAGCCCTATGGCTGCCTAAGAAATCCCTCTGGCTTCAAAATCCTCTCTCCCCAGCTGACAAGGGCATTCTTACCTATGCACTAAAGATGGCTGTACAGACTCATTCTGGGAACCCTCCCTTTAATGCTGCAATTCTCTCTGGTCCCTATACTTGCTGCCTGCAGAGGCCCTGGAATAACTGTGCTTTTTGTAGAAATTGTAAATCTTCCTTCAATTTTTCATGTCCTTCCATGAACAGAGTGCGCCATAAACTGCCTACTTTTCTTAATATCTCATTCCCAACTTTATTCAGACAGATAACGTGCCCAGCTAAGAGACATCTGTTTTCCAGCCTGCCTTGCAGTTCAGTGGGGCCATGAAACTAAATTCTAACCATTAAGCAAAAGTTGTTGGATGGGACTTCTGGGACAGTTCCTTAAAAGAGAGGCAGAGAGCCGGGAGTACACGTTTGTCCTTCCTTCCTCCTTTCTGAAATACAGTGTGATGGCTCTCTTGGAATACAAGATGGCTTTGAGGATGAAAGCCACATGCTAAAGACAGAGTAGAAAGACAGGAAGAACCTGGGTTCTTTGGGATGACAAAGCCTCCATTCCAGCTCCGGCCAGTGTACCTCCAAACTTTCCTTAGGTGAGGAAAAAATTCACCATTATGCGTTTAGTTAGGCAACTTCCATTCTGGGATTTCTGTTACAAGCAACTAAGCCTAACCCAAATTGATTCAGGAGGGTAACCCATGGAACCTTGTCTTTCCCCAATAATCTCATTCTGTCAGAGCCTTTATCTTGGGTTTGCAGTTATGCCAGTCCTAAACCCTACAGCAGAGAAAGATATCCTTGAAGAAATACGTCTGTAGACACTTCGGGGTGAAAGTAGGGAGAGTTTCATGGTACTATTCTTTGAGCATATTATAAATACACTAGGCTTCCCCAGGCTAGCCTGGAGAACTAACCGCCAAGATCTGCATTGTTCCTCCAGGAAAAAAAAAAAAGTTCTGAGTCCAAACAATTGATATACAAATAAAATGTGTAGAACACAAGCAATGAAAATTACAAAAGACAGCAAAAGAGTAGAAAGAACCAAAAGGTCTTGATAATCAACTCTTTAATTAAAAAATAAGACCACAGTTATTATGGAAGTGCTAATGTAGGGCTGCAGTACTATAATTTAGTAGTCCATTAGATACTCTAGTGGTTAGGGGTAATTCTAGAAGACAATATCACATGTTACCCCAGTACTTAAAGGAATTAACCAGGAATTCAGCCCTGCTTTTTCATCCTCCCCCACAACCAACCACAATGGTTTCCTATCAGCCCCAATTCCTAGCCTCTTCCCAGACATATTCTGGGAAATTTATCTGCAGTTTAAAGACACCTAAGAGAGGGACTTCCTTAGTGGCGCAGTGATTAAGACTCCACGCTCTCAACGCAGGGGGCCCAGGTTCAATCCCTGGTCAGGGAACTAGATCCCACATGCATGCCACAGCTAAGAGTTTGCATGCTACAACTAAGAGCCAGCGAGCCACAACTAAGGAGCTCTCGAGCTGCAACTAAGGAGACAGCCTGCCACAACTAAGGAGCTCGCCTGCTGCAACTAAGACCCAGCGCAACCAAATTAATTTTTTAAAAACTATTAAAAAAAAAGAGAGACACCTAAGAGGGATGGAAATAACAAACTACAGTGTTTCAAGACCAAATATGGCACAGCTTCTGTACAGAATGAGAGTTATAAGCAAAATTCATCATTTACTCATAGTTGAAAACTGGCTGGCCAAAGAAAATGAACTTGCTTTATAACACAAAAGTAGTACAGATACTTTATTCTCCTCTTTCCTCTGGATGGTTCTGCCTTGTCATGATGTCCTGAACATAATATGTAATTTATAAATAATAATGGTTTTATTTCTTGTGTACATAGAGTGATCATATTTCCCAATAAAAAAACCAGGACATAAAGGATGACAACGCACTTTTGTGCTACCTGTGAAGATAAGAGTTAGTTGGGGAGAAACTGCTTAAATACCAACATAAGGAAATATTTAGAAACAGTATATTTTCCACTGCCTAGTTTTCTTTTTAAATTAATTTCATTGAGGTAAAATTTATATACAATAAAACATACCCATTTTAGACTACAGTTCAGCAAGTTTTGACAAATGTATATACTGGAATAATCACCACCATGATCAAAATATGGAATACTTCTACTACCCCAAAAAGTTCCCTCTTACTCCTGTGCTTTCAATCTGCCTGCCTCTACTCTCAGTCCCAAGCAACCACCGATCTACGTTCTGTTATCCCAATATTTTGAAACTGGATTCCTTTAAGTACACATAACAGCAATGAGGATGAGTTTTAAAAATTGCTTAATAAAATTGTCTCCAACATTTTAAATAAGAGAATCTAAAAATCTGGTTGTAATTTTAAAAGTTCAAGAAAATGTATATGCTTCAATCTTCTTGATTATATATAATATTCTAAAACTATTGCAATCATTTAAATGACAAAATAGTGTCAGAAAAAGTACTAAAGTCTAATAGCACATTTTACACTTTTCTGTCTTAAGGCTTGGCTCCACATTCAACTTTAAACTCCCACGGGAGCCAAGTCTTTTATTCAAGTTGGCATCCTTGGTACCTAACACAGCACAACGAATGTTCAAAAATTGCTGAGTTACTGATCTAGGTGACTAGATCTAATTTTATGCTGAAACTAAGTCGCTCCCAAACCTGTTCCAATTAACAAGTTAAATAATTGTTGCAGACTCAAACACCATTTAAAAAATGCTGTACAAGCAACCAAATCTTCCATAATTTTACAGGTTTTTTAAAAAATTTATTTTTGGCTGCATTGGATCTTCGTTGCTATATGCAGGCTTTCTCTAGTTGGGGCGAGTGGGGGTGCTCTGCCTTGAGGTACATGGGCTTCTCATTGCAGAGGCTTCTCTTGTTTCAGAGCATGGGTTCTAGGCACGCGGGTTTCAGTAGTTGTGGCACGTGGGCTCAGTAGTTGTGGTTCACAGACTCTAAAGCACAGGCTCAGCAGGTGTGACGCACAGGCTTAGTTGCTCCGTGGCATGTGGGATCTTCCCAGATCAGGGCTCAAACCCATGTCCCCTGCATTGGCAGGTGGACTCTTAACCACTGCGCCACCAGGGAAGCCCAATTTTACTGTTTTAACCAAAGAACTTAAGAAAAACTGGTAATAATACAGAATAGTGGCTTTTTTTAAAGCCTACCATTACCAGAAAATAATTCATTCTTAATTTGTTTACCACTAAAAAATGGTATATTTTGAGTTGGAGTGTTCTCAGAGCCTAGATTTGGTGTGAGCTAGTATAAGCTCTAGGCTCTGAGAATACCCCAATTCAAAACTATTTGTTCTTTTACCGGGCTGTTTGGGTGACTTGTGGTCATGGTTAATTGGAGTCTATCTATCACGTTAAAAGTTGTCTCATTCTATTTATTCTCCATGCCTAGATCACACACATAGGAAAACTGAATATACATAATACTATAATGAACTTACATCTGAATAAAAAAAGAAAAAAAACCCCAAACAAAAATGGAACTTTAAAACAGTATAATTAACTATAATTACTATGTAAAACTTATAAAGGATAAATACTTCAAACAGCCCCTTAAATGAACATTATAAATTAGCAAGTACTTAAGGCCCTTTTCCCCTTGAAAAAATTACCTCAGGTAACAAACAGAAAAGAGTTAACTCTACCCACAGATAGGCTTGGATAAATACCCAAATTCTTACATTCCAATTTGCCTCATCAGAAAGCATCATGGGCCATCAAACCCCTTTAAACATCACTACACCACCTGGCTCAATTTCAACATACTCTCATAACTATGTTATAAAGCCCAGGACAGGCTAGAACTAATCTTCCATGTGCTGCATTTTGAGATTCTGTGTCCTGGTGACTTAACAAGGCCCCTGACTCTCAGCAGTCAATCTGAAACACAACATAAAATGGCATCTACCTGGGAAATGTTCTTGGGGCAAATCCCTTTTGCTATATGTTGATTCTTAATAGCTTCAATTACAATGATACTTATAGACGATGATAAAATGTAACACCTGTCATTCTTACCTAATGAGTCAGAGATAAAGAAATTTTATGGTACTGTCACAAATTCCCTACCTTCCTCACAAAGTAGAGAATAAAATGTTCCAAATAGATGCTTTACTTAGATCAGTCAATGATATGATGTATAGCTAAACGAGGCCAATTTCATTTGTCATATATGAAAGTCAGTTAAGTGTCAAAATCATAATTTTTGGCCAACTTTAAGGCTACAGGATATTTTCCAATAATACCACTATATTTACCAGTGTATTTATCAGTATATATAAATATTACATATTTATCACTGAATGAATTTAAGTAGAAGCTGTAAGTAAAAACTTATAAAACTCGTTAGAAGGCTGAAGAGAGCCGAGAATTTCTTGTCAAGATTGAAAAATGCTACAATTGATTAACTAGAAGCCACAGAAAACTGGACAAGGGTGAAGGTGGAGTTTAAGTTAAAACACCCTCTGAAGGGCCCCTAAAGACCAAATAGCAAAACAAGAAATGGTAAGACTAGGGGAAAAAAAATACACTTATGTAATCATTGAAATACCCATTATGGATTCAGCACTATGTTAGCAGTTTGGGGGAATAAAAAATTATACAACATAGTCCCTGTTCCCAAAGAGCTTACAATGCTGTTAGAGAAACAAGTCATAGGCATTCTATGTCACGTGCCATTTAAATAACAATCCAAATAAAACATACAGGAATGAAGGCAAGGAATGGATGGATGTAAGTACGAGTGGTTGAGAAGGCTTCATAGCCACGGATCAATCTGAGCCGGGCCCTAAGAAGTTGAATTTTAATAGGCAGAAATTGAGAAGAGCATGAGCAAAGGCCAGAAGACGAGAGAACACGGTGGTCCAGCACTCTGCAAGGAGACTACTCAGGGACACATGCAGAGGAGACAGGTCATGTCAGTCATACTGGGGAGAGTCTTAAATGCTATTATCCTTACACAATTTAAAGGCATGAAATATCTGTGGATATAATTAACATATTTAAATATTTTCATAAGAAACTGTTTTGGAAATAATTAGAGGAGGAGTCAGAACTAGAGGAGAGTAATTTCAGAACGGATGATGTAGACCAGAGGTTCTCGAAGTGGTCCACAGACCTCTTGGGGGGGGGTCTGTGAGACCCTTCCAGAGGATCTGTGAGACTGAAACTATTTTCATAATACTACTAAGATGTTATTTTCCTATTTCACTGTGTTGACATTTGCACTGATGGCACAAAAACAATGGTGAATAAAACTGCTGTTGTCAAGCTGTGGAACCAAAGTGTACTAATAGCATTGCATTCTTTTTTTTTTTTTAATAGCCTTATGAGGCATAACCGATGTACAATAAACAGTGTATATTTAAAGTGTACAATTTGATGAATTTTTTACATACGTATACACCTGAGAAACCATCACTACAATCAAGATGACATTTTGATCATGTCCAAAAGTTTTCCCATAACCTTTTGTAACCTCTCTCTACCCCCTCATTCTTACATAACCACTGATCTATTTTCTGTCACTATACATTTGTTTGCAAGTTCTACAATTTTATATAAATGGAAGCATATAGCAAGTACTCCTTCTTCATGCTAACACTAACCAAAGGCAAACTAAACAAAGCAGACTTTGGACAAAGTAGACATCAGAACAAGGAAGAACTCAGGAAAGAGAGGATCATCACATCTTGATAAAGTATCAATCCATTAAGAGGACATAATAATCCTAAATGTGTACGACCCTAAACTGTTACTAGCTGCAAAACAAAAATGGACTAACCTAAACTGAAAAAGAAATAAATATGCAATTATAGTTGAGAAATTTTAATACCTGTCTCTATATAATGGGTAAAACAAGTGTACATAAAATCAGTAGGGATACAGGGGACATGAACAATCAACTTAATTGACATTTATAAAAGACAAAAACAGCAGAATACACATTATTTTCAAGTGCCCAAGCTATCAAGATTGACTATATTCTGGGCTATAAAACAATAAATTTAAAAGAACTGAAATCATACAAAGTATGTTCTCTGAACACAATAGAATTAGAAATCAATAACAGAAAGACAGCTCGAAAATCCCCAAATATGTGCAAACTAAACATTATACTTCTAAGTAAACCTTAAGTCAATGAAAAAATCGCAAGGGAAATCACAAGAAAATATTTTGAATAGAATAAAAATTATCTTGGAAACTTGTATCTTGAAACTCATCAGCTAGAAAGCTTCCTAAAACTTAGAAGACTTTTCTGATGAGAATGGTGATGCTATTAACAAATGTCACTTTTTTTATAATAAAGTATACAAAGATGCATCAACATTTCGAAGATCTATATAGCTTAGGAAACCAGTATTTCCCAAATGGCCAATGAAAAGTATTACAAAAGATCCATTCCATGCAAGATAGACCAATGGATTTTACTGAAAGACTAGGAAGGGTTCATTGATCACGGATTCAGATTCTTTTTTTTTTTTTTCTTTTTTTTGGCAGGGGTACGCGGGCCTCTCACTGTTGTGGCCTCTCCCGTTGCGGAGCACAGGCTCCAGACACGCAGGCTCAGTGGCCATGGCTCACGGGCCCAGCCGCTCCACGGCATGTGGGATCTTCCCGGACCAGGGCACGAACCCGTGTCCCCTGCATCGGCAGGCGGACTCTCAACCACTGCACCACCAGGGAAGCCCATGGGTTCCGATTCTTGATTGCAACAAACGAACGTTTAAGAGACTACTCATTAGTGGTAGAAACAACCCAAATTTGGTGGAATATCAAAAAAATCCACAATTATCTAAAAAGGTTGCCAAAATGCTCCTCTCTTTTTCAGCTGCACATGTGTGTAAAGCAAGATATTCTTCATATACTTAAAACAAACCAAAAATCGCAAGACTAAATGAAGCAGACAGAAGAAACAAGCTGTCTTCTATTAAGCCAGACACTAAAGAGCCAACTATGTAAAACAATGCCACTACTCTCATAACATTAAAAAGAAATTTGGAATATAATTACTTTCATAAAAATGTCACTTAAATTCACATACAATGAGTTTATTCTAAATAAACATTTAAAAAATTATCAGTTTTAATGTTTAACTACCCACCGTTTTATGACAGACGGAAGAAGGCTTGAAACAATAAGTAGTAAGATTTAGTGACTGAATGAATTACAGTGGTAAAAGTAAAACAACTTAGGCACCTTTGATGTAAGATCACTTCATGCTCAGAAAACCTTGAGATAAAAAAATGATATAATCTTAATGGACTTGGTTGTTCATAGCAGATTTGCCTGGTCTAATCTAGAGAATTAATCACCGTAATGTGAGCTGAAGAAAACTCATTAACTAAAAATATCGTATTTTATAAGGGCTCAATTAGAATTCCAGCACATTACCAAAAGGCTGCCTTTTATACCCACACTTAATAAATAGGACACGTTTCTGCACAGTGCTTCCATGCCTGGGCTGAAACAGAACAACTGATGGGGTCAGATTAGAGATTCACCCAAGGCAGAGTGAGCCTAGATCCAGCACAGACAGAAGTCCTTCATCCCAGCTGGGTAGTCCTCACAGGACTGAACGTATCCAGACCCCCTGCAGGCATATAGTGCAGTAGTTAAAGCTTGTGGAGGCAGACTGCTTAGTTTATTCTTTTCTTAGCTGTATAATTTCAGAAAAGGTTTAACTTAATCTCTTGGTGCCTCACTTTTCTTTTTTTTTTATAAATTTATTTATTTGTTTGTTTGTTTATATGGCTGCGTTGGGTCTTTTTGCTGCCCGCAGGCTTTCTCTAGTTGCTGCGAGCAGGGGTTACTCTTCGTTGCAGTGCATGGGCTTCTCATTGCGGTGGCTTCGCTTGTTGCGGAGCACGGGCTCTAGGCACACGGTCTTCAGTAGTTGTGGCTCGTTGTGGCTTGAGGGCTCTAGAGCACAGGCTCAGTAGTTGTGGCGCACGGGCTTAGTTGCTCCGTGGCATGTGGGATCTTCCCAGACCAGGGCTCAAACCCGCGTCCCACGCATTGGCAGGCGGATTCTTAACCACTGTGCCACCAGGGAAGCCCTCATTTTTCTTAAAATAGGGATAATTATTAAATCATAGGGTTACTGTGGGGATTATAAAGGAAAAGCACTTAGAAAAGCACCAATTATGAGTACTTGATAAATATTACTATTACAGTGTTTTACCTGAAATATGGAGTAATAAACTACTAGTCTAATATACAGGGTTGGTTAGGGTATGAGAAATATTAATAAGATACTCTAAAAGTTAACTATGATATCTAAAAGGTCTAGGATTAAAGATCCATAGAGTAATCACAATTAAGGTTATTAAAAAAATTACCTCAAAGTTATCATTTAAAAATGAGTAAATAATAGATTTGGTATAGACTTTGGATTCAGAAAACATCTACTGAATGTTTTCAAAACCAATGCATTTCTTTTACTGTTGTGAGAAAAAAAAAGTATCCTCAACTAACAATTATGGGGCAAGTGATGTGTTTTTCCTTTTTTTTTTACAAAAACCAAAATTTAAGTAAAACATTAAAAAATTTAATAAAGGAAAGATACAAAGTATTGATAGCTGTATGATAATATTATAACTATGAAAGCACCAGCATCCAAACCTTCACTCAAAGTGAAAAAGAAAAAATATAAGCTGAATGGAAAATGACTCAAGAGTCCAAGGACAATCAGCCTGCATGAGAGGAAAGTCCAGAGGGAGAGTGGTGGTGACCGGCAGGAAAAGAGCAGGTGGGTGAACAGCCTCCTGTGATGGCAAAATATATCCTGTAGGGGCAGGATGAAGGACTCTAGAACCTTGACCTGACGCTGGGCAAGGCAGAGTCATTCAAACAGCTTTCTGGGACTACTCCCATTGCTGGCCGATGCCTAAGACACACAGAAACCAGAGCAGGGAGTTTCCAAAATCACCCCACAAACTGAACTGGCAGTTTGAGGTAGAAAACACTTTGAAAAGAGGATATGGTAGTCTGCAAACTGCCGTCAGTTATGTCAGCGCGTGGCAAAGAACGTCCACGTTCTTACTTCTGCAAGCACCCCCATCCTTCTGCAGGACTTCTACAGTCAAACACTGGGAGCCCAGCACTCTCTGCTTTGGGCCATAAACCTGTACTAAACACCCCAGAGCAGAGAGAGACGGCAGCAGCAGCCCGGAAGGCTTCTAGGATTCTAGGAATGCTTGAATGCTTCTTCATGTAATCAGCTTTGTACCTCCATCTGCCTCACTGACAGAACAAGGACTTAGATGTAGGTCAGGAGGAAAGGAAGTTGGACACACAGTCTATGTTTCTGATATACTCCAAATCAGCTCAGGTGCTGTTTAAAGGCAAAGGAAAGAGTGTGCAGGAAGTCTGGTGACTAGGAAAATAAGAAGGCTGCTCATCTTTGTAGGCCAAACATTATACTTCCTTTGAGCAAATCTCTGGGCTTGAGTAAATAGGATAGTCAAGACTCACGGTGACTACTTTTCAGAGAAAAAGACAGTGAGGAAAAAAAGTACCAAGGAGATTCTAATTTGTGATCTTTTCTCAAGAACAAGTTACACTATGATTAAAAGAAATGTACTGACTTACCTGGAAAATATCTGTCTTGTCTTCAAATAAACTGACAAAATATTTATAGTCAGCATAAGCCCAGAATTTGGAATGATCATAGTCTCTAAATGGTCCAGAAATACTAGATCGGTCACAGTTCCAGGTCAGAAACTCTTCAAGTGTAGCTTCTACGTAACTACATGTGGTTTCAAACTGAGGAGCTGCAATGTAAGAGAACCCAACTTTAAATGTACATTGAACACAGTTTCCAAATATTCTTGTTTTCTTAAATGAGGATAATTTCAACCAGGAAGTATTAACTATTATTTAACATTAATTAGAAATTAATTATGTACTTGCTAAATAATTAGAACCATTTACAACACTTAACAATACTCTTGATTAAATTTAAAAGTAAAAAACACAATTTTAACCTTAAGATTAAAGACTACCCTTTCAAAAAAAAAAAAAAAAACTACCCTTTCTATAGCCTGATGCAGTAATCCAGTGGAATACTTTAGTTTATCACTTCTCCAAGACCTTTTCAGGGGTCTGTGAGGTCTAAACTATTTTCATAATAATACTACGACAGTATTTGCCCTTTTCACACTTATTCTCTCACAAAAGTACGGTGTTTTCCACGGGCTACACAAATTGTGTTGACGTCACTGCTCCGACAGCTAGTGGACTATGTGCTTATGTTCTTAAATGTCCGTAAATAAAGAGGAACAAAGAGCGTTGCTCACCAAACAGTTCTACAAGGATTAAGTCATAACCCACTGCAGTCACTGACCAGCCAGTGCACTCTCAGAGGAAATTAAGACATAACAGGATGAAGCACTCTGTGCTTCAGACAGAGGAAATTAAGACCATAACAGCGTGTTCTGTGCTTTGGACAAGCAAGCCTCTTAGTGAGATGTATATCTCGGGAAGAACTTCAATGACCCCAGATTCTTGCATCTTCCTAAAGAGAAGCACTAAAATCATTAGCTGTAGATATTTGTTATTTGTGACTAGCAGTAATCTTTTACCAAGATGTCTGCTTGACTGCACACGTTCCCTAGCCAAAAATCATATGCATACAGGCTTCTTCCCTACCCTTCGGAGAAGTTTTCTCAGAGCTCCTGAGAGGCTATCTCCTGTGCCGTAGTCCTTTAAGACCCTGAATAAAACTTAAACTCACAGCTCTTACACTGAGCATTTTTCTTTAAGTAGACACATCTTGGTTTTAATTTCTAATAATGCTAAGTATCACTAGATATAACCCACATTGACAAAAAAGCTCACTCACTGGGGTACTCAATAGTTTTTAAGTCTAAAGGAATCCTGAGACCAAAATGTTTGAGAACTACTTCTTCAAATAAAAAAAAGGCAACAACAAAAAACTGTCTTTTGAAAATTTTCAACTTTATACTGCACATTTATCATACAGAGCTCCTCAATCATTAAGTAGACAACAGCTATTTAAAGTCTGTTCAATTATTCATTAGCCCATTTATTTCAGAATCATTTATTAAGTACCTAATTTGTAACTAGCATTGAGCTCAGGCTTGCAGGAACATAAAAGAAATAGATAATACTCTTGAGTTTAGACTATATTTAGATAAAAAGAAAACTTCAACCAGAATAATAGGGAATTTGAGGCATCATATAACTAGATCCCAAATTTTGTGCCATAGACACCTAGGAAAAGGCAAAGACCACCGGAGATGAGGGCTGATCAGGAAAGCTTGAAGAAAAGTCTACTGTCTGTCCATAGTGGTTTGTTATTATGGGTAGAACTCATTTATATAAGAATTATTCTCCTAAATAGTGATGAAATGAGATTTTTTTTTGCAATTAGCTGAATACTTTAAATGTACATTGGGATGTTAATATTCAAGAAACCTGATTATGATCTATTTTGGAAAACATGAAATCCTTTCAAGAGGAGATGTAGATCTAACACATGTAAATCAGTCAGCACAATGCTAGACACATAGCAGATGCTCAGTAAAAGTTAGACACTATTATTAGTACTTTTTATTATTCATTCATATATTTACTTGGGGCACTTTAAAAGTTAGCTGAATTGGTAGTAGGAAGAAAAGGATATTCAAACATCTTTTCCATCCATTTCTGCTCAAACTGTTTAGGATTATCCCAATCACGTTTCTCCCTCCTCTCTTTATCCTAAAACCGTATAATGGCAGAGAAATAATGGAGGGGAGGGTGTGTGTCACCCTTATTTCATTTACTTCATCAACTTGTCACCTGACTTTAAGAAGCAGGAAAACTTTACTAGGCTACATTTATCTAAAAGATAAAACCCTGCAGATTTAAGAACTATTTAAACTTGAAAATTTTTGAGAAGCATTTAGAATAGTGGCTGGCACACACTGACCCATCAATATATAAAAGCTCTTAATATTATCAACATCATCATCAAGAATTTAGCATAACAGCATTGGAATACACGGTTTTTTAACAAACAAAAACCCATGTAGCAAGAAAGCTGCTTGGTGATGGAATCATTTCTAAATCATTTCAGTAAGCTCCAATGTGAGCCTGAACACATTCTACTGTCCTGTAAGTTTTCACTTCACAGAATTCAATCCAACTGATCCAACGGAATACTAAAGCCATTGCTTGAGCCACCTGCCCCTAGGGTAGACTGAGGACTTTTCAGTTATGACCAGTTTTCACAGGCACATCCGTACTGCACCCTCATCAGAAGACTTCATTTTCTATCACAGCAAGTTCTGTACTTAAAAGAATGAAAATCTAAAAATGCAAAAAACGACACGTGAGAACTGTTACTGTCAGGGGAAAATTACAATGAATGGAATGAATGAAAATGACAGACTTTTTCATTTACATAGTGATTTCAAAATAGAATCTTTTCACCCGTTCCTGGTAATAATGGCACCAAAGGCACTGTTTTCATTCTGTTATCATGACAATTTCTTTCTGTGTAGTACAGCTGTTTTTCTTAGTTTATTCTATGCAATGGAATTACTCCTTTCTAACTTGATTATTATTGTTCTTTCGTTTAACATTAAAGTAGCCTAGGCAGCTGCAACTTTCATCCTACTTACTGTCAAAATGTTAGGTAAGAGGAAGCTCAACTGAGTTTAGGATTTGGAAATAGTGTATAAATTGAGTTTGCTTTTGACTCTCATAAAAGGAAGTCCTAAAATATTTTTTTGCACAGCAGTGAAACAAACATTTCTCCATTTTGTTAGACTTCATCACTTCACAATCAAGAAACACTTGGAATGTGGGTACCGACTGTGACTTTTGCTTGTTACTCCACTCCCTATCAACAAATGTTTAGGATTATTTCTACATCTGCTTGCCAGATCACTGCCAGCTGAGGTATAGTGTTGTCACTGAGCATATATGTTGGCAAATGAATCTGATCCAAAATGTTTCAAAGAGCTACTGTGACGTCATTATCTGCTTCCTAAAATAAACTAAGAGACACATTACAGTCAAATATGCTAGTTATTAATACTATTATTTCAAGCATTCTAGAAAAATTCTAACCAAGACCTAAAACAGAAATAAACATGCTCAATAGAAAGGAAACAAAGTTATCATTGCTTCTAAGATCATATGCCTGTCTTACTAAAAAGCCCACAAGAATAAACTAAAACACTAGGTACACTATTAACTGGCTGCATAAAAAATAAACATGCAAAAAATAAATGGCTTTTATTTGTATATCAATCACAGTTTGAAAAACAAAAGAGGCAAAAATATTTCCTGACAGCTACAAAAATTTTATAATATTTTAAGAAATTTGTAGACTTATATGAAAACTCCAAATCTTTTTTTTCCCCCAAATCTTTTTACTGAGGTAAAACAAACTAGGTAAGTGAAGATTACACATTCTTGTGTAGTAAGATACAGTATTGTCACAAGGCAGATTCTTTTCAAATTACATAATTTATAGCACTTCGTGAATTTTCATTTAAAATCCTGTTGACGGAAAGAAAAAAAGAAAAACACATGACCTAAAAGTTGCAGGTTATGTTTTATTCGGGTATCTTACCGAGGACTATAATCTGGGAGATGGCCTCTCAGATGCTCTGAGGAACTGTTCTAAAGAGGTAAGGGAGGGCTTCCCTGGTGGCGCAGTGGTTGAGAGTCCGCCTGCCGATGCAGGGGACACGGGTTCGTGCCCTGGTCCGGGAGGATCCCACATGCCGCGGAGTGGCTGGGCCTGTGAGCCATGGCCGCTGAGCCTGCGCTCCGCAGCGGGAGAGGCCACAACAGTGAGAGGCCCACGTACCGCAAAAACAAAACAAAACAAAACAAAACAAACTGTCTCTGGTTTCAGTATGAAGAATGGCTGAGGCGGGAGGGCAGGGAGTGCACAGGGACTAAGGACGAGGCTACTCCAACCACGGAGGTGAGAGAGCAGGGTAACCCCAACTGGAGGATGGCCTCAGACAGAAAAGCAGGTGGATGCTGGATACTTCAGGTGTAAGTCACCAAGTCACCAGACACCACTTAGAGAGGCCATCTGAATGACTCAGAGCTTTCTGGCATAAGAAGCTTCTTGGATAGTACTGCTCCTGGTGATAATGTTCACACCCTTTGACCCAGTCATTCTCCTAGGAATCTATCCTAGGGAAACAATCAGAAACTTGCACAAGATTTATTTTCAAACATGTTCAGTACAGTCTTATTTATAAATTTAAAACTGCTAAGCAATCTAGGAGAATTTTAAAGATAAATTATGGTACTACCATACAATGGAATATTAGGTAGCCATTTAAAAGTCATATTTAATGTCAAGAGAAGCTGCTCAGAATATGTTAAGTAAAAAAAAGAGAAAACGCAGGCTGTTCAAATTAACACAATTTTATTTTTAAAATACAGAAAGGCCTGCATGGACATATGTAATTAGTGATTGCCTCTTGGTAATGTAATTAGTGATTGCCTCTTGGTAATAAGACTAAGTGTTTTTAAATTTCTTTGGGTCTTCCCATTTTTCCAGTGTTCTCTAAAATGAGAAGGTATATTTTAATTTTTGAAATTATTTCTATTTTTAAATAATATTTTTTGAGCATTTACTATGTGCTAGGCACTGTTCTAAATGTTTAATGAATATGAACCCATCTAATCTTGAAAACATTTCTAAGATACAGAAAAGTTAAGTGACTTGCTCAAAGTCACAGAGTAAGCCAAACTTTGAACCCATGCAAGCTGACTTGAGTCAGCTCTCTTACATCACTACCCTACACTGCTTGTGGAAGTACTGTATTTATACTCAAAGAAATAACTTTAAAAAGAACAAATTATTAAGACAACCCACATAATGGGAGAAAATATTTGCTCATCATATATCTGATAAGAGTTAGTATCCAGAATATATGAAGATCTCTTTTACCACTCAACAACAAAAAGGCAAAAAAACACACAAAAAAACACACATAAAAACAAAAAAATCTCAATTAGAAAACAAGCAAAGGATTTGAATAGACATTTCTCCAAATTAGATATGCAAATGGTCAATAAGCCCATAAAAAGATGTTTGACAACATTAGTCATTCGGGAAATGCATCAAAACTATAATGAGATAATACTTCACACCCACTAGGATGGCTAGAATAAAAAATGGAATAAGTATCGGCAAAGATGTAGAGAAACTGGATCCCTCACACGTTGGGGTGGGAATGTGAAATGGTTCAGCTGTTTTGGGCAACAGTTTGGCAGTTCCTCAAAAGGTTAAACATAGTTGCTGCATGACTCGGCAATTACACTTCTAGGTTTAACCCAAGAGAAGTGAAACCATATGTCCACACAAAAACGTGAATCTAAATGTTCACAGTAGCATTATTCATAATAGCCAAAATGTGGAAATAACCCAAACGTCCATCAACTGATGAATGGATAAACATTTTGTTTATCATATGATGGAATATTATTCAGCAATAAAAAGAAAATATAGATACATGCTAAAACATGGGTAAATCTTGAAAACATGATTCGTGACAAAAGCTAGACACAAAAGGCCACAACTGTATGATTCCATTTATATATATCCAGAATAGGCAATCTATAAAAACTGAAAGTAGATTAGTGATTGCCAGGGGCTGGAGAAGGGGGTGAATGGGGAGTGACTGCTAATGGGAACCAGATTTTTCAGTGTGACGAAAATGTTCTGGAATTAGATAGTGGTTGTGGTTGCACAACATTGTGAAGATGCTAAAACCACTGAATTGGATACTTTCAAATGGTGAATTTTATGTGAATATCGTCTGAATTTTAAAAAAGAACAAATTATCTTTAGTAAAAACTCAGAGCAGTTTCTCTCAATTGCAGAGACTTTCTACTTCCCTCTTTCTTCTATGCTGCAGTACTAACTTTAAAATGTCAAATTACTGTATCTCCGCTATAAAACAGGATAATAATAGTACCACTCCAAGTCGGTTTGAAGAAGATTAAGAGAGTTAATGTGTATAAAGTCCTCAGAACAGTGCCTGACACAATAGTTCTCAATAGCTGTTAGTAACAGTATTGTATTTGGAGTCTAACCAGGAGGTGAAAAAAATTACAATTTCTATTTTTCTTCAAATTATTGTTTAACAGACACTTCAATGAGTGGAAAATTTATCTGACTAAATAAAATCAAGAAGAAAAGAGCACAAGCTGATTTTTACATAGCTGCTGCTGGTCTAGCATTTAATTTAAAAATACAATAAACATTTTGGTCTGTGACTAGAATGAGATGCCAAAGAGTTTCGGGTCTATTAATCCTGCTCTACCTGTCACTGGAGTACAAAGGGGTTCCAGACACCAAAAACCCAATAATTATATGAGATATACTAGAAGATCAACATGAGAAAACAACGCCTGGAAAAGCTGGAAGAGAAACTGGGTAATTTTCTAGTTCCTTCTAAGTTATTAATAGATATTCTTAGAGCCACTTCACAGCAATGCTTAAGACACTATGAATTTCTAGACTATCAAATTTACCCATATTTAAATAGAAGTTAAACACATATTCTGAAGCCAGACAGTGGTCATCGACTTCTTTAGATTAGAAACAGTTTCTAATGTAAATTGTTTCTTTCCTATAAACTAACTGTCTTTAGATTAACAGTAATTGCTTTATCTGGCTTAAGGCAAAAAATCAAGCTGTTACAAGTCTTCAGGGATGAAGAGGGAGCTGGCAAAATCAGACTGCTTAAGAGGATGAAAAAAACAGCTTCACATATGTTTCACATTTATGTAATGCAATAGAGGTCAGGCAGCTGATAAAGCAGAGAGGTAAAATTACACCCAGACTGAGCACTATAAATAGTGAGTGAGGCGACAAATAAAAGGAAACATTGCACATGAGTCAAAAGTAGAAAGGATTGTTAGATTAGTATTGGTCTCTTTGAATCACATAAATAATAGCACATTAACAAATATTTATTAAGTGTCTACTATGATCAATGAACCATGATACATGAACAAATACATTTTATGTGGGGTTATAAATTATAGGTTGTTTAGTCTAAAAAAATTATCTTAAACTGTCCTTTTAAAATTTCTAATGAAGTTTTCCTATCTGAAAATGGTCCAAAAGAGGATTCAAATAAAGGATTCTCTAGAGATAAAGAAACCACGGTTGAGAATGTGGGAATGCTACTGAAGAGACATTATGATGATGATTCCTTGTAGTCCTACCTGTATCTGTGCGTTTCGTTCCCATCCTGAATCGTATCTGCTTGCCCTGAAGGACCTCAGAAAGATGTTTTGCAGTCCAGTGTTGGGCTGGCCAATCAAAAACCATGTTACAGAAGATTGCAGGTTGTTGTAAAGACATTATAATTTCTTTCGCTTTCTCTGGTGTAAAAGGTTTGACATGTTTACCTAGGGAGAGAAATAAATAACTAAAAAGTTATTTCATATAATATGAAGAATAAATAGCTAATATCATTTCTATTATGGTAAATCCTTCGGTGTAATTGCACTTCATTTATTACTCTTTACATAAATATTTGGCCTCAAACAGCCATAATTCTTCAACGATTTTTCTCAAATATTAAATTGTAAATGTTGGAAAATATTTACAATCTTCAATGTCAAAAATGTTTTTTTAAAAAGGCTTTCCAAGTATTTATGTACATTTAAAAGATGCAATTTTTTGACAATATTATTTCCTAAATAGAGAATTATGTAAGAAATGCTGATGGAACCTACTCTTGAACAACTAGTGTGTTGCTGGACTCAGCAACAATTGTACTTGATATAGCACATGTTCATGCCAAAAAGACTACCGCATTCACACAGCAGTGGATGGGGAGCGGGAGAGGGGATTATTTTATTGCAAGATTTAAAAAGATAAAATATGTGCTAGGGTGGATATCAGTGTTAATCCTTGATTCTGACTGCATCTATAAACTGTACAAGGGAATATGCACAAACTAACACTGTGACTTACTGAGGACTTCAATAAATTTCAATCATAGAATGTTAATCCGGGATAGGAGGGTAAAGATGAATATTTGTTAAATAAAAGAACAAGTGGGGACTTCCCTGGTGGCGCAGTGGTTAAGAATCCGCCTGCCAATGCAGAGGGTACAGGTTCGGGCCCTGGCCTGGGAAGATTCCACATGCCACGGAGCAACTAAGCCCACAGTAGTGCGCCACAACTACTGAGCCTGCGCACCTAGAGCCCGAGCTCTGAAACAAGAGAAGCCACCGTGGTGAGAAGCCCGTGCACCAGAACGATGAGTAACCCCCTCTAGGTGCAACTAGAGAGAGCCTGCGCGCAGCAACGAAGACCCAACGCAGCCAAAAATAAATAAATAAATTTATAAAAATATATATTAAAAAAAAATTAAAGAACAATAAGTTTCTCTTTAAAGACATCTCAAGATGAAAGTTTGGGGGGAAAGTTGAAAAATGCTTCATACTCTGATCCCCAAAACATGAATTTATGATTCTCTAGTACAATCAGCTAACCCCTCTATTTCAGTTACCTAATCTGTAATTACACTTACTCAAAAAATTACGAAAAGCTCACGAATAATCCAAATTCCCCCTTCAACCAACCTTCTTCTAAACTTTCTGACAAAAGGAGGAGGGATGGAGAAGGACTCATCGAGGAACCTGAGTAATTTGTAGTTGTCTGAATGTGAGACTTGTTTTTAAAGAAAATGAAAATTTAGGTCAGTTTGGCCCTCCTTTCTCAGACAAGGACAAAACCCAGAAACCTCTCCCAAACCAGTGGTGAAAGCGAGCAGGCTCTAAGCCCTCAGGAGCTGACATCTAAGAACACTGTGGCCCCTTCTGGGTAGTCAGGGCTCTCATGTGAGGACATCAGTGTGGCTGCTTCAGGGGATGGGCAGGTGCCAGAGGTGGGGCTACGTGGAGTAGGGAAGACAGAAGGCACTCTTAGGTCTCTATGTAAAAGAAGGCCCAAGTTTATCTTTAAGTGACCTTTACCTACTGAAGAGCCCTGTTAAGGAAAACAGGCTGTAACCAGGAATTGTTTAAAAAAGGTCTTAACCCATGCCAGCCTATAAATGTAAGCACAGGGGTACCTAGATTGCAATGTACCAAGTCTTCCTGGACTTGGAGTGCCTGGATTCCCTGTGTATGAAAATGGACAAGCCACATTTTTTATTATATATTTTTAAAGTTTTGCTAGACCATGAAAAGCTACAATTCATTCATGATAATACCTGTTGCTTGTGACATATAAATTAGTACTACCCTTTGGGAAACAACTGGGAAAATGAAGCAAAAGTCTCAAAGAACCACCCATTAACCTAATAACTCATGTTAGAGGAATTTGCTTTTAACAAAATAATCATAAGCCACATACATATTCATTTATAGTATATATATGTACACACATATGCATAAAATATCTATTACTATAATAAAAAACCCAAAAATACAAACAACCAAATGTCTCAAAAGTAGAAAAATAATTTACTAAATATTTCTCCCATAGTACAGTCCCCTGGTACATTCAATTCATTAACAATAAAAATGAGGGCTCTGTAGCAATGTGTGGAGCTGTAGGGACTGGAACTGACTCAGAGAGTTATTGCAACAGCTAAGTGAGAGGAGTGGTAATAAGGCCCTGAACAACAAAGGGTGGCAGTGAGGAAGGCAGAGATGGTAGAGATGGAGAAATACTAGGAGAACAACGTCAAAGACTATTACGACTGAAGAGATGTGGGGTAGGAGGCAGATGCAGCTGTAAGGAAGACTGAGGTTTCCAGACTTTGTGACTTGCCACGAGAGAAAGGTTAGGAGTGACATCTCCTTCTGTTAGGAAGATGAGAGTTTGGTTTTGATCATCATCATCATAACAATACCATATATTTACTTGTATAAGGCTCTACTATTTGCCACACACTTTTATATACATTAAAATAAAAGTGCTCATTGGATCCTCTAAGAAGCCTGTAAAACACAGGTACAGAAGGTATTTTATTTCCATTATCCAAATGAAGAAATGGAAGTTCAGATGTCAAAGGTCAAAACACCAGTGATGATAGGACTATAGGTCAGGTTCCCTGATTCCAAGTCCAATGCTCCTCCTACTGCATAATCCTGCTTCCAGAGAATTAAAACTGTAGGACTTACACTAGCACTAAAAACAGAGAGACAGTATAACCCGAAAAGATAAGCTGGTGCAGGGAAGCTTTAGATGGATCCATAGATAATAAATCCACATGTGCTGTTGGGGAGAGAGGAATGTTCTGGTTTGTGCACATGTTTGTATGTGTGGTGGGGGGAGTAGTTAATATCTACAGTAGAGATTGCTAGTTGCCTACCTTACCCACTACTGCTTTCTTCTTCCTCACTAACAGAACTTTGGGCAATGGGAGCGGCTGAAAAATTACATTTCCCAGATTCCTTTGCAGATAGGAGTGGCCAGATATATATCTGGAAGTTGCTGAGTCAGCCTTTCCCCTTTATCCTCCTCTCCTATATCCTGCCTGGAAAACAGACATCATGTTTAACCATCTCAACAGATAAAAGAAAGGCCCAGGAAATTGCAAACACCGGCTGAAAGAATGCAAAGATGTCCATCTTTGTGCCCCGGAACCAAAGCCAGCAAAATTGTATCCCCTGAACGCTTTCATATAAACACATTAACTCATAGTCAGGACTCTGTTATTAGTTCATAACTGGTATAGCACCTTGCCTTCTGAGGCTATGGTTTTCAAGGACAACCATATTCTCCCTAGAGAGTGCTCTGTGGCTTAGGCTGGATGAATCATGGCTGGTGTGACTCACTGTAACATTCTTTCAGTTCTACATTTGTAAAATGTTCAAGCTTTGAACATTTTGCTTCTAGAACTTTAAAAGGCAGAGAAAAACAGAAGCACCAGTCCTTTGGGGGTGACGATTTATTTATGCTGCTTATCTTAAATCAGAGCCAATAGATCACACGGCTTTGAATGTTTTCAAAACAGTTCTCATATCTGTACACCTAAGTACGCGGGCATTAGTAACACGAGTAGTGTTTTGACAGAGGAGCTTCAAAGAAGTAAATAAATATTTTTTCCTCTAACATAACATTAAATTTTCTAAAAAAGTATTTAATGATCTGATCAAAAAATGCCAAACATCCCAAAGGTTATTTAATAGGAGACTCTAAAAACTAAAGTTTGCTGAGAAAGTACCAGGCCCAGTAATTGGAATATATTAAATGCTCAAACATTTGCTAAATGAATGAAAAGTGCTATAAAGCATATGCAGAGTAGATCAGTACGATGCTCACCATAATAGGAAATTAGCATATTTGAAGAATTTCAGGTCTATCAGTGAAATAAAACAATCAGCTGGTTGTGAGATAAAAGTAATCTGGGTTCTGATCGTTTAATCAACAATGAACTGGGCTATTAACAAATTGAAGTGTTACAATTTTCTTTAAAGAAGAATACAGTCTATACTGTATTAATTAAATAGCCTAGGGATGCACCCAATCATTCCATGCCAGGGATATTTGCAAAGAGCTATAAAAATTCTGAAGCAACCTCAAAAGCCTTTAAAGAATAAATGTATTTAGGTCTAAACTTGCAGCAAGTAGCAATTTCTAACAGAAACTGCTGGAAAAAATGATTAGTGATCTAGGTGTCGCACAATAGTCTCTTCTCCCTCTAAATGTAGCATGTTATTCAGATGATTGATTACAGCTTTGGTAACAATTCTTTAGAGATGGTGAAACACCATCAAAAAGCAATTTACTTTTTTCTCAGTTAATTTTTTCTTTAATTAGTGCAAAGGACAAGATAATTTGAAACCTAATTTCTCTGAATTTGCTAGCAATCTGGCTTCAGTCAATTAACATCTGGCTTGGATTTGTATCTGAGATTTAGAATTTAAGACAAGAAATATCAAGTTTCCAGAATACGCTCCTAATATTGATAGAATACAACAAAGACAAAGATCCTGAAATTGAAATTAACTCGCTTCTCATGTCAGGTATAATTTTAATAATTATTAATTTTAAATTTAATAGTTTTATATTTTATTAAAAAATTTTCAGAAGGTGACATCAGAGTAAGCCTCAAGTTACAATGCAGAGACTCACCACAGTGATACAGTATGAACAAAAAATTGGGTCCTAGCATTGGGAGCTAATTTATTTCTAAATATATACAGGTAAGCCTATGATGGCCTTCATCAATCTGATGACTACTGTATATACACACAAGGGTCATCTACCATCTGGAATGGTAGATATCAGCGTAAAAAATAATGAACATTTAGACCAGGTCAGAAAAACGCTGATGGAATTATGCAAGTACTACTTAACAAAATGACTGTGTTCAGACTGAAGACCGAATGGTAAAACTTACACCAAAGATGATTTTAATTTTATAGTCACTATTTTAAAATGTCAATATGAACTGAGAAAATTCTGCTGCTGATGAACTGTCATAAACCCTTTGAATTTCAAGATCTAGAAGGTGGTGCTGACGAAGAAACCACAAAGTGTTGAGGCTGTGTTGACATGACCTTGCCAATACCAATGCTCGGTGTGGTAGTGAACACCCAACCAGGTTCAGGCTGGGGACCGGAGACAGTTACATGCTGGACATTTACCATCCTCTTCTTCCCATCTTCTTACACTTGTAACTCTTGCCCAGTTAACCCAGAAAATTGTCTTCTCCTCCTCACTTTAATCCATTTATGAACCAGAAAATGACTCACAGTGCTTGTAAGTTCCTAAACCTAAAGCAAGATAAGTAAATCTATATTTTAAGTGAAGTTAATACTCGAAAGATTGGTGCCTCAAAGACTGGAGCTCTTAAAAATGCTTCAAAGTACCTTCAAAATTTCTACCAAAATGTTTCCATTTCTTCAGCCTCCACTAAGTAAATTTTCCGTAATTCAGAATAAACTGGGTATTTCATCTCTTTTCATCAAAAATATTCAACAGAAGAGTCTTGAAGAGGTATGTGGACACTGACATTCATAGTAGCACTACTCATCATAGCTAAAAGGTGGAAGCAACCCAAACATCCATTGACAGATGAAGGGATAAACACAATGTTTATACAGGCAGTGGAATATTATTCAGCCTTTAAATGGATGGAAATACTGTCACATGCTACAACATGGATGAAACTTGAGAACATTTTGCTACGTGTAAAAAGCCAGCTGCAGAAAGACAAATATGGTATTATTCTACTTACATGAGATACTAAAATAGTCAAATTCAAACACAAAGTAGAATGGCAATTACCTTGGGCTGAGGAGAGAGAGAAAAGGGGAGTTATTTCCTAGGTACAGAGTTTCAGATGTGCAAGACAAAAAGTATCTGGAGATCTGTTTCACATTAATATGAATACACTTACTACTGAACAGTACTCTTAAAAATGGTTAGATGATAAATTTTATGGGTTTTTTTGGTCACAATTTAAAAAATACTTAACAGTTCAGTAATTACTGAAAAATTTAAAAAAATTATTTATTTAAAAAATTTATTTATTTAATTTATTTTTGACTTAAAAATTTATTTATTTTAAAAAAATTTATTTATTTTATTTACTTTTTGGCTGCATTGTGTCTTCATTGCTGCGCGCAGGCTTTCTCTACTTGCGGTGAGTGGGAACTACTCTTCATTGGGGTGCACGGGCTTCTCACTGTGGTGGCTTCTCTTGTTGCGGAGTACGGCTCTAGGGGCGTGGGCTTCAGTAGTTGTGGCACGTGGGCTCAGCAGTTCTGGCTTGCGGGCTCTAGAATGCAGGCTCGGTAGTTGTGGCGCACGGGCTTAGTTGCTCTGAAGAATGTGGGATCGTCCTGGACCAGGGCCCGAACCCCTGTCCTCTGCATTGGCAGGTGGATTCTTAACCGCTGAGCCACCAGGGAACCTCTATCTTGTAATAACTTTTAATGGAGTATAATCTGTTAAAATGCTGAATCATGTTGCACACCTGAAACTAATATATCAACTATACTTCAATTAAAAAAATTAATCAGAAAAAAATTTTAAACTATCAGAGCCCAATGGAAACAAATACAGTCTCAGTCTGAAAGACAGATTCAAAGTATTGATTTTTAATTTCACTGAAACGCTTCAACCAATGTATGATCCTAGAAGTAACATCTCACATTCAGAATTCGAGTTGATTCTTTTTTTTTTTTTTTTTTTTGCGGTACGTGGGCCTCTCACTGCTGTGGCCTCTCCCGCTGCGGAGCACAGGCTCCGGACGCACAGGCTGAGCAGCCATGGCTCACGGGCCCAGCTGCTCCGCGGCATGTGGGATCTTCGCGGACCGGGGCACGAATCCGTGTCCCCTGCATCGGCAGGCGGACTCTCATCCACTGCGCCACCAGGGAAGCCTCTCGAGTTGATTCTTAACAGTAAGTAGTTTCATGTTTGTTTAAGTCCATTTTTTTAAGAGTAGTTTTGGGTTTAAAACAAAATTAGGGGAAGTACAGAAAGTTCCCATATACCCCCTCCCCTCATACATACATGGCCTCTGCATTATCAACATTACTCACCAGAATGGTACATTTTTCACCAAAGATGAACCTAAACTGGCACATCATAATCATCCAATGTCCACAGTGTATCTTAGGGTTTACGCTTGGTGTTGTGCAGTCTATGGATTTGAAAAGTATAATGACATATATCCACCACTACAATATCCTACGAAGTACTTTCACTGTCCCCCAAATCCTCTGTGCTCTGCTTACTCATGTTTGTTTTTAATAATTTCCAAGCTGTTACTTCAGACAAAAAAAATAACACATCCTTGTGGTACATATACATACAATGGAATTTTATTCAGCCATAAAAAAAAAGAGAAATTTTGCTATTTGCAACAACATGGATGGATCTATCGGGTATTATGCCAAGTCAGACAGAGAAAGATAAATACCATATGATTTTACTTAATGTGGAATCAAAACAAACAAACAAGCAAACAAAACAAAAACAGACTCATAGACACAGCACAAACAGGTGGTTTTGCCAGAAGGGAGGAAAGTGTGAGTGGGGGAAAAAAGGTCAAGGAGAGATTAAGAGGTACAAACCTCCAGTTATGAAATAAATAAGCCATGACAACGATATAATATACAGCATAAGGAACATGGTCAATAATATTGCAATAACTTTGTATGGGGCAGATGGTTACTAGTCTTATTGTGGTGATCATTTCATAATGCACGCAAATGTCAAATCACTATGTAATATACGTGAAATATACGTGAAAATAATATATTGTATGTCAATTATACTTCAGTTAAAAAAAAAATCACATCCTTGGAAGCAAACCCATTACTTTGATATCCATAGAGCTTAGCATAGGGCTTGGCATAAACTAACACCAAATAAATGTTTTCTGAATTCACAGCTCATTTTTAACAATGCATAAAACTTTATAAGATTAACCATTTGTTTTCTCCACCTTTGTAAAATGAACTATTGAGCATGCTCACAGCAGTCTCAAAACAAAGGGATCAGTTCCACGATTTCATGCTCACCTCCACTGGTTCCCTCTCCAGCTCCCGATCACACTATTCGCCACTAATTGACTCCTAATCATCCCTGTCTCAACAGCAACTTGACAAAGCTTTTCTTCACTCTCAAATCCCCAATACCTCTCTCCACTCCCTCACTCAGGGTGGTGCCTTACCCTGTTCTTCTGAGAAAAGTGAAACCCACGACTTCCTTCTTCACTTCAACGTTCTGGTTCACCCTGCTCCTCTTTGGTCTCCAAGGACATAATCTTCCTCCATTCAGCTGTGTACCCTGCACATTCCACTCCAGTAGCACCAGTCTGTCTCCTCGCTTTTTTCCCCACCCTCTGCCCTCTATGTGCCTTGGGCTTTTCTCCACTCACTTCCACTCCTGGCCTCTCCTTGCCAGAAACAACTTCTTCCATTCATTTCCATATTCAAACTACAGTTGTCCCTCAGCATCCGAGGGGGACCGGTTCCAGGACCCCTGAGAATACCAGAACTCTTGAGCGCTCAAGTCCTTTAGAGTGGGCCTGTGGGACCTGAGGCTGCGTGCAGAGTGAGGACTGTACACCAAACCTTCAAATTACTCGCAGAAGCACAGACCAATCCAATTTGTATTCGTTCTTTCTCCTCTCACACCCAAAGCATGTAATGTGTGTAATATTTACAACCCATCTAACTGCCTCCTGCCGTGCGAATATGTATTATACTACAAGTCTTTTAATCTGTGTTCTTTTCCCCCAAAGTATATTTATAGGGTATTTTAGAGCAAGAACTGTCTTTCACCTCACTGTACAAAAGAGTCTCCTGTTCATAGTGTACATTCAAATATTTTTTGATAATGGAGTGGTAATAAGTTTGCTCAAAAATTAACTTTTCTATGACCCCCACAATATTCGTTACTATACTAAACATAGTGAAACTTTCACATGCATTTATTTGATTATGTATTTTTCTTACCCTTTATTCACATAAGCCTTATCTAATTTAAAGCAAAGTCTTCTCTTCCAGTAGGATTTTGCCCATTTAACTTACTTTGTAATGGTAATGAGCAGTCACCCCAAAGTGGTTTTTCTGGGGAGCATGACAGTTTAAAATAGGGTTGAAAGTTCCACAGATAGGATTTGGAGAATCCTTTAATACAAAAATTTGAAGTCACCTCCAAAAATGTGTACACATGCTATACTGTTCAGGGGAGCAAATCCATACTTTCATCAGTTCTCCTTAGGACTTCAAGATTAAGGATCACCAGTTTCCTCAAAAAGTTAAATATGGAATTACCACATAGCCCAACAATTCCACTCTTAGATATATGCCCAAGAGAAGCTGAATACATATGTTCCTACAGAAACTTGTAAACAAATGTCCAGAGCAGCGTTCTTCATAGCAGCCCCAAAGTGGAAACCCAATGCCCACTGATGAATGGATACACAAAATATGGCATATCCATACTACAGAATATTATTCAGCCACAGAAAGTAATGAAGTACTGGTACATGTTACAACATAGATGAACCTTGAAAACATGATGCTGTGTGAAAGAAGCCAGACACAAAAAGCCACATATTGTATGATTCCATTCACATGAAATGCCCAGAACAGGCAAATTCATAGAGACAGAGTAGATTAGTGATTGCCAGGGGATGGAGAGAGGATGAATGGGGAGTGACTGCTAATGCGAACCAGGTTTCTTTTTGGTGTGATGAAAATGCTCTGGAATTATAGTAGTGATGGCTGCACAACTTTGTGAACATACTAAAAAACATTTTAAAAGGGTGAATTTATGGTATTTGAATAAAGAATAAAAACCTCCTCTTCCCTGGCTACATGCTTAACATCTTCTTTTGCATCACCCTCCCAAACCTAAATGTTACGCATTCACATTAAAACTCAACAGTGCTCCCAACCACCTCCTTCTTCTTCAGGTTCCTAATTTACATGTAGTTTTCTCAGGCTGAAAAATTTCAGAGATATTTCCAATTTCTTTTCTCTCAGTTTCAACATCAGTCAGTCACCAATGCCAGCACTTTTTATTAACAATAAAGATAGTTACCATTATTGAATATGTAATTCCTGCCAGACATTTATGCTAGATGATCTACAAGTATCTTTAATTTTCACAATAGTTATGCACATTAGAGAGGAGGATGCTGTGGCTAAGGGGGTTTAAGTACCTTGTCCTTCAGTCTTTCTCCCTCCAAGCTATCCTCCACCCTTCAGCCGCAGTGATCTTCCTAAAACCAAATCTTATTGTGTTACTCCCCCATTACTCCCCCACCTAAAGCTCCTCAAAGGCTTCACACTGTCAGACTCCTTAACTTGGTATAACGATCCTTCAGGATCCCTGTCTCTTACATTCCTTACACCAACTTCTTTCAGTTCCTGGACTATGCCATGCTCTTTCTCCTACTGCCTCTGGACTTGGCACGGGGTTCTCTTATTCATTCACTCAACAAATATGTATTAAGTGCCCCCTAGGAGCCTGACATTGTATTTGCTGCTTGGGCAAACGCTGTGAATGACACAGATATATGTTCTTCCCTCAAGGTACTTAAGGTCTAAGGGAAGAAACGATAATAAACAAGTAATTACAGATTGTGATAAGTGAAATGAAGGAAGCAGGATGCCGTATTATAAAACATCTAGGGTAAGGGTCAGGGGAAAACTACGATGACTGTTTTAGATAGGTTAATCTGGTAAGGTCTCAGGTGGTGACATACCTTAAAATCTGAAGACTAAGAAGTCAGTTATATGAAAAGCAGGTAAGAGCAGAGGGGGTGATGAGTGATAAGAGATGCTCCTGGAGACATCAGCAGAACCCAGACCAAGGATTTTTGTAGGTCGTGGTTAGGAGTTTGGATTTTAACCTAAGTTCTTAGTGCAATGGATTTCACTGAAGAATTTTGAGTAAGAGAGTGTCACTTTTCGCCACTGAATGGAGAAGGGATTGGAGAGGCACAAGAAAGGAAACGGGGACACATGGCCCGAAGATACAGTAGTGGTTTAGGTGAGAAATGTGGATGATGTGGACAAAGGTGTGATAGAGAAGGAGGAAAAAAGTAGACAGATTAGATGCAGAGTTGACCTGACGAGCAAAGTCATCAGCTGGAAGTGAGGAAGAGATGAAGAGAGGATATAAAGAGTTTGGGGAATTGCCATTGGGGAAAGAAAGTAATGTTACTATAGAAACAGAGGATCAGAAGGATCTCAGGCCCATACAGAGAGAATACTCAAGAGGTTGACCATTTTCATTTTATAATGTCATCAATTTGCCCAGGACTTTTTCAGTGTGCACTAATAGTATTCACGTTACCAGGCATTGGTCATTCTTTTTCCTTTCCAGGCCCCTCTACTCAACCGGGAAAAGGCATTGTTATATGCAATCAAAAGTCTCTGGATCCCACGGCAGTACCCAGAACAGTGCCAGGCACGGAGCAATCATTCAATAAATGCTAACAGGGATCTCAGGCTCACCGGCCTTCAAACTTCATCCGTTCTCTAAAGCAGGATTCCACTGAAATCATACTCCTGTTCACAAAAGTCCCAGATATCTCCACTTATCTCAAGGGTGGTTCAATCTACTGTAACAGTCACAACACCCTCATGTGTGAAACAGCACTGGCAGGATGGGGGGATACTGGACCTATACGATGATCAAAAATCTGGGTGCTACAATTTGAAAAAAGACACGTTCAGTAGAAAGCAAACAGTTTTCCTCATAGCTTACTGCAGGGCCGAAGGGACAAACGGCCACATGAGAGGTGCCAAGAGTCAGCTGGCACAGCGTTGTACTCACGGTCTGAGTTCTGCCTAGCACCTACCTTCTTCCTCTCCAGATTCAGAGTCCTCATTAGTGAACGCCCCGGAGTCTGCTGCCATGGAGATCACTACACGGGCTCCACCCGAAACCAAAAGTGAAGTGGAGCGGGAGCCGGGTCAGAAAGAGGCCAAAACCCGGGGTCTGAAGCCGCAGCACAGGCAAGAGTCGCAGCGGCTGCTACCGGGCTCTTCCGGAAGCGGCACGCGCGTGAAAGTCATGTGACGGGCACTGGGCGTGGCCACGCGGTTTATTTTGATTCTTGAGTGGTGGAAATGTAAGCACGTGGTCGCGGTTGTGGTGCTTTCTACTTTCCCCAGACCGTAATCGTCTTCCGGTGTAGACTTTTCTTGGCTTCTTTTCTGGTTTTCCTCAAGTCCTTCCTTTTCGCCTTGGCGCTTTCTTCCTCCCAACAGTATTGGAGTTTTAGGGAATGGTTTGCTTTTTGTGGGGCTTGGAGCAGTGGAAAGTGGCTCGGTGTTTGCTTACTCTGCAGTCGCTTGGATATCAGGAGAGCTCACGCTTCTCTTCCCCTTCTGTTCCCGACTCTTGCCCTTCTGGCAGCAAAATGATCCACCTGGCTTTCGTGGCTACTGGGCAATGTGAACCTCAGGCGCATGTTCTTTAATTGAGTTGCCTGTGACTCATTTCCCGACCAAAACAAGCCAAATCGCTTGACTTAGGTTTTCAAGGACACTAACCGACAGCAGTCAGGCTTTTGGATTTGTATATCAAAATAACCGGTTGCTTGGTCAAGAGATCGACAACCTCCACTCTTCTCGTTTACTCTTTGTGTAGTCAAAATCATAATAACTGGAGATGAATCTAGGTCATTTGGGGGCAAAAATCTTTCAGCCTTAATCAAAATATATTTATTGCTCTTCTGTTAATAACAGGCAAAATAGTAGAAAGAGATCTATATCGTATATATACATGAATGAAATTGACTCGTTTTAAATTTCCTCATTGGCTATGTAAAGCACACAAAAAATGGCTGATTTAACAGGGCTGTACTTACTGTACATAAAAAACAAATGATTTTCATGCGGCAATCCTCTGGGTTCCCTACTACGCCTAAATCTTATCCTATCTCCCTCTCTAATTTATTAAGTTATAAACCCAACAGAAATGAAAATAAACCCAATATAGAAGCAAGCAATATATGGCTTAAGTGACTGGAGATCTCCGAGTTGTTTATTAGGCACAGGACGTAAACATGTACACTTCCCCCAGCAATCCCGGGTTCCTAGCCCAGCCTCCTGTACTACAGCCCCTCCGGGAGTTTCCTTTTCCTGGGGCTCAGCGGCGCTCCTCCCTGCCTTCCCAATTCCTCCCGATCCCCGCTCTGGGACACCGGCTCCACTCCCTCTTTCGCCGAGGTTTTCTCTCCACCGCCCGGCGAGAGGCTAGCCCGGCTCCGCATCCCAGCCCCCTCCTCGCCCGTCGCACCTGCCCCGCCTCCCGGACCGGGGCCGGCTCGCGCGGCGCAGGCGCAGCAACGCGGCCGCGAGGCCGAGGGCGACCAAGGCAACCTCGGCCTCCACCTTCTCTGACAGTATCCGCGCTGGGCAGTGACCCCGCGGGCCGCGCGTCGTAATGGGCTCGGGCTGGAGCAGCGAGGAGGAGCGGCAACCGCTGCTGGGACCCGGGCTCGGGCCTGCGCCGGGGGCTGCTTGGAGAAGCAGGGGGGAGGCGGCGGCGGCGGCGGCGGCGCTGCCCGCGGCAGCCCCGAGTCCCGGGAGGGTGTACGGGCGACGCTGGCTCGTGCTGCTGCTCTTTTCGCTGCTGGGGTTCGTGCAGGGCCTGGTCTGGAACACCTGGGGCCCCATCCAGAACTCGGCGCGCCAGGCCTACGGCTTCTCTAGCTGGGACATCGCGCTCCTCGTGCTCTGGGGGCCCATCGGCTTCATGCCCTGCTTCGCGTTCATGTGGCTCCTGGACAAGAGAGGTGAGGGGGTACCGGGAGCGCCGGCCGTTGATGTCACCCCTAGGGAGCCGCCTCCCTCGGCTTCGTTTTAGGGGTTGTGTGAGGTGACCGAATGTTGCTGGCATCCCATTCCTGACTAGGAACACTCTGTCCCCAAAGCGACAAATGAGGGAAGGCTTCTTTGTAGATACAATGTTTTCATCAAGGCCAATTATGCAACAGCAGGGATTAAGCGAGCTCTAAATGTTCAAGTTTTTGCATATTTGGACATCAGAGCATCCCCGTGCACGTGCTATGTGTGTTTTTTACACCGGACAAAAATGACTGATGCTTTGACTTCAAAGGGATTTGGGGATTTTGAGGGTGAAAGGTCAGAAAATAGACTGATGATGCTCAGATACAGGGAAGTAATGAGCTGGCTTTGCATAATAGATGACTCAAGCCCAGGAAGAGCTGTTGGGGAACTCGGATCTGACGCTTTGGTTTCTGGCAAATGGTTCTGGAAAATGGTGCACAGCAGCTTTAAAGTGGTGTATGTGACTAGGTGCAAGTGTCAGTTGAGATTTTTAACTCTCAGATGAAGCTTGCAGATGAATGAAGACTCTCTTTTCATAGAGAATACTTTGGACAGACATCTCACGTTACCACTTGCCAGTATGATTCTGTGAGGAGAAAAAAAGGTCATAGGATTGAATGATTAGGCATTGAATTACACCACAAAAGTATGGGTAAATGATTCATGATCAATGTGATGTAGCTGCTAAAAAGTGCAGGACAGTTTTAGGCACAGAAGTGTAGTATCTAAAACAAGAGAAATAGTTTGAAATGCTCTATTCTAGTGTTCAGTTCTGAGCGTTAATTTTTAGAAGGCCATGGGCAAACTGGAGAGCTTTAAAAGTTGTGTGACAAGAATGTAAAGGATGTAAAAATCCATAATGTGTCAGATGAAGGGAATTGGGTGTGCCAAGCTTCAAAAAGAAACTTGAGGCAGAATATAAATATGTGAAGACCAAGTAAATGAGGAATTAGGCTTAATGTGCATAGTTCTAGAAGGAAGAACTAAACTGAGTGAAGTCACAAAGGGCTGTAACTCAAAGGGATACAGGGAAGAACCTTCTAACAATGAAAGTGTCCAGCCCTGGAAGGTGTGGAACTTCCAGGTAGAGCAAGTACTTAGGCAGAGATATGTGCTAGATGCTGAGGAAGGGTTTCTTGTACTGGGAAGAACCTTCTAACAATGAAAGTGTCCAGCCCTGGAAGGTGTGGAACTTCCAGGTAGAGCAAGTACTTAGGCAGAGATATGTGCTAGATGCTGAGGAAGGGTTTCTTGTACTGAATGGAGGTTTTCTTTGTTTGGATTTGTTTGTTTTTAAACTAAATTTAGACTTTATTTGGATTTCACCAGTTTTTCCACTAGTGTCTTTTTTTTTTCCTGTTCCAAGATTCAGTCGAGGGTCCCAAATTGCATTTAGTTGTTATTTCTTGTTAATCTCCTTCAATCTGTGACAGTTCCTCTGTCATTCCTTACAAGGTTGGATAACTTAAGGGGAAATGCTATTTTATTGTTTCTTTTTATTAACTTTTTATCAGGAGCATTTTTCAATATTATTCCCTAAATTTAGCCAGCCTTGTTTTTATGGTACAAAAATGTTAATTTTGTCCTTTTTATTATAATTATATCTACTATCCATGGCCAGATAAATTAGGGACTACCTATTCTCTTTATAAAATAAGTTACTTTAGGAGTTCTTTCAGAGTTTCTGTGACTATATGGTGAATTCTATTTTATGTTTTCTGTTGGTTAGAGCAACAAAAAATAAATTTAAAATTCTCTCACTTAGGAAGTGGTTTCATTTTCAGTAGGAGAAAGCCAGTTTCCTTCCATATGTTGGCTGTCCTGCTGCCTATGTCCTCTTTGCATACATAAAAGTAAGTTCCTGGTATCCCTGGGTACTAAAGTATCTTTCTCCCTAGAGGATAGGTCTGGTCTTCCTACTGCCATGGATCCACCCAACTTAGTAGAAGACCAGGTCTCTTTCTGAAATCGGTTTTGTACCCTCTCAGTCCTTTTCATTTTCCAGCAAGGAGATAAAAGGGGACTACCTCGTGAGATAATAGGAGACCAAAAGTGAGTGTGCCCTAGAAGCTTAGTGAAGAAAATTTCAACAAGGAGATAACACCTAAATTTGTGCCAAGCTCTAGGGAGATAGTCCTCATGGAGCCTACATTCTAGTGAGGAGATCCAGATGGTGATAAATGTTTTAGAGAAAAATGAAACAAGGCAAGAGAGAAAGGGGATGTGATTGGGTGATACTCTCTTCTAGACTGTCAGGGAAGGACTTACTGATAATGTGTGTTTGAGCAGAGACCTGAGGGGAAAAGGAAACCTACCTTGTCAATTCTGGACAGGGCTGTTTTGGACAAAGACAAAGGTCTTAAACTTGTTTGGCATATTCGAGAAAGAGCAATGAGGCTTCTGTGGCTGAGTTGAGCCATAAGGGAAACCACAGTAGAAGGTGAGGCCAGAGAGGTGGTGAGAGGCTGAAATCATGCAGGGCCTCTGGCCTGAAGGAGTGAGGAAGGCTCACTCCACTGGAAGGTTTGAGCAGAAGAATAAAATGACGACTCTGCTATTGTCTTGAGAACAAGAGCCAGAGCGGGGAGACCGGTTGGGAGGCTGTTGGAACAGCTCAGATGGGGCTGATGCTGACTTCCAACTGGGGTGATAGTAGTGAAGGATTTGAGTATTGTTGATGGATAGGCAGAGGTGGAGTGTGAGAAAAGGGGAAGATTTAAGATGTTTCTCAACTTCTTTAGCATTAGTAATTGGGAGAACCAAGCTGCAGTTTACTGAGATGTAGAAGATTGTGGAAGGAGCATTTGGGGGTAGACGGCATGCAGATCAGGAATCTGAAATTCCTGTTAGATATACGACAAGCTAAACTGTCAGTTTATTCCCTGAGCAATAGATTTGGGTTTTGTCAACCTATAATGGTATTTAGAGTCTTGGAGCTGAGTGACATCACCTGTGGAGAGGGATCTTGCTTCAGAAGACTGAGCCCAGGGGCATTGCAGCATTCAGAGCTTGGGAAGATAAGGACGAACCAGCTAGTGAGGACTGAGAGTAGAGCCGGGTTTAGCAACATGGAAATCTTTGGTATCCTTTAAAAGAATAGTCTCACTGGAGTGGTGGGGGTGAGTTCATGAGTGTAGACATTATGTCAAACACACTTTAAGGGGCAGCAGAGAAATGAGGGAGTAGCCAGGGGGAATGTGGCTACTGAGAAAGTATTTTTAAAGATAAGAGAGAAAGAAAAAAAAAGAGAAAAAAAAGATAAGAGATACTAAAGCATATCTCTGGAATGCAATATCCTAATGGATCCAGTAGAAAAGGAGAAATTGACAGTGCTGGAGGGAAGGGGAAGAACTGCTGTAGCCATGCCCTTGACTAAGCAAAATGGGATGCAGTCCTCCAGAGTACAAGTAGACAGGTTGGCCTTAGATAGAAGTGTCGACAGCTAATTCTTCAGTAGCAACAGAAGAAAAGGTAGAGTGTATAGATATGGATGCACGTGGTGGGTAGTAGGAGCTCGTGGGAGTTATCTTTGTTTACAGTTCTCAGAAAATAGAAAGCAGAATTACCACCTGACAGCGAGGATAGGAGAACAGTTCTTGGAAGATTGAGGAGACAGGATAAGTTGTAGTACTAGTTCCTAAGAAAGGAGAGAACACACGGACTAGAAAATTGTAGTGGGATTGTCGGGCAGCTCAGAGGGCCTGCTTTAAGTGACTGGGCATTAATTTCAAGTGAGACCAATCAGCATGGCCGTTTGTTTTCCTCCAGCCTGTTCTGTTGGGCAAGCACAGGCATGGGCAGAGTTGGCAGAGAGAGAGATCACCAGAGTTGCGGTTTGCCAGGTGTGTAGGACTAAGAACGTGCAGGCCAGGAGTAGAGGATTATGTAGAGAGTGATATAACAGTGGACTACGGGATCTAAGCTGGGTAAAAAAGAGAAGGAAACACCTGAGGTAGATAAGAAAAAGTAGTAGCCTCCAAAATTATCATTCCCAATCGATGAAGAATTTAGAGTACTAGAAGGAATGAGTGGGAAGGAGAGGAGGTCATGGTTGAAGAATGGGACGCTTGAAATTGGGATTATGTCGTGGACGCAATTAGGGTAAAGATAAGGTCAGAGTATAACAAAGAGAGTGGACAGCCGAGGTAGGGTAGAGGGCATGATTGTGGAATAACAAGTCAGGGGACTGAGAGGGCAGGATATTGAAAGGATCATATCTGGTATTGAAATCACCAGATTCATGAAAGAAGTAGTGTCCTCAGGAGTAGTAACGAGCCAAAACAGTTTCAAGCCATGAGGGCGAATGACGTGGAGGCAGGTATGTGGTGGTCTGCAGACAACTGCAGCAGGGAGTGGTGAGTATGACAGTCAGATAGAATTGGATCAAAGGCTGTTCTGGCCATGATGGATTAACAGGAACTGGATTTATCCTTCCATCTTAAACAACTAAAAACAGAAAACAAAATCAAAGTATACGAAACAGTGGTTTTCAGACATTGGACAAAAGGTAGAGGTCAGTGATCCTTACGATTACTTCTCACAGAGATCTGTAGTTCAAACAGAGCCCCACAGTTTTCCCAAGTCGAGGAGACAGTTGAGAAGTCTTAAGAGGCCACCATAGCTAGAATTCTTAGGGTAGAGTAACAGAGAGGAAAAGGGTTCACAGAGAGAGAGTTCTAGATCTGCAGGGAGTTCCTCTTGAGTCTTCAGCTGGGCACTGATTAGCAGTTACACATGAAGAAACTACTTAAGTCTGAGAAAAGGACTACGAAAAAGGAACAGGCAGAAAAATTCTCGCAGTTCACATAAGGCTGGGAATTGTTCACATTCCCAATAGCCAGAATGGGAAAACCTCATAATACACAGGAAGTTTGGTTGAATACTCAGAAGGGTGTTGCCTCGGCAGTAAAGACAAACAGAGCTCTAAACTAAAGGCTTCTCTGGTTCCACCTAATAAAGCTTAAAAGTACTGCTTGAACAGATTAAAAATAACTGTATCCCAGAACATTGTTCAAAAATATTTAAAGGAGTTGAAAAAAAAAATCCATCACCCAACAAAATTCAGAATTCCTGACATCTAAATCAGAAATTACCAAACGTGCAAAGAAGGAGGAAAATACAACACATAAAGAGGAGAAAAAGCAATCAGTAGAACAGATCAAGAAATATTACAGATGATAGAATTAATAGACAGGGACATCGAAGCAGCTACTGTGAATAAATATACTACATATATTCAAGAAGACAGAACAAAGCATGTTAAGGAAAGACATGGAAGACATAAAAAGTCCAACATTAAATTTCTGGAGATGAAAATGTAATCTGTGTCTGAGACCAAAAAAATACACTGGACAGGATTTAAGAGCAGATTAGACATTGTAGAAGAAAAGATTAGCAAACTTGAAGATGTAGTAATAAATACTATCCGAAGTGGAACACAGGAAATAAAACCCAAAAAACCACAGGTATCAGGGAGCAGGACAGTTTTAAGTGACCTAATATACATATTAGAGTCCCAGATGAGAAGAGATTGGTAAAGGGAGAGGGCATGGATTGAGATAAAATGGGGAGGAAAAATTGAAGAAATAATGGCAGAAAAATTTCCACATTTGATGATATCCATAAACCCAGAAATCTAAGAAATTCAAGAATCCAGTTTGAGGAAACAGCATGAAGAAAAAAACCACACCAAGCAAATCTCAGCGTGCCTAACACTATAGCAAGGCACCTCGTAATCATAGTTCTTAAACCAGAGGAAATCAAAGCATCGAGAGAAACCTGGGAGCTTTAGGGGGGAGGGAGTAACAATGATCTGGAAGGGGCTGGGGAAGCACTGTCCTCAGGGAAGAGGTTTCAGAGTAGTAAAAAGGTGAAGACGGTGAAGAGCTTGAAAATATAGGGATTCTACTGATCCGCTGATTCTGAGCGCTCCAGGAGTCACAGTGGAAAGATCTGGGGAGTTGAGGCGCTGGCAGAGATGAGGTCGGATTTGGGTATGCATGAAGCCCTGTTGGGATGAGGATGACCTGTGAATCTTGGGTCTCTTGTGACCAGTGTGAACAGGAAAAGCAGGCATGATGTGGTTAGTCCTCCTGGTGTCCAAGGCAGATCGGGGTGGCGAGGCCAGGCTGTAGCTGTTGAGGGTAGGGACAGGTGGTCTTGCCAGGCGCAAGCAGAGCTTCACTCCAGCTGATGGAAGTGTGGGGCCTGGGGAGGGTGGTTTTAGCAGATCAAACTCATTTCCGTGTATCTACTACACATAGTTTGTATGGTGGGGTGTTTTTTTACTTTTGGTTTTTTTTTTTTTTTGCCATCATGTTTTTAGGCACCGATTGTGGAGACTCTCTTCCTGTACCCAATAGGTTCCTGGCATAAGGAGTTATCTCATCCATTGGAAGGGGGCTTCCTGCAGAGTCTGGATGCCATATTTGAGTAGAATTCATTTTTATTTTCAATCATGTTTGGTTTTCTGAAATTATTCCCGTACCTTTCATCAGATGGTTTTTGCACTCACATCCTAGTACTGTAATCACTTGGGATCTATTTATATGAAGGTCCTAGATGTCTCATAAGCATATTTTCCTGGGGTCCTTATACCTCTCCTTCCCAAAGTCAGTTGTTATCTTTTTGATTACATGGAACTGCAGAGCCCTGCTTTATCAAGATCCAAATGAGATCAAGAAAGCATTCTATTCAAAACTGAGCAGCAGCTGAGGTGGATTAAGTAATACTTGGCAACAATTAAAAGTAAGCAAGCCACAAGTTGTACCTGCAAGGTTGCTTTATAATAATCAGCTTTTCACAACTTCTTTATTCTTAAAAGTTTATATTAGCTGTTATATTGTCATATGTTTGATAAAAGTCATAATTGAGTAAACAAGTGTGCTAGCTTTCAGCAGTTGTAGTAGGAAACCTAGTTATTTGGACCGTAGGGCCATAAACAGGGTCCCACTGCCCACTTGGTGGCTGTTTACCTTAATTACAAACCAAATATTAGAAAAAAATAAACATCATGTTGAATGTAAGCCTTATAGTCCCAAATCTATAAAATTTTATCTCATAGGGCACCCAGTATAACTTTACAAGAGCAGCATTTTGCAAGTTTAGGATATTTATGACCATGAATGTTCTTTTTATTAATTACACTCTATTTCCTGTGGCTATAATGTGGTTTTAAAATCTGTGTTCTGTTAGTAGACACAGTAAATGAGCAGTATGTATGCATTACTTGTTCCTGAGAAGCACAGTTTTCTACCGGATTACTTCTGCCAAATTATATTAATCATATTCAGATCATATAAAGCTCAGTTCATATCACAAATTACCCTCAATGTAGCGTGTGTGTGCCTGATCTGAATCTCAAGTTTATTTTTCTTGCTGTGTTTAATCTGCATAATTTTAGTTTTGTTGACTTCCAATTTCCTTCAAGCAGAGAAGCCCTTTGAAAACCAAACATTTAACCGTCTCCCCTTGCCAAAAAAAAGAAAGATCTGAAAAAAAAAAAAGAAAATTTGCATTAAATAGTTTAAGTCTATTCACTGTGAAATGGTTTCAAGGAGGTGCTGAGTTTGGGAAAAATTGTAAGAAATGTTGCCACCTTTGCCACATACTCAGTGTAAGCCACCTCTGTGACTGCTACAAGCAGTAAGGCAGCATTGATTTAGTAATAGAAAAATGCAGCATTCCAACAGTAAGAAGATGTAGTCCTGTTATATTATTCTGCCATAGATAGACTATTGTGTCTAGTTTTGGTTACCTTAGTTTTTTTTCACATTCTATTTTTAATTTTTTAAAACATTGTTATTGGAGTATAATTGCTTTACAATGGTGTGTTAGTTTCTGCTTTATAACAAAGTGAATCAGCTGTACATATACATACATCCCCATATCCCCTCCCTCTTGCGTCTCCCTCCACCCTCCCTATCCCACCCCGCTAGGTGGACACAAAGCACGAAGCTGATCTCCCTGTGCCATGTGGCTGCTTCCCACTAGCTAGCTATTTTACATGTGGTTACCTTGTTTTTATATTTTATATTCTCTTTTGCCCTGTTATCCATGTAACCGACCATTGGTGCATATTTTCAAAATAATTGATTGTATTTGGAATACAAAGGGAAAAGCTATCTGATCCGCATTATCTAAAACCCTAAACCATGCTTTTTTTTTTTAACAGCATCATTCTATAAGTTGAAAGCCATCCAATGAATCAAGAAAAATTAAAAGACTATTATTGTATTAATAATCAGAGGGTTCTAATGGACCATCTCCTAAGACCCTATAACAAACTTGTTCTCATTATAAGATAAAAGAAGTAATTGACCACTTGTCATTTTTTGAGAAAATTTAAAGCATTCTATCATCTTAAAAAACTTTTCAGGGGCAGTTTAGAATTTTTTTATTAACAGCTTGCATTCGAAAATTAGAAATTTTATATTTGAGATATAAAACTAAAATACCTTGTCTTTTAAAATTATTTTCTATATTTTTTATTGTTATATCTGAACAAAGCATTCTAGCCATTCATTTTGAAAAACCGGAGCTAATAGAACTTTTTCCTCTATCCTCGATGTGATCATTCAAGTTTTCTATTAAAGTTAGAATCATTTCATTTTCAGCATGAGAGTTTTTTTTCCCCCATATTGGGAGTTATAGAGTAAAGCTTTATTAGAATATAATACCAGTATGACTGAGTAAAAAATCTTTGTTCTTAACATTGACTTACTTGAAAAGAAAATAGAAAATAATCCAGATATTTTTGTTTCCTTTCAGGTCTTCGGATAACTGTGCTTCTGACATCTTTCCTTATGGTTTTGGGAACTGGTCTAAGATGCATACCTATATCAGACTTAGTGCTTAAAAGAAGGTAAATCATATAAATAACTTAAAATTTTTCTCCACATTTTTCTCTTTCGTTATGAGTATATTATATATGTTTAGTTATAAGCTGTTAGTAAACAGTTCCATTTTTTAGATCAGTAGAGGGTCATATTTATAGTAGCATTTTTTTTCCTGACGTAATTAATTCAGTGGGCATTTATTAGTTGTCATATGGAAGACACTATACTCGTTGTTGTGTAAATAAATAGAGAACAAGTTCATCTTCACACTATCTGGGAGCTATAACCATGGGAAAATAATAGTATAACATAAGGAAGAATAATGTAGTTAATGCCATAGAAGATTTATAAAATTGCCCCAAGAGACTAAGATAAGTTTTGGCTGAGGATATCAAAAGGAAGGGCTCATGAAGAAGGCGATAATTAAAGTAAGCATTGAAGGATACGTAGAATTTTGATAACTATAGTTAGGGGAATGATATTCCAGCGTAGAGGAACAACAGAAACAAAGGCACAGAGGCAGGTAAGCACAGGCCTCTTCCAGGATGGGGTAGGTAGCTTCATTTCTGTACAGCAGCATTTCTGTACCTGGGATCCATGGATTTATTCTCAGGGGCTGCAGGGTATATGAAGATTTAAAAATTTTTGTTTTCCTTTTGATTATAATATTAAAAGATTTTTTAACCAATAATAATCTGTAATTAAAAGACATTTTTATTAACCAGGATGTCAGTTTCCTAGTGTTTATCTAACTGGGATCCTTGGATTTGACCTTAAGAGCCATTGAGAAAATTTTTCCCCTTAAAAAGGAGCATAAATTACTCACGTTTGGGAGACACTGGTGTAGAGAATAAGACATAAGAATGGAATATAAAGAGATGAGTTTAGAAAAGGGTATCTTGAATGTGAAGGATATTGATGCCATCCTGTAGAACTGTAGTTTCTCACTGGACAGTTGGGAGCCACTTAGGTTCTTAATCTGAGCAGCAATAGGATCAGATGTATATGAGGTAAACTATTGATTTGAAGTCTGTAGGATTGATTACAGAGGGTTGAGAGTGCCAGCAGGAGGCCTGAAAAGATGCAGTGAGAGCCCAAGCTGGAGTCATTGTTTTGCTTTATTTCTTTATTCATTTATTAGTTCATTTATTCAACAAAATTCACTGAGCTCCTCCTGTGTGCCAAGCTCTCTTCTGCACATGGGGAATATAGCAGAAAACACAATAGAAAAATCTGTACCTCGTGGAGTTTACATTCCAGTTGGGGAGACTGGCAATAAACTAGATAAATAAGTTAAAGATATAGTATGTGCTATGGAAAGAAAAATAAAATAGGAAAGAAGGATTTGAAATGTCAGTGGAAGGATGGTGAAATTTCAGAAAGAATGGGCAAAAAAACTCTTACTGGGAAGATACGTTTTGGGGAGAAAGCTTGAAGGAATGAATGGACAATGCATTATGTAAGGGACAAGCATTTCAGGCAGAGAGAAGAGCAAGTATAAAGGGTGGGAAGGGAAGAGCACACCTGGCAGGGAGGCTGGTGGGGCTGGAGCCGCTGAACCAGAGACTTCATGGGAAGAGTGGTAGGAAATTAGACTAGCGCAATTATGGGTGGTGGCGGGAGTGTGAGACCAGGTTCTTCAAGACCTCGTAAGGGGGCTTCCCTGGTGGCGCAGTGGTTGAGAGTCCGCCTGCTGATGCAGGGGACACGGGTTCGTGCCCCGGTCCGGGAAGATCCCACATGCCGCGGAGCAGCTGGGCCTGTGAGCCATGGCCGTTGAGCCTGCGCGTCGGGAGCCTGTGCTCCGCAACAGGAGAGGCCACAACAGTGAGAGGCCTGCGTACCGCAAAAAAAAAAAAAAAAAAAAAGACCTCATAAGGACTTCACTTTTTTCTGAGCTAGGAAATCACTAGCAGCTTTGAGCTGAGGAGGACGATGGTCACAGGCTGCTTTTTTGAGAATAGACTGATGTTGAAGGTCTAGGGCAAGAGTGAGGAGACCAGGTAGGGAACCAGTAAAATAAACCAGGTGAGAGATGATGGTGGCTTGAGCCATAGTTATGGCCGTGGTGGTGGTGAGAAGTGGTCAAATTCTGATTATATTTTGAAGGATTTGCCAGTGGATTGAATAAAGGGAATAAGAGAAAGTGAGGAGTCCAGAATTACTCCCTTGCCCTGTGAAGTTGTAGGAATGGAAAGGATAGCACAGATGCGAGAGAGAACATGAGAGAAAGGTATCAGAGGTGATATGATTGAGGTTGCACTCTGGAGACTCTGAAATTGTTGATTCCATTAACAGAGACATGGGGCACAGGAGGAGGAGGGAATGGATTTTAGGTATAAGATGTTGGCTTTCATTTGGAACAGAATTTTTCACTTCAAAATAAATGCTGTTCTTTTTCAAATTTTCAAAATACGTTATCTTTCCAGAAAATTTAGAGTACATGTGTTTCATATTTTAAAAGGCAGATAGCAGAATCATTTGGGTTCCTGTGGAACATTGGTCTTCATTTCCTATCCTTCTGAGTGAGGTTTTAACAGATGAGTTTCATTGTGTTTGAGATGTTCTTAATTTTTCAAATATCCAGTTTTTTTAAAGCATCTACAGTCTTTAAGTACAGATTTCAGTGTAAGCTTAAATTCAACAATGAGTTCTTTAAAAATGCCTACTGATATTTTTGTTAGTTTTTCTTCTGTTTGTGCCATCCATTCTATTGCTTCTCTCTAATCTTATATCCCTTCATATTCTTTTCAGATACAAAATTATAGGAATAATAAAGAGTTGACTCTGTTGGTAGAGAAAATGGTATGAGAAATAGAGCTCATAAAGAAATGTAAGCAAAGATAGGAAAGGAAAGAAAGAGAAATAAAATAAAGAGTTACAAGAGGGCTTCCCTGGTGGCGCAGTGGTTGAGAGTCCGCCTGCCGATGCAGGGGACACGGGTTCGTGCCCTGGTCCGGGAAGATCCCATATGCCGCGGAGCGGCTGGGCCTGTGAGCCATGGCCGCTGAGCCTGCGTGTCCGGAGCCTGTGCTCCGCAACCGGAGAGGCCACAACAGTGAGAGGCCCGTGTACCGCAAAAAAAAAAAAAAAAAATTATGAGAGATTGAACCTTTCATAAAAAGAAAGTAGAAGTTGAATTTTCTCTCTTTGTGCCTTCACCTATAAGGAATGTTAGGATATTATCCCCTTGAAATGAGACTTCACTTTATGTCCATACATTATTTCTTTAGAGCAGTATTATTAACAATGCATATGCAGCTATTAAAATGAAAATGCTGCAATTTGAATGCGTATTTTCACTAGTAGTTTCAATAGATCACCACTTTTAAGCTTCAGTCTCCATGACACTGAAGAGGAGGGGATAGAGACCTTTAGTAGGCATTTGGCTAGCACTGAAACAAGTATTTAGCGATCTTTTTCTGTGCCCTGTTCCACTTGGAGCTTTTTGAGCTTCTGACCCAGCCTTCTGAACAGTGTCCCTGCACGCTTTACTTCCTGTATTTTATCTTCTATGAGTCTTAAAGACATGAGAGTAGCAGCTTTCTGACAAGCCCTTTCCTCAATACACCTATTATTACCACCTTCCTAACCGTGGTCTACCTCTTCATAGTATCAATATTTCTTTCATCTGCAGAGTACCAATGAAAATTCAAGAAAAATTATTTTGCCACTTTTATTAACATCACAAATAAATAAAGAACTTAGAATAATGAACTATAAAGCATGTTTTCTATGCTTGGGAAGCAAATCATACCAAAAACATTACAGGTGGCATTGCTCTATCGCACCAGATGGCATTACTTTATAGTGTGAAATACGATATAGCATGCCCAGTAAACAATTTACAAACTTCTAGAAGGTGAACTTATAGTAGGTCATATCTGCTTTTAATCATAGGGTGTATCCAGTGATTCTCATAACATTATCTTTCAATTCAGTGTAATTTTCATTAATATTAACAATAGATTACTAACATGCGTTAGATAGTTAAATAGTATGGTTCTAGTAAACACAGATTTTCTAGAAATACACTCCATTGTGAAATGCTTTGTAGCTGGCAATATTACATTTAAAATGACCATACTAGAAAAGACGAATTGTTTAGTAAATGGTTTTATGATAATTGCTCAGCTATCTGAAAAAAAAAAATGAAGAGCCCTAAATCTCTGCCTTACCACTTAAGTAAATTCCAATTGAATCAAGTATTTAAATATAAAAAATGAACCATAGAAGTATTAGAAAATGAGACTCATTTTTAATAATCTTAAAATGGGGAAGACCTTCCAACTAAGACACAAATCCCAGAAGCCATAGAAAAGCTTAATACTTTTGACTACATAAAAATGTAGAATATCTGCATGATTAAATACACTATAAAACAAAGTCAAAAGGCAAGTTAAAAACTGTGAAATGTTTGCAACAATAAGACAAATGGATAATTTCCTTAGTTGAAAAGAACTCTGTTAAATCAATAAGAAAAATAGCAAGTCAGTAGGAAAATGGGTAATAGATATGAGCAAGTAATTACAGAAATTGAAATACAAATCTTAAGATGCGCAACCACTTCATCATAATTAAAGAAATGAGGGCTTCCCTGGTGGCACAGTGGTTAAGAATCCGCCTGCCAACGCAGGGGACACGGGTTCGAGCCCTGGTCCAGGAAGATCCCACATGCCACGGAGCCACTAAGCCCATGCGCCACAACTACTGAGCCTGCGCTCTAGAGCCTGCACTCTAGAGCCCGCGAGCTGCAACTACTGAAGCCCGCGCACCTAGAGCCGGTGCTGTGCAACAAGAGAAGCCACCACAGCGAGAAGCCTGTGCGCCGCAACTAGAGAAAAGCCTGCACACAGCAACGAAGACCCAACGCAGCCCAAAATAAATAAATAATTTTTTTTAAAAAAAGAGGCAAACCATTTACAAAAATAATTAAAGAAATGAAAATTAAAAGAGCAATAATATGTTGTTTATTGGCAAAGATGAAAAAGTATGATGATGTGCTGTGTTGCCCGGGGTATAGGGAAAAATAGGCATTGCTGATGTGCAAGCAATTTGGGGCATCCTATTTAGAGGGCATTTTTGCAGTATTTATCAAATTCAAAATGCACATGTCCTTTAACCCAATACTTGTCATTCTAGAAATTAGCCCACATATAAAGCTCTACCAGTTTGTAAGGAAAATCACATTTGTGTGGCTTTGCCTGTAATAGCAAAAGGCTGGATGCAACCCAAACGTCTTCCACCAAGGACTAGTGATGGTGAAGTATATAGTGGAATAGTATGTAGCTGTGAAAAGGAGGTGAAAGTTCTATAAATGCTGATTTGGAAATATCTCCAAGATACATCATTGAGTTTTATAAAAGACAAAGTTTTTAATGTTATGTTTAATATATTCCTACTTAGAAAAAAGTGGGAGGGATGTATTTGGTAAGGACTGTTTCTGAAAGAAACCATTACCATTGGTTGTTTCTGAGGAGGAAGCCTGGGAACCTGGAAGTCTGGGGTGGAAAGGAGATTTACTTTTTGTTTTATACTCTGTTCTCTGCTTGAGAATATTTTTACCATGTGAATATATCACCTTTTGGACTGAAAACACTAGTTAAGAGAAACTAAAATGAACACATCAGATCTTCAATAATGAGAATAAGAGAAGGAAAGGCAAGGAAGGGTTATATGTAAATTTCCCCAGTATAGAAATATAAACCCTTTGATATAAAAATGAACAATTGGTAGATTTAAGAACGAAGACTCTTCTCTGTAAAACACATAGGATTCTGATCAGTGTGTTCTAAAAGTATGGTCCACAGATAAGCTGCTTATTAAAAATACAGATCCCTGGGCCCCACCCCAGTCCTACTCATTTAGTCTTAACAAGTTCCTTTAGTTAATTTTATACTCATTTTAAGTTTGACAACCTGACTGCCCTAGGTGCGTAGCATCCTCACTTTAACTAGTAACTGCATTGTGCTTGCCCATCCTACAGTATAATCACATAATATTTTTAATGTCTTATTTTAAAGCAGATTCTATTTAATAGTTTTATTTGCAATTTGACTCTTAAAACTCCAGAGGTCAGATTTCATGAATATATTTCTCCATGATGGTCAGCTGGGATTCAGATAAGAAAGATTGGTAGGAGATTAACTCCTCATAATAAGCATTTAACAGGGGAAAAAGCCAATAGAAGATACGTAAAGTGATCTTTAGAGTTTTGGAAGATACTTTTTTTCCCTTTTGATTGTCTTTGGAATGTGATTATTTCTGAGACATTTCTTCTAAGGACCTATAATATCATATATGAATTTTTAAATTTACTTTTTTTGTTGTTAAATATACATATAGAAGAGTACATAAAACATTTATGTACAGGTTAGTGAAATAATCATGAAAAAGACAGCTATGTACCCATCACCCAGGTTAGAAATCCAGAAATCCCCTGAGACCCCCTCCCTGATTTATAACCCTGTCTCTCCTTACTGTACATAATCATAATCACAAATGTTGATAGGATTTTCAGAGTAAACTGAGTTGAAAGTTATGGAGAGTATATTCAAAGTCTGTTGCAAATGTCTGTTTATTCTTTTCTTCTGAATAAAGATTTGCCATAGATTTTTTTTCCTATTAATATGGAAAGGCACAAACAAGTAAAAGATTATTTTATCTGCAACAGAATGATTACAGGAACAAAATAGGCCAGAAGTAGACATTGGTAATAATTTAACATATAATAATAAACACATAAATCAGTAGGGTTACTAAATAAAGCATATTTTATTAAATAGATCTATCTATTATGTGTTTGGGCAAATTGGTTACGTATTAGAAAAAGAAATGTGGATACTTAACCATACAGCGTGCATTAAAATATATTCCTGATGGATTGATGAGCTTCATAGTTAAAATGAAACAGTGTAAGGGAAAATTAATCTTATCCCTAAAGAGATTGCTTTTCCAAGTATAAAGACAGTGAAAGAAATCATAAGGGAAGCATTTGTAGATTTGACTACATAAACATTTGAACCCTCATGTTTCTAAAAGAAATCATAAAATTAAAATACAAACTAGGAAAAATATGTGTTGCAAATATGATATCTAACTTATAAAATAATATAAAAATATAAGCACTTCTGAAAAGAGAATGGGAAAATGAACATAATAGACATTCTTAACAAATGTTGGTTTGCAGATTTCAGATTTCATTATTTAAATTCATAACTCGGCAGTCAGCATTTATTGACAGTCTGTATTTGTAAAGCATAGGCTAAGCTGTGTAAAGAGATAAAAAAATACACAAGCTCAATAAATAGAAGTTTATTTTTCTACCAAGAAACAGTCTAAAAGATAGTGGGCTGCTCCAGGCATGTAGAGAGCTCTGTTCCAGGGACCCAAGTTCCTTTTCTGTTGTTCTAACATCCCCTGGGGTGATATCCTTGTCCAAGTGGTCAAAGCTGGCTCATCATCAGTGCTTTCATTGTAGCCCACAGGAAGGGGAAATAGGACATGCAGGGCAAGTGACTACGTCTTTAGGTGATGACTAGGAAGCTGTATGTATCAATTCTACTCACATCCCATTGGTACAGACTTAGTACATGGCCACACATATCCGCAAGAGGAGCTGAAAATGTAGCTCAGCAGCCATGCCCCCAGTTAAAATGCAAGGATGCTTAAAAAAAAAAAAGATATAGCTATCACAGCATAAACAGAAATAATGGTACAAGGCACTAAATTGGCACTAAATTAAGCAGTACTCCTCTGGGTAGGAAATCTCAGCTAGAAACAAGTACTTCCTGTTAGGAAGATTGTAGAAGTCTCATTTTTGCCATGGAATGTCACATTTGATTTCTTTTTGTAGAAGTGGGAGGATTTGTTCTCTGTCCCAGGTAACAAAGTTGGTTTGAAAGTAATTTTAAGAAATAACAACAAAAAATGCATGGATGCTGTAACAAAAGAAAGGGAGAATGGATGTAAGGACACAGTTAGTAGTCTCTGCTATCAAATGTCTCCATGTATCCAGGTACCCCCTCTTCCCATGCAAAAAACATATTCATCTTTCCTCAAAGGATAAGACCCACAGTCCAGTCCAGTTATTGTGTCCAACTCAAAATCCAGAGTCTCTGGCTTCTATCAGTTCTTGGTGGTTCTCTGGGAGTGACCCCTTTGATTGTTCTTTGTGGTTTTGGCTTTGTCCTTGGGAAGGCTCTTTTTTGGTCCATTCTTCTTAGTGAATACACCTGAAGTTGGAGGCTATGCCATTCTTAGGGGCTACACAGCTGTGGTGTTTCACTTTCTGCCTGATACTGATTTGGGGACCTCAGGATTACTTTAGGAATCAAGCATCTTAAAGCTTCATAGAACCGTTTTGCGGTGTCTTTGGTGATACACTTCCCTCAAACATTTAGTAGGCTTCTCTATTTACATCCAGTGGGTTCATGTAAAGTTAGCCACATCCAAAGATTTTTACTCATGGCTGTGTTTCTTACACCTGCTGAATCTCCTTTCCTTTACTCCTTCTGTGCTCAGCTCATCCCTTTTCCCTCAATTTCGTGGTGGCTGCCAGGATGCCATCTGATAAAAGGACTGGGTAGGAAAATAACACCTTTAATTTGATCTTTGCTGCTAGACAGGCTCTGAAGGATGTTATTTCCTGCCATTTTAGGATACAGAAGCAACCTGAGGCTTCAAATTCCTGGATTCTCATTAAATTTGGATAGTAGGCCTTGGGCAGAGAGAAACCCCCTTAGCAGAGCTCTTGTCCCTTCCGTCTGTGCTTGCAAACCAGCTACCACTTGCCTGGCTCCATCTCTCTTGCAGTGCCATCCTAAAAGCGGCAAGGGGCAGGAAACAGAGTAGTGTTCTGATTTTTTTCCAGCCAGTTCCAGGTAATCACAAGCAGTGGTTTTGCTGCATCTCACAAGTCACCTGCCTTTTCAGCCTGCAGCCTAACCACTAAATCAGTGCCAAATATGTTATGCCTTTCTGAATGCAGAATTCTAATTCTGGAGCTAATTTCTCCATCAGGGAACAGTTAAGCTGTTATAGTGAGGAGTCTCAAAATATAATGGCTGAAACAAGATAGTATTTCTTTCTTATGTGATAGTCCAGAGTTGGCAGGTGGGCCAGGGCCTAGGCACCTCTGTTCTACAAAGGAACCTAAGTTCCCTCTATCTTGTTGCTTCCCTAGGGAGATGCCTTGGCAGGACAGTCCAGAGTGGATTTATCCATACTGTAGTAACATTTCATCCCACAGGAGGAGGGAGAGGGAGACCAGGGAGAGCATTTTATCCTCAAGGAGGTGACCTTGAAATCCTCCCACTCTCATCACATTGGCCCAAACTTGGTAACAAGACCCCACCTCACTGCAGGGGGAGCTTGGAAATGCAGACTGTAGCTCACCCCAGCACAGACTTGGGGTGCTCTGTAATTAAAAGGAAAATAGAGAGAATGGACACTGGGGGATAGTTTATTGTCTCTACCACAGGCAAACTGGCTGTTTAGGGGGAAAAGGTCAGTTTATATCCTCTTTTTATACCATGCATCAAAATAAATTCAGATGAATTAAATGGTTAAATATTTAGTTGGAAAACAATATATAGGAATATTTATCTGATCTCTACATAGGAATTTTTTTCTAAAGCATGAAAAACAGGAAAATTATAAAGAGAAAAATTGATCTGACCACTTACAAACTGTTGAGTGTACAAATTGTTAAGCTTAAAACAAAATTGACCAACAGGAGAAAATATTTGTCAAAATAAGGGCAAGAACAGGTAAATAATACAAATAAATATATTAAGCACTCATTGAAAATAAGAAAAATTGTAATATACCAATGGGAAAAAAGACCAGTAGTCAAAAAAAGAAATGCAAATTAAAACAAGGAGATCCCTGGACTTCCCTGGTGGTGCAGTGTTTGAGAGTCTGCCTGCTGATGCAGGGGATATGGGTTCGTGCCCCGGTCCGGGAAGATCCCACATGCTGCAGAGCGGCTGGGCCCCTGAGCCATGGCCGCTGAGCCTGCGTGTCCGGAGCCTGTGCTCCGCAACGGGAGAGACCACAGCAGTGAGAGGACCGTGTACCGCAAAAAACCACACACACACAAAAAAAACAAGGAGATCCCTTTTGGCCTTACCAAGTGTGACAGACAGAATAATACCCCCATCCCCCAAAGATGTCCATGTTCTAATACCCGGAACCCGTGAATGTGTTCTGTTACATGGCAAAAGAGAACTACGATAGTAGGTGGAATTAAGTTTGCTAATCATCTGACCCTAAAATAGGGAGATTATCCTGCGTTATCCAGGTGGGCCCAATGTAATCACAAAAGTCCTAAAAGGAGAGATAGAAGAGGAAGTCAGAGAGATGCAGTGTGAGAAGGACTCAAACCACTGTTGCTGGCTTTGAAGACAGAAGAGGGGGGCCAGGAGCCAAGGAATGCAGGTGGCTGCTAGAAGCTGGGAAAGACGAGGAAGCATATCCTTCTCTAGAGCCTCCAGGAAGGAACATAGCCATGCCACACCTTGAGTTTAGCTCAGTGAGACCCATGTTGGACTTCTGATTTACAGAAATGTAAGAGAATAAATGAGTGTTGTCTTAAAGCCACTAAGTTTGTGGTAATTTGTTATAACAGCAATAGAAAACTAACACACCAATTTTGTGTGTATGTGTGTAATTTTTATTTTTCTATTAAACATTTTTTTTAAATTTTTTTCTTTATTTTTAGGTGAGTATTTTTTAAATAGTGGTATTCAATGCTTGGTGAGGCAGGCACTGTTGACCACTACTGATGGGACTGTAAATTGCTACAGGCTCTTCTGAAATACAACTTTGGAGTATATTTCATAAGATCTAAAATGTTCATACCCTCTGACTTATCGACCCTAAGGAAATAATTTGGAAATGGCAAATATTTTTATACAAAGGTTATCACAACACCATTATTAATATTAACAAATAAGTAACAAACATTAGGAAAATGTTAAATGAGTTTTTGTACATCTGTATGATAGACTATCAGTGGAGCTATTAACAATTATGATATAAAGAATGAAATGAGAAATGCTTATTATACACTATAAAGTTAAAATGATTTAGTGCATAAAACTGTATATTCAATTTGATATCTATGATTACCTGTGCCTGTCTTGATTGAGAGATGCATTGGGAAAAAAAACTGAAAGAAAAAAAGACTGAAAAATCAAAATATTAGGAATGGTTATATGAGTTACTGAATCATTGAATTTATGGACTTTTTCTTCTCTATGCACTTCTTTTCTACTACGAGTATATATATAAAATACTTTTAAACTAAGAGGACAAAATAAAAGTTATGAGACAAAAAAAACGTTATGAGACAAAATGGGGGGGAGGTAGGTCTCTCTCAGACCAGGACTAAGTCCATTTTTCTCCCGAGCTTTGCTGAGAGATTATCGTATTTGGCCTTAATAAAAATCCTGTGAGATAAAGTACGTTTGGGGAAATTGAAATGAAAGAGAATAAATGATTCACCAAAGATTATACAGTTAATAAATTTAGATAAGTCTAGAAGCTGAGTCTTTTGATATCTAACCCAATATTCTTTTCACTGTGTTTTTTAATGAACTTTCTGTAACTGTACTTGATATGTTATTATTATAAGCTTCTTCAGGCCAAGACTGTAGTTCTTATCTTTATATTCCTTTTAGTGTCTGCTGTAGGTGCCTTGACCATAGTAGATATGCAGTAGATATTTTTAATTGGATCATAATTGGCCAAAATTATTAAAGGGTACAAAAGGGAAATAGATTTTCATAAAAGAAAACTGAGGCTATGGTAAAAATCTTTAGAAAGCTCATTCCTTTTCACCATTTCAGTCTGTTTCTCCCTTCCTAACTTCCTTTTTCCTGTAATTAATTCATAGCATCTCTGACCCTTTTTATTGCCTTTTTGGGCTAAATAAAGGAAAACTACTTCTAGCACTTTAGACCATTTTCAATATCCAGGAAATCCTGTAACACATGAGTTTATTCTCATGCAGGATGATTAGGAATGGGGAATTGGGAGAAAGCTTGTGAACCATTGGCATATTGAGTGTTAGAGATAAGTATTCTTATTCTAAATCATTTCTCATTAAAAATACATAGAATTTAAGTTAAGAATGCTGGATTTACACTGAGGAAATACCTGCTCAGTTTCTAAAAAGCCAACTCGCTAATGTTATCCCCAGTGCTAGTCATAATAAAGGTTTATAAAGTACATCTCTGCATAGAATAAAAATATGCCAGCCCATGCACCGCCACAAAGAGTAACGCCTACTCACCACAACTAGAGAAAGCCCATGTGCAGCAACAAAGACCCAATGCAGCCATAAATAAATAAATAAATAAATAAATAAATAAATAGCTAATAAGAACCTGCTGTATTAAAAAAAAATAAACTTAAAAAAAAAGGGGGCTTCCCTGGTGGCTCAGTGGTTGAGAGTCCGCCTGCCGATACAGGGGACATGGGTTCGTGCCCCGGTCCGGGAGGATCACACGGGCTGCAGAGCGGCTGGGCCCGTGAGCCATAGCCGCTGGACCTGTGCGTCTGGAGCCTGTGCTCCGCAGCGGGAGAGGCCACAACAGTGAGAGGCCCGCATACTGCAAAAAAAAAAAAAAAAAAATTTGTGGACTGGTGAAATCACATTTAATTTTGATTTCTAGTCCTGGCTTAGCCATTAGCTAGTTATATGACTTTGAAACTCCCCTCACAAATAATTTTTGAAGAAAAGAAAGTTATAAATAAGTTATAAAATAAGTGTGATTTTAAATGTATTATTAGCTTTTCTGGAACTCGGTTTTCCTATAAAATCAAGAGGGTGGGTTATCTAGCTGAGGTTTGAAGTTTCTTCCAACTATAAAAATTCAAATTCTAAAATATCGTATTATTTTAAGTAGAAAATAATTTAAGAATCATGGGTATTTGTTCCAGAATGTCAGGAAGCAAAAGGTTGGGATACCAGAATATCATTAAATACAAGCTAAAATGTCAAGTACATGAAAACACATGAACTTACAGGTCTTCAGTTTGAACTTTAGCTATTGGCATTTGTTTGAAAAGCTATAGTATATTGAATAATAAGAAAAGGAATGCAGCTGTGCAGAAATGCCACACTTCGTGCCCCTGAGCCTTGGCCTCTCCATGGGCAGGGGCAGCAATTGAGGGCTGAGGTGCCCAGGGCCGTGGCAGATGTGGCCAGGCCATGCTAGGTGTCCTCATGCCTGCCGTGGGCCAGCCAGCCTCAGCAGTACCGACACTGGTGGGCCGCTCCCACTTCCTAGTCTCTACCATCTGGTTCTGCTGATGCTGGAAAAACTCCCAAAGCTCTGATCTAATCTTCTTCTCAGCCCACAAGGGAAATTCCCCTATTTTCCACCTGGCCTGTGGGGACAGTGTAAACTAGGCCTCAGAAGTAGGCAGAAGCTACGTAAGGAGAAAAAAAAGGGACAAAGAAAAAAGACCCAAAGGAGAAGGGAAGAAAAGGAAGTTGGGTGGGGAGGGGGAGACAAGGAGAGGGAATCAATTAAGGGACCAGTGAGAGGAGACTGGGATGAAGGAGAGCAGTACCCCTGCGCCTTGGCACGTCTGTCAGGGCTTGACCTGCGAAGGTCAGGACACCTGCAGTCTCCTAATTGTGAATATACGAGTATACCCATCTTCATCAGGCATGAAGTTTCAGGCAAGGAAGCAAGAGTTAGACCCCTTGAATTAACTAGTCAGCTTCCAGAGAGCTCCCTTTCTGCTACAGAGCTTTTTGCCCAGGAGACAAAACTACGTCCTCATGCTGCTAACTTCTGCCTGCCCTCCCCGGGTGCACTGTGCTGGAGACAGTGCTAAAGCCTTGGTCTCGCTCTAACCACTCTCATTTCCTTTTTCTAAAAGTTTTGTTTCCCAAATATTAATCACCTTGTTTTTTGTATTGCTGAATAGAAGCTTTTTAAAATTTACAAGTGGAACTGATGTGATGTATGTGGTGGAACTTTGTGAGGTTTGTACAACACAGGTTAGTTGTGTATTTCGGTGACCCCACTTCCCTGTACTTGGATCCTGGAGAGCATCCACACTGCCTTCGCACCCTGGGAGGCACTCTGGGGAGTTTAGAAACCGTGGTCCTTACCCACAAGGAACTTAACTGCTACTTGCAAAACAAAACTGAAGCATGTAATCATGACAGAAAAATTAACGTTAAGTTATGTGATCTACTTCACTTAACGGAAGGTTGTGAATCACACCTCTTTTGTTGTTCTGTGTTGTTGTTTTTTGTTTTTTTTTATTTTTACATCCTTATTGGAGTATAATTGCTTTACAATGGTGTGTTAGTTTCTGCTTTATAACAAAGTGAATCAGTTATACATATGTTCCCATATCTCCTCCCTCTTGCATCTCCCTCGCTCCCACCCTCCCTATCCCACCCATCCAGGTCGTCACAAAGCACCGAGCTGATCTCCCTGTGCTATGCAGCGGCTTCCCACTAGCTGTCTGTTTTACGTTTGGTAGTGTATATATGTCCATGTTGTTTTTAACAGTCAGCCCAGATCAATCGGTATGAGTTTCTGAAAGCCAGCTTCCTTCAGGAGTGCTTCAAAAGCATTAGGACAATCACAACAAGTTGCATTTATCTTTCAGCATGTGAAGGCAGAGAGACTTTTAAGTTCAGACTGTTCATGTAAGCTGGGTGTTTTTCCTTTTCATACTGTCAAGTTCATATACCTAATTTTTGTTCTGGCATCTGTTTTTAACAATTAGAATGAATAGTCTAATTGTAAATTTCCATTTTCTCATGTATCCAACTTCCATCCTCAGCAGTCTCCTGAAACTGCTTCTGCTCAGATCATGTAAGACCTCCTTGTTGCCGAATCCAGTGGTTACATTTCAGTTAAACCCTCTTTCTGTTTGATCTGAAATTATTGGTACCTCACTTTCATCTTCTCTAAACCCTTCTCTCCTTAGTTCCTATGACACCAGTTTTTCCTGTTTTATTTTTTTTCTGCCTCTATAATTACTCCTTCTCAATTGTCTTTCTAGACTCCTCTTCCCCTGACTATTTAAATGATGGTATTCTCCAGAGTTTGTTCCCCAAACCCAATGTATATCTCTCATCTCAGACCTCTTTCCTTAGCTTGCAACCTGTAGTCAACCACTTATTGGACATTTCTACAGTTATGGGTACCCCCCTTTATATCCAGTCATTCACTGAACTATATCTATTATACCACCTTAACAGCCCTCCAAACCATCCCTTCTCTGTACCTCACTGTTGTTGCCAGTAGTGCCACCAGGTCCTTGTCCTGGACTCCATGCCTAAGAGTGTTCCACTCTGGTTTTCCTTCAGTTTTGCCATTCCTTATGGGGTGAGGAGTCTGTAGAGCCGAAGAGATGTGTCTGCCCTGCCCATCACCACTTTCAAGCTACACAAGACCCCAGCAATCCCTGCAACATACCTCTTTCCCAGGTCTGTTCTTCCAAGAGTGAACTGCATCCCTGGGATGTGCTCCCTAGGCCCAAGGGGTAGCTAAGGGGCAGGTGTTTGGAAGGGGATAGATGAAGCTTGGATGGAGTTGGACCTTAAGGTTCATGTGCATGTATGTGAAGCCCCTGATGTTATAGATCAGAACCAGAGGTCAGAGGAGAAGGAGGGTGTGCAGGGACCTCTACTAGTACTCTTGTCCCAGGCCCCACAAGCTTAGGCCTAATTACTGCCTTATTTTTCTTTATATTCCTGATAGAGTACTGGTAGGTTACTCTTCAACTACTCTACTTAAAAAGCTTTAGCTTTTTAATTTTATATTCCCATGTACCCATGGCTATCACAGTGCCTACCCAATACACAGTGAATACTCAGTACCTCTTTGTTAAATGAATTAAATAATACAACTTGTATTGAACTATTTATAATTATTTCCTCTCCTTAATTGTCATTTTAAAGAATTTACGGTAATGTTTGTATGATTTTATTATGTCTTAGGGCCAGTACTTTTCCAGGAAAAAAAAAAACCTCTATGCATTACTATTAAATGGGAAAACAAGATTTTATATATATAACTGAATTATTTTTAAATATATTTTTACAAACAAGTTAATTTCATAAAATAGGGTAAGTTTTTTTTTCCCCAAGGATTTTTATTTTTTTTTAACATCTTTATTGGAGTATAATTGCTTTACAATGGTGTGTTAGTTTCTGCTTTATAACAAAGTGAATCAGTTATACATATGTTCCCATATCTCCTCCCTCTTGCGTCTCCCTCCCTCCCACCCTCCCTATCCCACCCATCCAGGCGGTCACAAAGCACCGAGCTGATCTCCCTATGCTATGCGGCTGCTTCCCACTAGCTATCTATTTTACATTTGGTGGTGTATATGTGTCCATGCCACTCTCTCACTTTGTCCCAGCTTACCCTTCCCCCTCCCTGTGTCCTCAAGTCCATTCTCTACGTCTGCGTCTTTATACCTGTCCTGCCCCTAGGTTCTTCAGAACCATTTTTTTTTTTTTAGATTCCATATATATGTGTTAGCATACGGTATTTGTTTTTTTCTTGCTGACTTACTTCACTCTGTATGACAGACTCTAGGTCCATCCACCTCACTACAAATAACTCAGTTTCGTTTCTTTTTATGGCTGAGTAATATTCCATTGGATATATGTGCCACATCTTCTTTATCCATTCATCTGTTGATGGACACTTAGGTTGCTTCCATCTCCTGGCTGTTGTCACTAGAGCTGCAATAAACGCTGTGGTACATGACTCTTTTTGAATTATGGTTTTCTCAGGGTATATGCCCAGTAGTGGGATTGCTGGGTCGTATGGTAGTTCTTTTTTTTTTTTTTTAATTTTTTTTTTTTTGGTAGTTCTACTTTTAGTTTTTTAAGGAACTCCATACTGTTCTCCATAGTGGCTGTATCAATTTACATTCCCACCAACAGTGCAAGAGGGTTCCCTTTTCTCCACACCCTCTCCAGGGTTTGTAGATATTTTGATGATGGCCATTCTGACTGCTGTGAGGTGGTACCTCATTGTAGTTTTGATTTGCATTTCTCTAATGATTAGTAATGTTGAGCATCCTTTCATGTGTTTGTTGGCAATCTGTATATCTTCTTTGGAGAAATGTCTATTTAGGTCTTCTGCCCATTTTTGGATTGGGTTGTTTGTTTTTTTTGATATTGAGCTGCTTGTAAATTTTGGAGATTAATCCTTTGTCAGTTGCTTCACTTGCAAATATTTTCTCCCATTCAGACTATACTACAAATCTACAGTAATCAAGACAGTATGGTACTGGCACAAAAACAGAAATATAGATCAATGGAACAGGATAGAAAGCCCAGAGATAAACCCACGCACATATGGTCACCTTATTTTTGATAAAGGAGGCAAGAATATACAATGGAGAAAAGACAGCCTCTTTAATAAGTGGTGCTGGGAAAACTGGACAGCTACATGTAAAAGAATGAAATTAGAACACTCCCTAACACCATACACAAAAATAAACTCAAAATGGATTAAAGACCTAAATGTAAGGCCAGACACTATCAAACTCTTAGAGGAAAACATAGGCAGACAACTCTATGACATAAATCACAGCAAGATCCTTTATGACCCACCTCCTAGAGAAATGGAAATAAAATCAAAAAAAAAAAGGGACCTAATGAAACTTAAAAGCTTTTGTACAGCAAAGGAGAACATAAACAAGATGAAAAATAGGGTAAGTTAATGGTAGGTGACGGAAACCAGTGTCAGGCAAACATGAAAATCTTTATATTACAGATTGGTGTTATGCCATGGTTACCAGACGGCAGTGCTTATAACCACTTAGTAAGTGTCAGGCCCTGAGGGACTCTAAGATATAGGTGCAAGAAGGAGCAGAACTAAGATCTGGAAAATTTAAAGATTCTGGGAAGAGCAGGCACTGGATTTCCCTGCCAGGTTTCCCATGAATTCAGAGGGTAACTCAAAATCCTGTAGGTCCCAGTTCTCCTACTGAGCTCATTTATGAGGAGTGCATTTATTTATGATGACTTTAATGCAAAAAAGCACTTACTTATTTAAATTAGAATAATTTTGAAACGCCAAAACAGCTTGTTTTTCCCTATGATTTTTCACTTTGATAATTCATGTTTTAGATTGGCCTTCCAAGTTCGGTGACCTTTTAGACTTAGTAGCCATCTGTAATGTCCCTAGTACTATACGTGCTCTGGATACTTACGTTAGCAGGTATACATGTTATAGTGAGAAATATTCTGATCTGAGAATTGAGTAAACTGGACTTGGATGGTCCTTACCTTATCTCAAGCTCACGTGTTCTATGACTTATGTTTGCTCCTTGGAAAATAGTCTATTCGTGATTTCACTGAGAAGTAGCAAAGAGTTAAGCCATGGCAATGACATGAGTTTTATACCTTAGTTTTCAGGATTCATACTGTTTTATCAAGGTTTTTTTTTTTTTAATAGGTCGTTTCTTCCATGTTCTCCTTCTACGCTTAACATTTTGAGGCATAATAAATCTTACTCATTCCAACCCTTCTCCTTCTAGATGAGATGAGTCTTTCAGGAATACCTCATTAAAGGTGTTAAATGTCAAAGCAGTTACCTTTATGAGCCGTCATGTGTCGTTTGATTATTGTACCATCACGAGTCATGATTAAAACCACTTAATGACAGTGTTTCAAGAATACTTCTATGATGAAATTTCTGTGTGACAGCTGGGGACCCTCTGGCATTTGGAGGAGGTATTTGGTTTATAAGCAGTTTCATTGTGTTTGTCATCTAGAAAATACTTCCCCCTTACGCAAGAAAGATTTTAATTGTCTTTCGTTTTCTTAATTTAGTAATATTAATGATGCTTGAAGCCATTTTGCCTTCGAATAACTTTTCCAACATATACAAAGATTTGAGCAGATATAATTCACATATTTCACTTCCCACTCACTTATGCTTCTACATTAGGGCCCTACCTCTCCTCACATGCCTGTTTATTATTTCCTTGTACATTTGAAAAACTTTTTCTAAGTAGCTTAAGGTGGTACTTGTTAAAAAGAGGATTTGGCACCCACATGGTGAAAAGCAAAAGGAACAGAAAGAAAAAGTAGTTAGTATCATGTGTATGTCACATACACTGTTCCTTCCCTTTCCTCTACCTCCAAGGTAGAAGAGGTTGACTCACTTCCCAGTCTTGTCTGCCACCGCTTACCCCCTTGGTGTCCATACGTTTGTTCTCTACTTCTGTGTCTCTATTTCTGCCCTGCAAACCGGTTCATCTGTACCATTTTTCTAGGTTCCACATTCTTGTCTGTGCTTTTTGGACTTCTGGCTTCTTTTCTCCTTCAAGGCTACTCTTGAATGTGAATGTATATTTTGGGGGTGGAGGAAGAAATGTGGGAAAAGGGTTTTCACGTTCCGTGTTCAGCAGGGAACAGGATAGAGCACTGAATAGAATAGTGAGGAAGGATGAGCAGGAGAACAACTGGAATGGAAGCAAGAAACTACTTTTCACTAACCCTTACAATTAAAGTCATGGTCAGAGGATTGGGACTGGAAGGGACCTAGTGATCTGTGATTATAGTACCTTAACCTAACAAATGCTCGAGGCATGAATATTCAATTTAAACTAATCTCATCATTTTAGAGGAGAAGGGATGGAATCCTACAAAGACATATTACCCAGGGCCATTCAACTAGTTAGGTGTAGACTAGATCCTCTGATTCCTCTTCCATTAGAAGATTCTGTAATGATTACTTTCTTTTTTGTATTTCCATCACCCGGCACAGAGTAGGTGTGAAATGTTGAGCTCAGCGAACTGTGTTATTTGTAGGGCTGGCGGCACTTACTAGGTCTCTGTGAGTGGCAGTCTAATAGAGTATGGATTTGGGAGTCAAACCTGGGTCTAAATCTTAGCTTGCCTGTTAGCACTTGGGCAAGTTTCTTTACCTTTCCAAGCCAAAGCTTTCATATCTCAATAAATGGGGATAATAATAGCTTCCACATAGTGTTGTGATAACAAATGAAACAAGTTATTGGAAGTATTTAGTTTGGAATGTGACACAAATCAGAGGCTTTGGTAAATATTTGTGAAATGAATAAGGGGTGACTATTGCTGTATTTTATCTCCCTCACAGAGAGTCACCATACTTTGCATTTCAGGTGTGTCGTAGTCTTTACAGATATGTATTCTTATTGCCATAGTTAACTGCAGTGTGGCTAACTTCTCTTTGTCTAGAAGATTCCTGTCTCAGCTACCTCACAGCCTTTTAATTTGTTTGATTGCAGACTAATCCATGCAGGACAGCTGTTAAATGGATTGGCAGGTCCGACTGTAATGAACGCAGCTCCATTCCTCTCCACAACGTGGTTCTCTGCAGACGAGCGGGCCACTGCCACAGCTATTGCATCAATGCTCAGTTATCTTGGGGGAGCATGTGCATTTTTAGTTGGACCACTTGTTGTTCCAGCTCCCAATGGGACGGCGCCTCTTCTTGCTTCAGAGAATAGCAGGGCCCACATTAAAGATCGCATAGAGACTGTATTATATGCAGGTATTTTGAAGTTTATTTTCTTCCTGTTATGTTTTGTCTTTTATCCCCATCATCTTCACTCTACTTTTTGTATACCAGATCACTTCTTATGAAGTAGAGGACTAATCCATACATATTCATACATGTGCTTTCCTTTCATGTAATATGGAGATGCCTATTTAAAACTGACCCTTTCTTGGAAGTTATTAAGTTTAAAATGTATTATTGCTACATGTAAGGTTATTTCTTAACTTTGCTCTTCCTGTCCATACAGTTAAGCACTGTGGTGTATTTTCTAGATACCAGTATAAAAAGCTGCACATCATGATCCACGATAAATATTTGTTAAGCATCTGTTGGTAGGTGTTAAGCCCATTTTCTCCCTTGCAGTTTCCCTGTCATTGGCCGTGTTCTCTAACCTTATAAACCTGTATCACCCATGATTTATCTTTTTCATTTCCTACCCTCTGTATGTTTAGTCTATTCATAAGGGACATTGATCTTTTCAAAATATTCTCCTGGGTCCTTTCTCTTTATTTCTAGTCAAACCCTAGTCCACTCTTAGATCTCCTTAAATATATCCCCTCTGGGGCTTCCCTGGTGGCGCAGTGGTTGAGAGTCCGCCTGCCGATGCAGGGGATGCGGGTTCGTGCCCCGGTCCGGGAGGATCCCACATGCCGCAGAGCGGCTGGGCCCGTGAGCCATGGCCGCTGAGCCTGCGCATCCGGAGCCTGTGCTCCGCAACGGGAGAGGCCACAACAGTGAGAGGCCTGCGTACCGCAAAAAAAAAAAAAAAAAAAAATATATATATATATATATATATATCTCCTCTCTCCCCATGTGCCTGTTTATTATTTCCTTCTGCATTCAGAAAACTTTTTATAAGTGTTTACTATATATCAAGGACCTTGCTAAGCACTGGGATTTGGTAAGATCACTGATGAGATCATTATAATACAAATAAGGATATACAGAGCTTAGAAGGCCTAATTGACTTGGCTTTGGGGAGAAGTTGAGGAGTCAGGGAAGGCTTGACTGAATGTTCAAGTGGATTAAGGTTCCTTATAGAAGGAACAGCAAGTGAGAAGGCAGAGAAGGTATGAGAGAGCTCAGTATGTCCAGGGAACTGCACGTAATTTGCTGTGACTAGAGTGGTGTAAATATGTGTTTGGGTGTAGGTAGCAAGTGGCAGAAAATGAGACTGGAAAGATAAAGGACCAGATTATGATGTACTTCATATTAGTTCATGTATTTACTTATTAATTTAACAAATATATTTTGAACTCCTATGTATCTGTCAGTGTGCTAGGCACTGAAGTAAACATGGTTCCTGACCAGACAGAACTTACAGTGTCCCAAAGGATACAGACAAACAGTTGTAAAACAGGGTGGTAAGGGCTATAACCAAAGATCTACAGTTGCTTTGAGAGCTCAGAGGAGAAGCACCTAACCAGATTTTGGTGGTCAAGTAGAGCTTCCTGGAGTTGCACCATCTAAGTTGGAACCTGATGGATGAGAGTTACCTAACTATAATGGGCAGAAGGAAGAATACATTAGAAAGACAGAGAGAACCATGGAGGAGAAGCCCAGTAATGGCAGGGAGAGCCTGCTGCATTCAAGCAACTGAAAACCCAGAGTAGCTTAGATCTGGTGAGAGTGGTGATAGATGAAGCCAGAGAGGTAAGCCATACCACACAAGCCTTCTAAGCAGAAGTAAAGGGTTTGAAGTTCATCATGTTGTAGGCAAAGGCCACACTCTGGAGAATTTTACACTAGAGAGTTCTATAATGGAATTTACATTTCAAAACATTGGCCTGGCCAAAAAGTTCATTTGGGTTTTTCTGGAACATGGAGAAACCCAAACGAATATTTTGGCCAACCCAGTAGGATTTGGAGGGAAGAAAAGTGAAATTAGAGGTGGTGGCAGTAAATAAAGCATTTAACCCCCTGTATACAGCTCACTCCTTTTCTTTTATTTTGTTTTATTTTGGGGACCCAATGTTATTGCAGAATGCACAGGAAATTTGGTATTTTCTGCTTACATTACTCTTCAGTCTCCCACTTTATTATATAGGAAAAGGCATGACTTTTTTAAAAAATTTAATTTCATTTATTTTTTTATACAGCAGGTTCTTATTAGTCATCCATTTTATACACATCAGTGTATACATGTCAATCCCAATATCGCAATTCATCACACCCACCCCCCGTGCCACCGCTTACCCCCCTTGGTGTCCATACGTTTGTTCTCTACTTCTGTGTCTCTATTTCTGCCCTGCAAACCGGTTCATCTGTACCATTTTTCTAGGTTCCACATATATGCGTTAATATATGATATTTGTTCTTCTCTTTCTGACTTACTTCACTCTGTATGACAGTCTCTAGATCCATCCACATCTCAACAAATGACCCAATTTCGTTCCTTTTTATGGCTGAGTAATATTCCATTGTATATATGTACCACATCTTCTTAATCCATTCGTCTGTCGATGGGCATTTAGGTTGCTTCCATGACCTGGCTATTGTACCTAGTGCTGCAGGGAACATTGGGGTGCATGTGTCTTTTTGAATTATGGTTTTATTTGGGTATATGCCCAGTAGTAGGATTGCTGGGTCATATGGTCTAAAAACTATTTTTAGTTTTTAAGGAACCTCCATCCTGTTCTCCATAGTGGCTGTATCAATTTACATTCCCACCAACTGTGCAAGAGGGTTCCTTTTCCCCACACCCACTCCAGAATTTGTTGTTTGTAGATTTTCTGATGATGCCTATTCTAATCCGTGTGAGGTGATACCTCATTGTAGTTTTGATTTGCATTTCTCTAATAATTAGCGATGTTGAGCAGCTTTTCATGTGCTCCTTGGCCATCTGTATGTCTTCTTTGGAGAAATGTCTATTTAGATCTTCTGCCCATTTTTGGATTGGGTTGTTTGTTTTTTTACTATTGAGCTGCATGAGCTGTTTATAAATTTTGGAGATTAATCCTTTGTCCATTGATTCGTTTGCAAATATTTTCTCCCATTCTGAGGGTTGTCTTTTCGTCTTGTTTATGGTTTCCTTTGCTGTGCAAAAGCTTTTAAGTTTCATTAGGTCCCATTTGTTTATTTTTGTTTTTATTTCTATTACTCTAGGAGTTGGATCAAAAAAGATGTTGCTGTGAGTTATGTCAAAGAGTGTTCTTCCTATGTTTTGCTTTAAGAGTTTTATAGTTTCTAGTCTTACATTTAGGTCTTTAATCCATTTTGAGTTTATTTTTGTGTATGGTGTTAGGGAGTGTTCTAATTTCATTCTTTTACCTGTAGCTGTCCAGTTTTCCCAGCACCACTTATTGAAGAGGCTGTCTTTTCTCCATTGTATATCCTTGCCTCCTTTGTCATAGATTAGGTGACCATAGGTGCGTGGGTTTATCTCTGGTCTTTCTATCTTGTTCCATTGATCTATGTTTCTGTTTTTGTGCCAGTAGCATATTGTCTTGATTACTGTAGCCTTGTAATATAGTCTGAAGTCAGGGAGTCTGATTCCTCCAGCTCCGTATCTTTCCCTCAAGACTGCTTTGGCTATTCGGGGTCTTTTGTGTTTCCATACAAATTTTAAGATTTGTTTTTCTAGTTCTGTAAAAAATGCCATTGGTAATTTGACAAGGATTGCATTGAATCTGTAGATTGCTTTGTGTAGTGTAGTCATTTTCACAATATTGATTCTTCCAATCCAAGAACATGGTATATCTCTCCAACTGTTTGTATCACCTTTAATTTCTTTCATCAGTGTCTTATAGTTTTCTGCATACAGGTCTTTTGTCTCCCTAGGTAGGTTTATTCCTAGGTATTTTATTCTTTTTGTTGCAGTGGTAAATGGCAGTGTTTCCTTAATTTCTCTTTCAGATTTTTCATCATTAGTGTATAGGAATGCAAGAGATTTCTGTGCATTAATTTTGTATCCTGCAACTTTACCATATTCATTGATTGGCCCTAGTAGTTTTCTGGTGGCATCTTTAGGATTCTCTGTGTATACTATCATGTCATCTGCAAACAGTGACAGTTTGACTTCTTCTTTTCCAATTTGTATTCCTTTTATTTCTTTTTCTTCTCTGATTGCCATGGCTAGGACTTCCAAAACAATGTTGAATAATAGTGGTGAGAGTGGACATCCTTGTCTTGTTCCTGATATTAAAGGAAATGCTTTCAGTTTTTCACCATTGAGAATGATGTTTGCTGTGGGTTTGTCATATATGGCCTTTACTATGTTGAAGTAGGTTCCCTCTGTGCCCACTTTCTGGACAGTTTTTTTTTTTTTTTTTTTTTTTTTGCGGTACGCGGGCCTCTCACTGTTGTGGCCTCTCCCGTTGTGGAGCACAGGCTCTGGACGCGCAGGCTCAGCGGCCATGGCTCACAGGCCCAGCCGCTCCGCGACATGTGGGATCTTCCCAGACCGGGGCACGAACCCGTGTCCCCTGCATCGGCAGGCGGACTCTCAACCACTGCGCCACCAGGGAAGCCCTCTGGAGAGTTTTTATCATAAATGGGTGTTGAATTTTGTCAAAAGCTTTTTCTGCATCTATTGAAATGATAATATGGTTTTTATTCTTCAATTTGTTAATATGGTGTATCACACTGATTTGCTTATATTGAAGAATCCTTGCATCCCTGGGATAAATCCCACTTGATCAGGGTGTATGATCCTTTTAATGTGTTGTTGGATTCTGTTTGCTAGTATTTTGTTGAGAATTTTTGCATCTATATTCATCAGTGATACTGGTGTGTCATTTTCTTTTTTTGTAGTATCTTTGTCTGGTTTTGGTATCAGGGTGATGGTGGCCTCATAGAATTAGTTTGGGAATGTTCCTTCCTGTGCAATTTTTTGGAAGAATTTGAGAAGGATGGGTGTTAGCTCTTCTCTAAATGTTTAATAGAATTCACCTGTGAAGCCATCTGGTCCTGGACTTTTGTTTGTTGGAAGATTTTTAATCACAGTTGCAATTTCATTACTTGTGATTGGTCTGTTCATAGTTTCTGTTTCTTCCTTGTTCAGTATTGGAAGGTTATACCATTCTAAGAATTTGTCCATTTCTTCCAGGTTGTCCATTTTATTGGCATAGAGTTTATTGGCATAGTAGTCTCTTAGGATGCTTTGTATTTCTGTGGTGTCTGTTGTAACTTCTCCTTCTTCACTTCTAATTTTATTGATTTGAGTCCTCTCCCTCTTTTTCTTGATGAGTCTGGCTAAAGGTTTATCAATTTTGTTTATCTTCTCAAAGAACCAGCGTTTAGTTTTATTGATCTTTGCTATTGTTTTCTTTGTTTCTATTTCATTTATTTCTGCTCTGATCTTTATGATTTCTTTCCTTCTGCTAACTTTGGGTTTTGTTCGTTCTTCTTTCTCTAGTTCCTCTAGGTGTAATGTGAGATTATTTGAGATTTTTCTTGTCTCTTGAGGTAGACTTGTATAGCTATAAACTTCCCTCTTAGAACTGCTTTTGCTGCATCCCATAGGTTTTGGATCGTCGTGTTTTCATTGTCATTTGTCTCTAGGTATTTTTTGATTTCCTCTTTGATTTCTTCAGTGATCTCTTGGTTATTTAGTAATGTATTGTTTAACATCCATGTGTTTTGTGTTTTTTACGTTTTTTTCCCTGTAATTCGTTTCTAATATCATAGTGTTGTGGTCAGAAAAGATGCTTGATATGATTTCAATTTTCTTAAGTTTACTGAGGCTTGATTTGTGACCCAAGATGTGATCTATCCTGGAGAATGTTCCATGCGCACTTAAGAAGAAAGTGTAATCTGCTGTTTTTGGATGGAATGTCCTATAAATATCAATTAAATCTACATGGTCTATTGTGTCATTTAAAGCTTGTGTTTCCTTATTAATTTTTCTGTTTGGATGATCTGTCCGTTGGTGTTAGTGAGGTGTTAAAGTCCCCCACTATTATTGTGTTTCTGTCAATTTCCTCTTTTATAGCTGTTAGCAGTTGCCTTATGTATTGAGGTGCTCCTATGTTGGGTGCATATATATTTATAATTGTTATATCTTCTTCTTGGATTGATCCCTTGATCATTATGCAGTGTCCTTCCTTGTCTCTTGTAACATTCTTTTTTTTTAAGTCTATTTTATCTGATATGAGTATTGCTACTCCAGCTTTCTTTTGATTTCCAGTTGCATGGAATATCTTTTTCCATCCCCTCACTTTCAGTCTGTATATGTCCCTAGGTCTGAAGTGGGTCTCTTGTAGGCAGCATATATATGGGTCTTGTTTTTGTATCCATTCAGCAAGCCTGTGTCTTTTGGTTGGAGCATCTAATCCATTCACGTTTAAGGTAATTATCGATATGTATGTTCCTGTTACCATTTTCTTAATTGTTTTGGGTTTGTTTTAGTAGGTCCTTTTCTCCTCTTGTGTTTCCCACTTAGAGCAGTTCCTTTAGCATTTGTTGTAGAGCTGGTTTGGTGGTGCTGAAGTCTCTTAGCTTTTGCTTGTCTGTAAAGCTTTTGATTTCTCCATCGAATCTGAATGAGATCCTTGCTGGGTAGAGTAATCTTGGTTGTTGGTTCTTCCCTTTCATCACTTTAAGTATATTATGCCACTCTCTTCTGGTTTGTAGAGTTTCTGCTGAGAAATCAGCTGTTAACCTTATGGGAGTTCCCTTGTAATTTGTCATTTTTCCCTTGCTGCTTTCAATAATTTTTCTTTGTCTTTAACTTTTGCCAATTTGATTACTGTGTGTCTCGGTGTGTATCTCCTTGGGTTTATCCTGTTGGGGCTCTCTGCACTTCCTGGACTTGAGTGGCTATTTCTTTTCCCATGTTAGCGAAGTTTTCGACTATAATCTCTTCAAATATTTTCTCAGGTCCTTTCTCTCTCTCTTCTCCTTCTGGGACCCCTATAATGCAAATGTTGTTGTATTTAACGTTGTCCCAGAGGTCTCTTAGGTTGTCTTCATTTCTTTTCATTCTTTTTTCTTTATTCTGTTCTGCAGCAGTGAATTCCACCATGCTCTCTTCCAGGTCACTTATCCGTTCTTCTGCGTCAGTTATTCTGCTGTTGATTCCTTGTATAGTTTTCATTTCAGTTGTTCTATTGTTCATCTCTGTTTGTTCTTTAATTCTTTTAGGTGCTTGTTCTGTAATTCTTCTAGGTCTTTGTTAAACATTCCTTGCATCTTATCGATCTTTGCTTCCATTCTTTTTCCGAGGTCCTGGATCATCTTCACTATCATTCTGAAATCTTTTTCTGGAAGGTTTCCTATCTCCACTTCATTTAGTTGTTTTTCTGGGGTTTTATCTTGTTCCTTCATCTGGTACATAGCCCTCTGCCTTTTCATCTTGTCTATCTTTCTGTGAATGTGGTTTTTGTTCCACAGGCTGCAGGATTGTAGTTCTTCTTACTTCTGCTCGACAGCTCACTCCTTTTAAAGAAAGAAGTTGAAATGTAAAAGTAACTAAGTAAATAAAACTGAAAGTAGGTAAAACATAAATTTTATTTAAATTAAAATTTATAAATATATATATATTTATAATTTATATAAATAAATATATATAAATTTTATATATAAATTTGTTATACCATTCTTTTTATTGAAAGCTTAAGAAATCATTATATCTTTTAAATGACTGGATTTTAGGCATTATTAGGCATGTATTAATGCTCTGCATCCTCTGCCTTATGGTTCCCATGCAGTCAAGCAGAAACCCCTACTCAAAGCTTCCAGCTATTGCTTCAGTGCTTTTGTATTTTCCAGTTTGCCTCCCTGAGATAATGTCCCATGACCCTTCATTCCATTAAAAAATATTTTGCTTAGAATCATGATCTTAAGAGATTAATGACTCTTAAACTAAAATTATTTCAGACAAAGACGTCATAAGTAAACTTTTGACCAATATATATAGGCCCACAGGTTCTCAACAAAATACTAGCAAACCAAATCCAGTAAAATAATAAGGATTATACACCACCAGCAAATGGGATTTATTCCTGGAATGCAATTTGGTTTAACGTTCAAACTTCAGCTAATGTAATATGTTAAATCAATAGAATGAAGGAGAAAAACTATGTGATCATCTTAACAGATGAAAAACAAAAGCATTTGGGAAATCCAGTACCATTTCAAGATAAAAGCACCCAACAGATTAGAAATAGACAGGAGCTCCCTCAACCTAATAATATTACGGCATCTACAAGAAACCCATAGATAATATCATATTTAATGGTCAAAGACTGAATGCATCCCCTTCTGAGATCAGGAACAAGACAAGGGTGTCCACTCTTGCCATGTCTACTTAACATTGTGTTGGAGATTCTAACCAGGATGACTGAGTAAGAAAAATAAGTAAAAGGCATCTATATCAGAAAGAAGGATGTAAAGCTATCTCTTGAAAATGACGTGATCTTGAATATAGAAAATCCTCTGTAAGCTAGAATAAAACTATTAGATCTAAAAAAACAAGTTTTAGGGTGCAAGATTAATATATAAAAATCAACTGTATTTCTACACATTTGCAGTGAACAATCCAAACATGTAATTAGGAAAACAGTGCATTTGCAATAGCCTCAAAAAGAATAAAATATTTAGGAATAAAATTAACAATATAAGTGTAAAACTTGCACTCTGAAGACTATAGAGCACTATTGAAAGAAACTAAGAAGACCTAAAGAAATGGAAAGACATCCTGTTCATGTATTAGAAGTTTTAATATTATGAAGGTGATAATACTCCCCACATTTATCTACAAATTCAGTGCAATCTCAATTAATATTCAGCTGCCTTTGTTGCAGAAATTGGCAAGCTGATCTTAAAATCTGTATGGAAATGCAAGGGACTCAGGATAGCCAAAACAACCTTAAAAAGGAACAAAGTTGGAGAACTCACAATTTCCAGTTTCAAAGCTTACTACAAAGCTACACTGATCAAGACAGCATGGTACTGGCATAATGATAGACATATAAATCAACAAAAGTGAGATTCCAAAAAATAAACCATTACATTTATAGTCAATTGACTTTTGACAACAGTGACAAGACAATTCAATGGGGAAAGAATAGGCTTTTCAACAAGTGGTATTGGAATAACTGGATATGCACATGCAAAAGAATCAATTTGAATCCCTTCCTTACCCCATACATAAAAATTAATTCAAAATAGGTCATAAACCTAAATGTGAGAACTAAAACTATATAAACTCTTAGAAGAAAACATAGGAGTAAACCTTCATGACCTTGGGTTAGGCGAAGCCTTTTTATAAAGGATAAATGGCACAAATGGCAAAAGAAAAATAGAAAACTAGGATTTCATTAAAATTAAAATCTTGTGCTTCAAAATACACCATCAACAAAGTGAAAAGACAACCCATAGAATGGGAGAAAATAATTGCAAATCATATATCTGATAAGGAACTTGTATCCAGGATATTTTTTTTAATTCTTACAATTCAACAACAAAAAGACAAACAATTCAATTAAAAGATGGACAAAGGACTCTATTAGAGATTTCTCCAAAGAAGATACACAAATGGCCAAGAAGCACATGAAAAGTTGCTCATTGTCATTATTCATTAAGGTAATGTAAATCAAAACCATAATGAGTTAAACTTCAACCCAGTAGGGTGACTATAATCAATAAAATGGAAGATAACAAGTGTTGATGAGAAACTGGAGAAATCGGAACCCTCGTACTTTGCCGGTAGTAATATAAAATGATACAGCCTCTTTGGAAACAGGTTGGCAGTTCCTCAAAATGTTAAACATAGATTATCATATGACCCACCAATTCCATTTCCAGGTATATGCCTAAGTGAGATGAAAACATACATCCATGCAGAAATTTGCACGCAAATATTTGTAGTAGCATTATTCATAATAGCCCCAAAGTAGAAACAATCTAAATGTCTGTTAACTAAGTGTATTTAAAAATGTGGTATATCCATTCAGTGGAATATTATTTGGCAAAAAATAAAGTATTGCTCCAACATGGGTGAATCTTGAAAACATTAAGTTAAAGAAGCCAGTCACAAAAGACTACATATTATATGATTCCATTTATTAGAAATGTCCATAGTACTCAAATCCATAGAGATTGAAAGCAGATTAATGGTTGCCTGGGCTAGGAAATTTGTGGAGTAATGGATACAGAGTTTCTTTGGGGGATGATGAAAAAATTTTTTAATTGTGGTGATGGTTGTAAAATTCATTGAATTATGCACTTTAATGTGTGAATTATATGTCACACGAATTATATCTCAGTGAAGCTGTTTACAAAAATGCCAGTAGTAAGATGGGCAAAGAATACAAACAAGGCAATCACAGAAGAAATACAAATGGCCAATAAGCATATGGAAGATGCTCATTCATTGTTACGAATAATTAAAAGGACTGTAAATGAAAGCAATTCATTTACTTCTTGTTGTTCCTCAGATTGTCAAAGAATAAAGACATTATCTGTGGTTAAGTGTCTTATAGAAATATTGTACCTTTTGCTAAGAATATAGCCCTAGAATTAGAATTATCCTACTGAAAGGATCTCTAGAAATCACTTAATCCGTTTCCTTTATTGGCCCAGAAAGAGTAAGGGATTCATTCAATTTATAAGTTAATTAATGGCATGGATACGTCTATACTCCAAGGCTTCCTGACTTTTCTACTAGAGTCATGCTTTTCTACTAAATTGGGCACAGTTAAAAGCTGGAGTTTCCATGTGCCAGAACTCTGGAGGGAATGATCAGGACTCCTAGGAACCTTTCCTTCTGTAATGGTGCCAAACTAAGATTGTTCAGATGTTCATTTTACTTCTGATTGTTTAAGAGCCTACATTAGCTAGTCTTGTGTTTGTTAAATTTTGCTGTCTCCTGGTTTCTTTCTTTCTTTTTTGGATGCTTTCCTGTTTTGTTCCGATTTCCCATGTAGCCTATAAATTGAGTCTGTCCTACACAGTGCATCAGAATATCCTGTCATTGGTCAAACAAACCTTCTCCTATTCTGTTCTTAGCAGTTTTCTATTATATTCTTTACTTCTTAGGACCATGCTTATTAGACAGTCATCCTAGACCTGTTTAAAGATCTCTGTTATAGATAGTACTGTTGGTTTTTAATGTGTTTCCTCCAGAGTAACATTTGTTTACTGCCTCAGTCCTCTTTCTGTGTAGTGTACTATACCATAAGTCTACCATACTTATTTCCTTATGACTTCTTACCTGCTAAAAGTTACATTTTTATGTATCAGTCTTTCTCACAATACTGAGCTATTTTGGCTAGGCAAGTACTATATTTTGCTTATCTTTATATATCTAAAGCTTCAATGATGCGCAATAAATATTTGTTAGATAGATACTTGAGATACTGAACTTTTTGTGTTGTCTGATTAACATTTTACTTTTTTTTTTTCAGAGTTTGGAGTTGTCTGCTTACTATTTTCTGCAACTCTAGCTTATTTCCCACCACGACCTCCTCTTCCTCCCAGTGTTGCTGCAGCTAGCCAGCGGCTGAGTTATCGGCGGAGCTTTTGTAGATTATTAAGGTAAATATACTTAAACTCACTTACTGGTTTTGACTAGCACCTTGAAGATAATTCCACATTTCTCTAAGATAATTTAAGATAGTAGTTTTTCAACAACCTACTAATCAGGTTGTAAATAACTGATAAAATATTGGTTAAATATTTTAGAGAGATTTCTTATCAGAAATCTATCTTTAAAAATTGCCCAGGACAGGAATAAAGATGCAGATGTAGAGAATGGACTTGAGGACACCGGGAGGGGGAAGGATAAGCTAGGATGAAGTGAGAGAGTGGCACTAACATATATACAGTACCAAATGTAAAATAGATAGCTAGTGGGAAGCAGCTGCATAGCACAGGGAGATCAGCTTGGTGCTTTGTGTCCCCATAGAGGGGTGGGATAGGGAGGGTGGGAGGGAGATGCAAGAAGGAGGAGATATGGGGATATATGTATATGTATAGCTGATTCACTTTGTTATACAGCAGAAACTAACACAGCATTGTAAAGCAATTATACTCCAATAAAGATGTTTAAAAATTAAATAAAATAAAATAGAAACAAAAAAAATAAAATAATTAAAATTGCCCAAAGCAAAAACCTCTATAGTTTTTGCCTTCTCTATATACCACCCATATTTAAAAAATCAAACCTTTTGTTTAAATAAGTTTCTTTTATAAGGAAACATCATATAATAGTATCTGTGAAATCATGTGTTTTATGTGTTTATTATATTTTTCCTAATATGCAAATTATTTTTATTCATTATGTGTTTCTTGATACACATTAAAATAAACAAGTGCTATTTAATACAAAGTGAATAAAATAAATAATGTTTATTTACATATCACCTAAAATCATCTTGAACCTCCAGTGGGATCATATTTTGAGAAACTTAATTTCTAATTTTACTTTATTTTATTGGTACAACTTAAATTCGATTAAATTCTACACTTGAAGGCTTCAAATACTTGAAGGCCCAGTACTGAATTTGATTCTTTGGATATATAGACCATTTCTAATGATTATGATTTGTAATTGGGCCACTAGAACTTACATTTTGGATTTTTTTCTCCAGTTAGTTGTGATGAGTTTTTATTGATTCATCAACAACTCTCCCTAGTTAGTTCTTTCTTTTCCAGTCTTCTTCTCCCACCAGATGGTAAGTTCCTTGTGGTCAAGAACTGTCTTTGTATCCTATATATTAATAATGTCTGATAGGAATATAATGGGAGCCACATGTGTAATTTTAAATCTTCTAGTAGCCTTATTTAAAAAAAGTAGAAAGAAACAGGTAAAATTAATTTTAATAGCATATTTTATTTAACTCAATATATCTCAAGTATTATTTCAACATGTAATCACTATTCAGAATTATTAATGAGATACTTTACATTTTTTTATGCATAGAAAATCTTTTAAATCCAGTGTGTATTTTATACTTACAGCACATCTCAATTTAGGTGCTAAATTTGCATTAGAAATCTAAATGGTCTGCATTTAGATTTCATTAAATTTACAATTAAAACAGTTTTCATTGAGCAGTGTCTCCCATATTACACTATTTATCTAAAGTTAAAAATAACTACCTGCAGTTTTTCAAATTTTGAATCAATACATCTTTGATATTATTTGAAAGGTCTTATATTCTACAGGCAATTGTTTGGGGCTTAATTGAAGATCTTTCACTTCCATAGAATACATTTTTTTCTCTTCATAATTTTAAACAAAACTTCCATAGCTAAAAGAACAATTTATTTTACCATCTCTCCATCTAAAAATCTTTTTCTTCTTGTGCAGGAATCCAAACCATTTTATAGCTGACCAAAAGTATAAGCTCAGATCTGTTAAAAATTGTTTAAAAATGTTTGTTGAACATTTAATTTAGATTTCAGACAACTAATCTTCTTGATTCTTTTTTGACTTTAAGAAGAAACTTCTTATAAAATTTATTGTGTAATTGTTGAACATGTCCCTTAATATTATCCACTTAATTATCCTAAAAATTTTTTTCCATAACAGACATCAATTTTACTCTGCTGCAATAAGTTGCATCTACCATTTATTGTGAAATTTGCGTCATACTTCATCTCGTAGTTTTCTTCCTGCATAAAATATTCATAAGCAAATTACAATGTTATATCAGTGTGTAAAAAATAATTAGAACTGAGTTAGTTCATTGACACCAAGAAGATCAGTGACGGGTTATAATACTAGAAACAACATATGCTACCACGTGCACACTACAGTAATATCTTACCCAATGCAGCAGTTAAAGTGAAATGTACTTCTGCCAAAACAATAAAGTTGTGTTTAATGGAAAAATACTTTTCACTGTTTCTGTTTTTAAATTGGATTTTAATTAATTAAAATGAAGTAAAATTAAAAATTAGTTCTTTACTTGCACTAGTCACATTTCAAGTGCTCACTAGCCACATTTGACTAGTGGCTACCATGTTAGACAGCATAGCTATGTAACATTGTTTTTCAAACTTTGATTCATAGCCAACCAATTTAGAGGGTTGACCACCTTTTTTTGATTAAAAAAAGTAGAATGGAATAAAAAAGAATCGAAAATATTATTGCATCTCCTATAGTAATGATACATATTTTTGTGATACTTTTGTTTCAGTATTTATGTACTGAATATTGGTAGGTAGAATATTTCTCATTCTGGAGTACAGTAAAAAGTTTTTGAAAACAACATCTCTGTAGCAGCTAGTAAATTGCCTTCCACATAATAGGCAAGAAAATCATATTAGTTCTATTGAATTGTGATCAGTAGAACATATTTGTAAGATGAGAGTTAAAATGATACTTTTTTTTTTTAAGATGCTATTTAACTAAATTTTTCTCCATGCAGAGCTAGAGGTTAGAGAGCAATAGGTAAGGCTAGAGAGGTAGGTTAGGGTCAGATTATGCCATACTAATAATTTTGGACTATTCTGTGGGAAATGAGGAGTAACTGTAGGGTTTTAAGGTAAGGAGTTATGTAAAAGATTGTTCTGACAAGGAAAAAACAACTTAAAATGATCCCTTTGACCACAATATACCCTGTGTTTGCTTCTAATTACCCTAGAGTCAAGATCTTTATTCTCTGTTCAAACTATAGAGTATAAGATCTTTCTTCTCTATTAAAAACCCTTTACACTAATGCCTAACATTCCTTTGTCTCTTCCCACATTCATTCGTTTACTGTGCAGGATTGCCTGCTTCTACTTTGGGCTTTCCAGGGGACTTCTTTGGGCCTGCCACGCTCCATTCCCCTAACCTACCTGTGTAATTTTCCCTGGTCCTTCAAAGAACTCCTGATATCATTACTTCCTGGATTAATCAGAATAACTGCTTCTCTAGATGCTAATTCCATTGTCTAGGCAGAAAAAAAAAATCAGTGGTTATGCTCCAAAGGTTCCACCACAATTATTTATTTACTGTCCATATGATTCCCATCACTTAACGTGCGTTTAACCTGTGTAACCTAATGTAAACATTTTTCTCCCTTTATGTATCAGTTTAATGTTTGATGATGGTGGTGGTTGTCTTTGCCTTTTAGACTTCAAGAGTGGAGAGCTGAGTTGAACGTGTTCCTTACTTCAGGGTACATGAACAGGATACATGAACACGTTTATTCATTCATTCTTTTATTTATATTTCTCACTCCCATTCCCTTCTCCCTACCTAGGATACCTCTCAAACGCATTTGACGTGTATCTCTTTGTGCTCTGCGACATGTGTGTTGTTTTGTATGTGCCTGTCTGTTTAATTTATCTAAATGATGGCACATCATGTATCTCATTCGGTTTTGACGTTTTTTCACTAAACACTACGTGGTTTTTTAAATTACTTTTCATTTTGGAAGTACAAAGGTAGAGTAGTATAACATCTATATCCCCATAACCCAATATCAACAGTTACCAATTTATGACCGATATTGTTTCATTTGTACTGTACCCACTTCTCCCCTTCCTGTATTATGAAGCAAATCCCAAATGACAAATCATTTCACCCATAAACATTTCAATTTGTATATGTTAAAAAGATAGGGACTCTTTTTAACATAAATATGGTACCACTGTCACACTAAAAACGTCTTAGCAGTAGTTTGCTACTGTCAAATCAGTGTTTCAATTTCCAACTGTCTCATAAATGTCATAAGTTTTGGGGTTTTTTTTAACAATTTGTTTGAATCAGGATCTAGATTAGGTCCACGCATTGCAGTTGGCTCAAATGCCTTATAATTTGTAGGTTTCCTTTCCATCTCTCTCTTTCCCTTGTAATTTATTTGTTGAGGAACCAGCTCTCTTGTCTCCAAGATCTGGATTTTGTCGATTGCCTCTTTGTAGTACTTTGCCAAGTTCCTCTGCCCTTTGTATTTCCTATAAATTGTTAGCTAGAGCTATGTTCTGATTCAGGTTTTGGTTTTGGTTTTGATTTTACAAGACCACTTCATGGGTGATGCTACTTTCTTCCATCAGGAGGCACATGATACCTGGATAGCTTTCATTTTGTGACATTAGTGCTCTGTTTTCAAGATGTGTCCCTGTGCTATGTGTACACCTAGTTCTTTGTACTCCATGGTATGAAACCATTGCGTTTTGTATACCCACTTCCATTGTGTACTCAGATTGCCTCCAACTCATTGTCACCACAGATAACACTGCAGTGACATCCTGCACATCACCATAGACCTAAGAATTCTTTGGAAAACAGACCCCACAAGATTGCTGGGTCATAAGCTACTTTAAGCTTAATTTGCCAAGTATTGCCAAATTGCTCTAAAAAAAATGCCTGCACTTGTCTATACTTCCATCCACAGTGCCCATTTCCCTATATGCTTACCAAACTTGGCATTATCCATCTTTCTAATTTTCACTAGTCTAATGGGTATAAAGAAATATATCTTTTGTTTAATTTGCATTTTCTGGTTATTGATAAATTTGAGACTCATGTGGTTGTTTGCCATTTAGGTTTCCATCTACTGTAAATTCCTCTTCTGCCAGTTTCTCAGTGGTAGTTTCTTTTTCTTAATGATTTACATATTCTAGATATAAGTTCCCTGTTGATTTTTAAAAGTCAAATTTCTATTTGCTATCTGTCTACTAATTTTGTCAATGAATTCCTTATTTATCAACTTTCTGGTTTTTTCTTTCACATTTACGTTTTCATCCCACCTAGAATCCACCTTAGTGTATGGTGTTAACTAATGATACAGGGTTTTCATTTTTCCCTCCATAAAGTGAACTAGTACCATTCACTAAACAATCCTTAGCCCTTTGATTTTTGTAGTGCCGCCTTTATTGTAGATTGAGTTTCTGTGTCTTAGCTCTCTTTTTTCCTTCATTGCTCTCTTTGTTCTTGAGCCAATACCATACTAATTTTATTACTCTGGATGTGCAGTTTGTCTTAATATCTGTCAGGACAAGGGCTTCCTTTTTCGTATTTTTAAAGGATGAGTTAGTGTTCTGAGGACTTTTATTTTCCCATATGAACTTTGGAGCAAATTTGATAAGTTTCTAAAAACAATTCAACTGGAATTTTAATTGTGATTGAGTTGAATCATGAATTCGTTTGGGGTGAATTGACAGCATAGACTCTGTCTCCATTTATTTAAATCATCTTCTGTGCCCTTATGTGCTTCACCCTCTCCCACCCATAGAGGTCTTGGGTCTTCCTCGTTTATGCCTAGATCCTTTATAGTTCACATTTTTTAAAAAATTGTTAACGGTATCTAATTTTTATTACATTTTTAAATTAAACTTCATTTTGAGATAATTATAGATTCACATGCAGTTGTAAAGAATAATACGAAGAAATAACATGGACCCTTTACCCAGTTTCCTCTAATGATACCATCTTAGAAAACTACAGTGCAATATCACAACCAGAAAATTGACATTGATATAGTAAAGATATGGAACATTTCCGTCACACGGCTCCCTCCTGTTGCCCTTTTATAGCCACACCTACTTCCCTCCCACTCTACTCCTTTAACCCCTGGCAACCACTAATCTCTTTCCCGTTACTATAATGTCACTTCAAGAACGTTATATAAATTGAGTCATACAGTAAAGAAAATTTTGGAGTTAGCTTTTTTCACCCACAGTAATTCTCCGGAGAGTCATCCAGGTTGTTTTGTGTACTGGTAGTTATTCCTTTTTACTGCTCAGTAGTATTCCATGGTATGGATGTACACAGTTTGTTTAACCATTCACCTTTAATCTTTTTTTCCCTCCACCTTGTTCATCAGAAGAAACAGTAATTTATCCTTTCAAATAGGAGCTTTTTAAAAAAAAAAGTGAATCTGCCTACTCATTCTAGGAAATAATGTTAGTAATTCATCTGTATAATAAACATTGAAATTTTTAAACTATATGAACAAAAAGATTATTCTTATAAATATAAAAAATTTAAGGAATTTATTAACAAACTGACAAATATTTTCTATTTCTGATTCTGGTGTTCTAATTTCAAAATGACTTACTTTTTTCTATGAGTAAGAGTTTAAACTCCAGATTTTGAATTTGTAATAATGTTTTCTTTTACTCCTCTTTTACAGCAATTTGAGATTTTTGATGATTGCTTTAGCATATGCCATACCACTTGGTGTATTTGCTGGCTGGTCTGGAGTTCTGGACTTAATTTTAACACCAGTGCATGTCAGCCAAGTAAGCATTTTATTTCTTTATATCTTGTAGGTATTTTTAGTTCACTAAAATTATAAATACTGTCTACTTGTTCTTTCTTTTAGCTTCAAGGCCTAGGTAAAACGTTATCCTGTGTCACTGCTGCAAAAGGAAGATCCTTACGAAATAGTTATAAATAATATTGATTTTCTTCCTGGATTTTGTTAACCACCATGAATTTCACATTTATTTGGGTATGATTACTTATGCTAATAAACAGAAAAATAAAGAAGGAAAATCTTAGAATCCTTGATTCTTGGTTTATAAAGATGAAGATCTCGTCATTAAATATATGGCTATGCCTACATCTAATCCCTCACTTTCTCTTTAGCCTCAGTATCTCATTTCCTTAAAAATAACCGTTTTAGGGCTTCCCTGGTGGCTCAGTGCTTGAGAGTCTGCCAGCCGATGCAGGGGACGCGGGTTCGTGCCCCGGTCCGGGAAGATCCCACATGCCGCGGAGCGGCTGGGCCCGTGAGCCATGGCCGCTGAGCCTGCGCGTCCGGAGTCTGTGCTCCGCAACGGGAGAGGCCACAGCAGTGAGAGGCCCGCGTACTGCAAAACAAAACAAAACAAAACCAAAAAAACCCATTTTATCTATACGCTTATGACATCCATTCCCTCTTCTTGCTTCCAAATAGCATGGTAGAAAGGGGTAGAAAGATTTGGAAGGTCAAATGGAAGAAATCCAGCACACTGATGTGATATTCCATTGTATGAATAAACAACAATTTGTCCAATCTGCTTTTGATGAACATTTGGAATGTCTGCATTTGGGCTGTCATAAACAGTGCTGTATGGATATTCTCATATATGTTTCTTGATGCACCTCTCTATACATTTCTGTTGAATATTTATCTAGGAATGGAATCGCTAGTTATAGGGTATGCCTGCTTTGATAGATGATGCCAAATTTCCCTAAAGTAGTTGTGTTAGTTTATAGTCCGACCAGCAGTACATGAAATTTCTCCTTGTTGCACATCGTTACCAGCACTTGGCAGTGTTAATCTTTTTAAATTTAGACGTGCTGATGACTGTGCAGTTGTGTGCCATTGTGGTGACTTCCATGACATCTTTTTAAGTGACATCCTTTTTTGTGACATACCTGTTCAAGTTTCTTGCCCACTACTGGGTTACCTTTTTCTTACTGATTTATAAAGAAGAGAGCTGTGTGAAAGGGTGCTCCCCAGCAAGTCCTGGCTGCAGAATGGACTGCACATGTAAAGGGCAAAGCTACCAGAGACTTATTAGAGAGACTGTTGTGGGGTGGAAAGCAGAACAAATATAGTAGAGGGCAGGCAGTGCAGGACCCTTGAAGTTCTGGCCCAGCCAGAGTGGTATGACCTCATTAACACCTTGTTAATATCTTAGGCTTCTGCTGAGACACCAGAAAGGACAAACTTTAGAATCAAGGACCATACCCTAGGTAGAGTAAGGCCTATTCTACTTAGACCCACCATGAACAAAGCCTAAAACCAAGCCCTGACAAAAATTTGCAGAGGGGATAATTTGGAGATTGAGTCCTGCCAGGTGAAAGGAGCTTGGGAAACAACTTGGTTTCTAATATTCCTCCCTAGTAAAGCACAAAATCAAGCTTACACAAGTTCAAGGTAATTGAATGGCCTACTACACAAAAATGAACTATTTTATAGAAAGATAAAATTATCCAGAATCTCGATATTGTATCACCCACAGCATATAGTATACAGTTTTTTAAAAATTAGACATACAAAGAAACAGGAAAATATGGTTCATATTTTTAAAAGAAAAAAGTAGTCAATAGAAACCAATTTAGAGATAGTCTAGATATTGGATTTAGCAGTCAGAGCCTATAATGCAAAAGAGAGAGTGAGAGAAATCTTTTCTTGCTCCAAGTTCATAAATATATTCCCCTCTGTTATCTTGCAGAACTCTGTTATCCAGTACAGTAGCCACTAGTCACATATGGCTATTTAATTTGAAGTTTAAATTAGTTGAAAGGAAATTAAAATTAAAAAGTCACTTCCTCATTGGCATTGGCCACTTTTCAGGTGCTCAGTAGCCACTTGCCACTTATGGGTACCATATCGGACAGTGTTGACATAGAACATTTCCATCATCACAGGAAGTTCTATTGAACGGTGCTGTTCTAGAAACTTTATTGTTATTCCTGTCACATTTAAACCTAGAATTGAATTTTGTGCTTGTTGTAAGGGTTAAGTTTCTTTTTTCCCACATAGTTCTCCATTAACCTCATATCAATTTTTGAAAAGATTGTTCTTTCCCCATTGCTCTCTAGTGTCATCTTTGTCATAATGAAGTGCCCTTATGTGCATGGATGTTTCTAAATTCTTTTTCTCATCTAGTTTATTTGTCTATCTCTGTGCCAGCACCAAATTGTCTTAAGTATTCTAGTGTTAGAATAAGTTTTGGTGTTTAGCAGAATAAATACTCCCCTTATTGGGATTTAGATTAGAATTTTATGAACCTATAGATCAGTTCAAGAATTAACTTTTTTTGTAATAGTTCGTCTTCCAAATCATTACTATTGTATCTCTCTTCATTTACTTAGGTCCTAACGTCTCTCTAAATCTCTTTTCTGCAAAAACACTGTCTATTTATTTGTTAGATTTATTCCCAGGTATTTGATGCTTTCTGAAGCTATTGTAATTGGTAACTTTAAAAATCCTATTTTCTGTTGGTTGGCATGTAGGAAGTATACTTGGTTTTTGAAAGTGATTGAACTACAGCTTGTCTTATATCCAGCAACCTTATTAAACTCACTTATTTATCCATAGATACTTTGGCCTCTCTGCATACATCTCATATCGGTTGTTACTAATGACAAATAGATGGAGAAAAATACATTTAATAAAATTCAACATTGAGATGATCATATTTTTTTCTCTTTTAAACTGCTAATTTGGTGAATTACATTTGTTGATTATAAAATGTTAAACTACCTTGCATTCCTGTACTAAATGCATTTTGTCAGTGATTTATTATACTTTTTATATATCACTGAATTCAGTTTGCTTACATTTTGTTTAGGATTTTTTGCAGTTAGGTTCATGAATGAGATTAGTCTATCATTTTTTTTATCTTGTCCTGCCATTTCAATTTTTTAAAATCTTTATTGAAGTATAATTGCTTCACAATACTGTCGTTAGTTTCTGTTGTACAACAAAGTGAATCAGCCATATACATACATATATCCCCATTACATACATATATCCCCATATCCCCTCCCTCTTGAGCCTCCCTCCCACCCTCCCTATCCCACCTCTCTAAGTCATTGCAAAGCACTGGGCTGATCTCCCTGTGCTATGCTGCTGCTTCCCACTAGCTATCTGTTTTACATCCGGTAGCGTATATATGTCGATGCTACTCTCACTTCGCCCCAGCTTCCCTCTCCCCCTCTGCCTCCCCCTCCCCGTGTCCTCAAGTCCATTCTGTATGTCTGCATCTTTATTCCTGCCCTGCCACTAGGTTCATCAGTACCTTTTCTTTTTTTTAGATTTCCATATATATGTGTTAGCATACAGTATTTGTTTTTCTCTTTCAGACTTAATTCACTCTGTATGACAGACTATAGGTCCATCCATCTCACTACAAATAACTCAATTTTGTGTCTTTTTATGGCTGAGTAATTTTCCATTGTATATATGTGCCACATCTTCTTTATTCATTCATCTGTCAGTGGACATTTAGGTTGCTTCCATGTCCTGGCTGTTGTCAATAGTGCTGCAATGAACATTGTGGTACATGACTCTTTTTGAATTATGGTTTTCTCTGGATATATGCTCAGTAGTGGGATTGCTGGGTCATATGGTAGTTCTACTTTTAGTTTTTTAAGGAACCTCCATACTGTTCTCCATAGTGGCTGTATCAGTTTACGTTCCCGCAAACAGTGCAGGAGTGTTCCCTTTTCTCCACACCCTCTCCAGCATTTATTGTTTCTAGATTTTTTGATAATGGCCATTCTGACCGGTGTGAGGTGATACCTCATTGTAGTTTTGATTTGCATTTCTCTAATAATTAGTGATGTTGAGCATCTTTACTGCCATTTCAATTTTAGTGTCAAGGTTTTGCTAGTCTCATAAAGCAACTTCTGAAGTGTTTCCTCTTTTTCTATTATTGGAAGAGTTTGTGTAAGTTTAGTGGTTTGGGGCTTTTGTTTTTCCCTAAATATTTGGTCGAATTCGCTGATGAAGCCATCTAGTTTTCTTTGTGATATGAATTCAGTTTCTTTAATAGTTATAAAATTATTCAGATTTTCTACTTATTATTGTGTCAGTTTAAGAAATTATACCTTTCTAGAATTTGTCCACTCCATCTCAGTTTTCAAATTTATGGTATTAAGTTCTTCATTGTATGATATTATTAGGTCTCCAAGGTAAGTCATTGTATCATTCCAGATATTGATTTTCTGTATCTTCTTTCTCATATTTTCCCTTGAATAATTTCAACAGTAGCTCTTTAATGAAAGTTTATTTTTTATTTCATCAGTTTTTGATTTTATCTTACTTTTTTTCTAGTCTGTTTTCTTGAGTGATGTCACTTTGCTTTCATTTTTCTAACTTTTTAATATGAATGCTTACATCCTTGATTTTTAGCTTTTCTTCCCTAATACATGCACTTTAAGGCTATTTATGTCCTTTTAAACACAGATTTAGCTGCATTCCATACATTCTGGATTTTCATTATTATTGAATTTAAGATATTTTCTAGTTTCCAGAGTTATTTAGAAGGACATTTCTTAATCTACAAACTGTGGAAGATCCTCTAGTTCTTTTTTTCTTAAGTCCTAGCTAAATTGCATAAATGTGGTCATAAGGATGTACTATGATTTCAGTATTTTCAAATTTGTTGACCCAATTTTTGGTGAACTATTTTCTATAATTCTTGAGTGTAGTGTTTTATATATGTCAACTAGATCAATTCTGTTAATTGTGTGTTTCGTATCTTCTATCCCTTACTCATTTTTGTCAGCTTGTTCTATCAGTTACTGAGAGAGGTGTGTTAAGATCCTACACAATTATTTTAAATTTGTCTATTTCTCCCTTTTATTTCTGTCAATATTTTCTTTATATATTTTAAGACTGTGTAATTAGGTGCGCATAAATCTAGAATTGTAGTATCGACTAATGAATTGAACCTTTCATCCGTAGGAAGTTTTTCTTTTTTTTCTGGTAATGCTTTTTTGCCTTAAAGCCTATTAGTTGCACCAGCTTTCTCTTCATTTGTGTTGGCATGGTATATCTTTTTGCCTTTTTTTACTTTCAAACTTTCTTTAGGTACACCTCTTATAAGTAGGATATCATTTTTTCTTGAATTCAGTCTGATAATCTTTGTGTTTTAATTGGAATATTTAGTCCATTTGCAGTTAATGTAATTATTGATAAATTTGAGTCTAGATCTACCACCTTACTATTGGTTTTTATTTTTTTCCAGTCCAGTCTATCCTTTTTCTCTTCCTTCTTACCTTCTTCTGGATTAAGGATTTTTTACTACTCTTTTTTCCCCCTTTATTAGCTTGGTAGTTATAGTCTCTTTTACTATTTGGTGGTTACCCTAGAAAGTACAGAATGTACACTTCACTTATTAACATCTATTATAAATTAGAACTTTTACCTCTTCCAGGACTGTCCAAGGTCCTTAGAACCCTTTCACTCCATTTAAGCCTCTACCATACTTTGTGCCATTATTGTCATATATTTTAAACTGCCCAAGACACATTTTTATTGTTATTTTATAGTCAATATTCATTTAGATTCACTCTCATATTTCCATTTTGTTGCTCTTCATTCTTTCCTTAATCTTCAGTCTTCCATCTGTGATCATTTTTCTTCTGTCTAAAGAGCATCCTTGAGAGAGAGAGAGAGAGAGAGAGAGTCAGTGTGTGTGTGGTGTCTGTGTGTGTGTGCATGTGCGTGTGTGTATGTGTATTTTGTGTAGGTCAGCTTACAACAAATTCTCTTGTTTGGGGTTTGTTTTTTTACTTTGGTCTGAAAATGTCTTCATTTGACCTTTGTTTTTAAAGATTATTTTGTATTGCATATAGAATTCTTGGTTAGCATTTATTTTCTTTTGTTTATTTGAAAATACCATCTTCTTCTGGCCTCCATTGTTTCAACCAAGAAGTCAGCTCTCAAATTTAAAAGCTTGCTGCATTTAAGATTTTCTCTTTGTCTCTTTGTCTTTGGTTTCAGCAGCTTAACTAGGTGGCAAGTTTTTAAAATTTTATGCTGAATGGATAAAGAAGATGTGATATATATATATATACACACACAATGGGATATTACTCAGCCATAAAAGAAAATGAAATTCTGCCATTTGCAGCAACATGGATAGACCTAGAGAATATTATGCTTAGTGAAATAAGTCAGACAAAGACAAATACTGTATGATACCACTTATATGTGGAATCTAAAAAATAATACAAATGAATGTATATACAAAACAGAAACAGACTCACAGATATAGAAAACAAACTAGTGGTTACCAAAAGGAAGAGGGAAGTGGAGAGAGGCCAAATTAGGGGTATGGGACTAAGAAATGCAAACTACTATGTATAAAATAGATAAGCAACAAGGATATATTTTATAGCACAGGGAATTAGAGCCATTATTTTGCAATAACTTTTAGTGGAATATAATCTGTAAAAATACTGAATCACTATGCTGTATACCTGAAACTCATATAATACTGTAAATCAGCTATACTTCAGTTTGAAAAATAAAAATAAATAAAAAGTAATTCAAAATGGAAAAAAAATACATTTATTCTGCTTGAGGTTTGTAGGACTTCTTGAATCTGTGGCTTGATGTCTCTCACCAGTTTCAGAAAATTCTTAGCCAATATCCCTTTGAAGCTCATGCTCCGTTTTCTCTATTTCTCTCTCCTTCAGTAACTCTAACCGTATATGTTATATTTTCACACTGTCTGTCCTATGTCTCTTACTCTCTGTTCTGAATTTTCTATCCTTCTGCCTTTCTCTGCTTCAAACTGGATATTTTACCTAGCCTCTCTTCCAACTCACTATTTCAGTTTTCAGCTCTATCTAATATGCTGTTAAACTCATCTGTGAGTTATTAATTTCAATTATTATATTCTTAAGTTATAAAATTTTTATTTGATGCTTTTTCATAGCTTCCAAATTTCTGTGGAAATGCTTGATCTTGTATTTTATTTTTTTGAACTATTAAAAATAGTTATTTAAAGTCTGTATCTCCTAACCCCTTTATCTGGATCCCTGTGTGTCTCTTTATATTTGTGATATTCATTCATGTTTTCTTATTTCCTTATGTGTTCAGTTATTTTTGACTGAGTGCTCAACATAGTATATTAAAAGTTGTAGAGATAATTTAAGCTTCAAATGATGTTCTTTTCCTCCAGAAAGAACTTATGTTTTTTCTTAGGAGTCTAGGGATACTTAATCTAGTTTCAAGAATTGAGATCATTTAAAGCTGGGTTTTAGTCCCTCAGAATACAGTTCCATTTCTTCCTTCCTTCCTCCCTCCCTTCCTCCCTCCCTCCCTTCCTTCCTTCCTTCCTCCCTCCCTCCCTCCCTTCCTTCCACAGTTCCATTTCTAATTTACGCTGCTCTTAGGTATAACTCTCAGAGTTCCCAGCTGAAGTCTGGGGTTTTCTACAAGGCCAACCACCTTAGAGCAGGCCTCGAACTCGTATTTTTTTCTTCCTAGATCCATGAGGCTGTCAGTAACTTTTTAGCCCCTTAGCTACCTTTTCTGAAATCAGCAGACATACCCCTGAGGAAAAGTGTCCCCCCATATCAGGCTTGCTCCTCTGGGCTTCCTTCTCATCCTATATCATGGTTCCAGAATTCTGGATTACCTTCTTGGTTCTCTGCCGCCTTCAGATAGATTTTCCACCCCAGATTTTCTGCTTTTTCAACCAGAATATTAATCCAAATTACCTAGTGTGCCTTTACTATAAGAAGAAAGCCTTCTTTTAGTTTCCTAACCTATTTTTCTGGATGGCAGGTATTCCAAGCATGCTTAGTTTCAAGAAGGAAAGTGTAGCACCCATTTAGATGATGCTGATTTTACACATCTTATGATTCATGTTATAAACCCTGAGAAGCCCTTCCAAGTATGTCTCTTTGTACAAACTCTGAGAGATACAGAGACCGTGAATCATACCAGGTATTAAATAAAATGGAATTAAAAATTAAAAGCAGAGCTTCTGTGTTGGTGGACAAATGAAGGTGCTGCTCCCCCCAATTAATTAATTAAATTCAAGCAAAGAAAAAATTTAATTAATTGTTGGGTAGAATGTTATTAACTAAAGCAAATGTCATGAACAGGGGAAGGAGAAAAGCACAAAATGGCCTGAAAGGACCAGGGCTAGTACAGTCAGATACACAGTGGTTTTTCACCTAATGCAGGACCCCACTGACCTAGGGGTTAGATGAGAATGTTTGTGGGGGTCTCATAGTATTAATGGACCTTAATCCATAGTATTAATGGATGCTAAATGCAAGGAGAGGGGCATTCTGAAGAACAGAGAATTCTCTTGCCCTTCATGCCAGTAGTATGAAAAAAATGTAGAGATAATTTAAGTTTCTGGTGTTATCTTTCTCCAGAGAGCATTTATCTTTGCTTCTGCAACCAGACACTGGTAGAGCAAGAAGATTTGTATAAAGTTATTGTATTACTTAGAGTAGACTAAGAATCCCCAAATTCTGAGACTTAAGAAGAAATTCGTTTCTCATTCATATAGCAATCTAGGACAGTTTGCATAATAATTTAGGACAGTTGTTCACAGTTGGGACTACTCTTTTCCTCACACTGATTTAAGACCTAGGTTGCTTCCACTTTGCAGGTCTTCTGTCTCCTAGGACCTTGTCATTATATGCATGGGTGCAGTGGGATTACCATCCAGATTCCAGCTGGCAGAAAGGGAAAGAAAGCATGGAGGGGGTATATAGCTGTCTTCCAGGTTCTAGCCTAGAGGTGGCACACCTCACTTTTTCCCCTTCCATTAATGAGAACTTAGTCATGTGGTCACATGTAGCTGAGTAGGGGCTAGGACATGTAATCTAACTAAGTACCCTGGTAGAATAAGATATAACATATCTTGGTGGACAGCTGACAAGCTCTATCACAGCTGTAATGAAAAATATGAGTAGAAAAATAATAAAAGGTAGAATTTAGTTTGGGCAGCTCTCAAGTGCCAGGTCAAGTTAGGACTTTGCCCTATAACTGCAAGGAAAGCCAGTAACTGTTTCTGACCAGGGGAGTGGAATGATTGGGATAATTATTCTGGCAATAGTGGGCAAAAATATTGCTATTACAGGAGTCCAGAAGTAAGAAATAAGATAGTAAGCAAGTGTGATGGCTGGGGGAAGGGGAAAGAGGAGACAAAATGCACCGATATTGTTAGGGACACACGGAATGTCAGTGACAGCTAACAGGTCTTCAGCACTTTGCATTTATTAACTTATTTAATTCTCAGAAAAATCCTTACTATCCCCATTCTACTAATGAGGAAACTGAGACTTGGGGTGTAGTTGAGATAGAAGCCAAGTCATAGTAAGAGTTAAAGAAAAAGACTCTGACAAGTACAGGTTTCTGGTAACTGACTGTACTGCTGAACTGAATGGATAAGCATTTTCAGAACTCTAATGGAAAACTGATGAATTCATAAAAGTGCTAACAAAAGATCAAGATGAAAAAAAAATTAATTACATGGGACTGAGTGAACTGATGAGGATGATTATAATTTTTGTGACTTTCTGTTTGAATAATAAAAAAAAGAGAGATACATGAGTGATTAGGAAATATGGGCAGCATTTGTAGATTGCTCTGAATAAGTTTGTCCATGAAGGTAGGAAAGAGACAAGACATTAGATGATAGAGAAACATCATCAAGTAAGCATAACAGCTCTAACCTTTATTGAGCACTTCCTGTATGTCGACTGATGATCGAAGTTCTATATGCAGATTCTCTCATTTAGTCCATTTTATAGGTAAGACGACATAATTTGCCCAAAGTCACAAAGCTAGTAAATGGCAGGGCTGGAAATGTTTTCTTCAAGAGTGGAGCGAGCTATCCATTTGAAATCCAGCTCAAATTCTTTCTCTGTCTAGTTTCACCAGGTGCTGCACCCATATTCTCTCTCTCCCCGCCCCCCAACCCTCTCTTTCCCATACTCCTCTGTGTTTCTCTTAATACATTTTTACTTGTGCCAGACATTTTAGCACTTAATTATTGCCTAGTAGTTTCCTGTATCTTGGCTGTATTTAAGCTTTTTAGGTCAGTGACCATCTTTTCTCCTTTGCCTGTTTTCTTAAGAGTTCCTGGTACAATGCCTGGCATGTAGAACACATTTGAAAAATATCTGTTTGTGACACTGAGTATTTTGTTGATTTAAATATTCCAATAAAAAGTTAATCAATGATGTATTTATTTAGGTAAGTTTGTATTAATTAGTCACACATGAATCCTTTCATCTGATTCATTTTCTTAAATAGTGTTTCCTAGATTTGCTGCCATTTAGCTATTAACATACTGATTATAGAGGATTGTTTTCCATGCCTTCTAAACTTCAATATGATAATCTTGTATTAAATATGTCTTCCACTTTCTTAACAGGTAGATGCTGGCTGGATTGGATTTTGGTCCATAGTTGGAGGCTGTGTTGTTGGAATAGCTATGGCAAGGTGAGAATATTTTACGTTAAACATGTTAGTGGGCAGAACCAAAAAAAGCCCAAAGGGAGACTCCACTCCCCTAGATAAACATTAAAATTGAAGGAAAAGTAAAACAGGCAAAAGTCAGATAAGGGCACTTGTTCAGGCTGTAAGAAAATTCACATGCAGTAGATAGAATTTGCTGCTACAAGAAACCTTCACAGGAGTAGTCCATCCTAAAATGTTTTTGGAGACTAGAGATGTATTTCCAGTATAATTAAGCTGACTTTCTCCATATTATTAGAAAGCAACATCTACAAATGGGGAAGAGTATACAATAATAAAGGCAAATTGATAGTTTTTGAGATTAGAAGAGAATTGAAAGGAATCATTCATAAGAGCATCTCTAGAACTTTCCATGAAAAGTCAGTATCCTGATTAGCAGATATTTATTTCTGGTCACTTTTGGCAGGTATGACTCTATAGTTACCACATTTTGACGAAAAATGTCCATAAAGACTTAGAGTTTCATCAAACTCTCTCTGATCTTAACCATTATGACAACACATTTTTAGAATGAGACAGAAGAAGGAAAAAGCCTCATTTATTCTGAAAAAAGAAAAGAATGAAAATGTCACTCATGTAGGTAACTGCCTATAAAACTACTCTTGGTGTTTCCAGTGAGATAATATTCTTTCACTTTCCAAATCATTTTACCCTGTTTAATCAAAAACAAAATTGGACAGTCAACTTTAGCAGGAATTGGGAGAATCTAATTACATGTTTGGGGAGATCAAATAAGATATGTGAAGCACCTTGCTATCTAAATATTTAAACACAGTTGACACAGGATAATATTATATCTAAACCTTACAGTTTGCCTAGTGTTTCTGGGCTAATGAAAGAGTAAATTGTCACTGTAATTTCTAAATCACTTTATCTGAGGTTTTTATAAGTTAGAAAAATATGAGGATAAAATCGAAAAGCTAAAGAATAGGAGCATAGCTATTTGTAGGAAATCACTACACTGATACTAGAATACATTGACCTATCACATTTGATAAGAACCATATCTAATTTTTCTAATTAAATCTCCAAGCCAATGATAGCAAGTCATCATTTACCAAATCCTTTTCTGAGCACCACATAGGTCAAAGAGGGACACATTATGTATCAGAAATGACATCTCAAATGCTCCTTTCTCTTCATTTTGTTCTACAAACCCTTAATTTTAACTATATGGAAAAGTTAGAATGAGGACGTTTCTGTTTTTAAATTGTTGAAATGGCAGTTCTAAAAAGTACTGCCCTTACTCTGGGATCCAAAATCAATTGTAGGTATCTCCCAAGCCTAAAATCAATTTTTAGATTATATTCAAAACAGCCTTTTTGGGATCCCTAGAACAGAATCTCCTTATAGATATGAGTGCTTTGGGTGGTTTTTTTTGTGATTATATTACTAAAGGTTACTACTAAATGTAATACTTTTGTCCTAACTGTACACTTTGATGGTATAAGCCCATTTGAAAGGACTAGGTATCTAAAATTGGAAGACCAGAGTAGTCAGTTTATTCTTGTGTGATCAGGCCCTGGAAAACTTACTCACTGTTCAACTTCACTCAATTCTGATTGTACCAGAAAACTGTTTTATTCTCTCATACCTGGCCATCTGCCCATCTGACAAGTAAGTTCATGCAGCATAGCAAAATATAAATCAGAAAAGTGGTGAGCATGGAATTATAACAAAGCATTTGGATTTTCTTGAGGGGCATTTCCATCAAGCTGTGGAACCTTTTTCAGAGTACATAAGAATTTTCTGTTTGTGAACTTTCATAACAGAGAGCTAACCAAAGTCACTAGGCAAAGGTGCATCCATTTTTCCCACCAAAAGGTGGCATCAGCTCTCATAGGAAGTCGTTTTAGTCTAGATAACACTTTACAAACATGATTAGCCACATCACATTAAATAAGTGCAAAATGAAAGATAGTATTGCAAGTCATATAATTACAGTAGAAATTAAAATCAATTTAAAAAACAGAGAAAACATGGTATATGTTGTATTTGGGATGGGATCAGTTTTTCTACAATAGGAACAATTCTGAAGGACAGGGTAAGCTGTGTACAGGCACAGCAAGAGGATTGTGCTTATATAATCAACGGTTCATCAGTAGATGAGGAAAAACAGTTGGCAAATGGAAAACTTTTTGGTCATTACTAAACGATAAGCATCTCAACCAGGAGTTTCATGTTAATTCAAGACAAAGCAGGATTTTTGAGAACTTAAAATGCTGTGAAACATTATACACAAATTTTGTAGAATAAATTCACTATTCTAGAGCTAGGTTTTTGCTCTTACAAAGCTTATAGTCTGATAGGGAAGACAAACAATAAATGCAAAAACAAGAGAAATTCCAATAGAGTTAAATGCTATAGAGAAAATAGAGTGTGGAGTTGGGATGGGGAGGGCTTCCTCCACAAGCATGGAGAGCCTGCCTGAACTGAGACCCAAATGACCTGAACAATAAGCAGGAGTAAGTCATATGAGGATCTGGGGGTACCAGCATTCCAGGACAGGTGCAGAAGCTACCGTTGCAGTGGGAAACAACCTTAGCATGTAGGAGAAACAGAAACAGGGCTGTGCAGCTGGAGAATAATAAGACAAAGGGAAAGTGGAGGCAGAGACCAGATTGTATAGGACCCCAAAGGCTCTGGTGTAACCATTTGTATTGGTTCTCTAGGCGAGTTTGAATTTTGGGAGAGCCATCTTTGCAAGTTTACATCAACAAGTTAGCCTGTTTTCTAAAACTAGGACAATATGTGCTCGTTATAGGATGTTTGGAAATTATAGAAAAATATATAAAGAAAGTAAAGTGGCAATTTAAAACTCAGAATCCATCCTGTAACTTACAGATCCAGAACAGAGATCACATTTTATGTGTTTTGTAAGAGAAAAAAGAGCGCATTTATCACGAAGCAACATTTATCACACACACACAAACACATAAAATGTATTGGTTTAAAAAAATCAAAAAACTTGCATTTAAAAGCATTGAAATTTTTTCAGGAAATTATTGTTTAATGAAAACGTGTCATTGATGTAAATGGTATTTTAAAAATCCAGCTAGCATTAATAGAACATTGTTTCTTTTCAGGTTTGCAGATTTTATCAGGGGTATGCTGAAACTAATTCTTCTCCTCCTGTTTTCTGGGGCTACACTGTCATCCACGTGGTTCACCCTGACCTGTTTGAACAGCATCACACACCTGCCTTTAACCACAGGTGAACACAGACTGTTTTGAACTTTGAATAAATAGTTTCAGTTTATAGAAGTATATACACACTGACAGTAGGACTTTCTCCATAAGTAATTGTTAAATATACAAAAAGGTCTCCCTTGTCTAGCCATCAGACCATCATCCCATCTAAAAAGAGCTCAAGAAATAACTAAAAACATTTCCATTGGATTTTGCATATGGAAATGTATAATCTTTAGCCTAAGCTTATATAGCATGGAAAAGCTTATATTCTTTTAAAAATCATATCAGAGCATAATACAAGTATTTTTTATCTGGTTTATAGCCATTACATGATTGTTAAACAGGAAGGAAAATGAACATGAACAGAGGCAAAAAGCTATGATGTTTCAAGTACACACCAGTAAAATTCTTTGAATGAGCACCTATAGGTTTATTTTCTATTTAGCCTTTTTAAAAAAATTTTATTCAGTTTATTTAAGCTAAAAACAAAAACCAAACAGTTCACCATTTCTCCTACCGCCCCACCCACTTCTTGCAACCACCATTCTGTTCTCTGTTTCTGTGAGCTTGGTTTGTTGGGTTTTTTTGTTTGTTTGTTTTTGATTCCATATATAAGAGAGATCATACAATATTTGTCTTTCTCTGTCTGACTTACTTCACTTAGCATAATATCCTCAAGATCTAAACATGTCACAAATAGCAAGATTTCATTCTTTATGGCTGAGTAATATTCTATTGCATATATATTCCACAATTTCTTTATCCATTCATCCATTGATGGACACTTAGGTTGTTTCCATATCTTTGCTATTGTAAATAATGCTGCAGTGAACAAGGGGGGTGTGTAGATATCTTTTTGAGATAGTGATTTCAATTCCTTCAGATAAGAAATGGAATTGCTGGATCATATGGTAGCTCTATTTTTAGTCTTTTGAGGAACCTTCGTACTGTTTTCCATAGTGGCTGTATCAATTTACATTCCCACCAACAGTGTAGGAGGGGTTCCCTTTTCTCCACATCCATGCCAACACTTGTTATTTCTTGTCTTATTGATAATAGCCATTCTGACAGGTGTGAGGTAATATCTCGTTGTGATTTTGATTTGTGTTTCCCTGATGATTAATGATATTGAACTTCTTTTATGTGTCTGTTGGCCATCTGTATGTCTTCTTTGGAAAAATGAGTATTCAGATCTTCTGCCCATTTTTTAATTGCATTGTTTGCTTTTTGGTACTGAATTGTATGAGTTCTTTGTATATTTTGGATATTAACCCCTTATCAGATATATGGTTTGCAATTTTCTCCCATTCAGTAGGTTGCGTTTTCATTTGTTGATGGTTTCCTTTGCTGTGCAGAAGCTCTTTAGTTTGATGTAGTCCCAGTTGTTCATTTTCACTTTTGTTCTTTCGCTTTTGGTGTCAGATTCAAAAAATTATTGCCAAGACCTATGTCAAGGAACTTACTGCCTATATTTTATTCTAGGAGTTTTATGGTTTCAGGTCTTACATTCAAGTCTCTGATCAATTTTGTGTTAATTTTTGCATATGGTGTAAGATAGTGGTCCAAGTTCATTCTTTTGCATGTGGTTGTCCAGTTTTCCTAATATCATTTATTGAAGAGTCTGTCCTTTCCCCATTGCATAGTCCTGGCTTTTTTGTTGTAAATTAATTGACCATAAGTGTGTAGGTTTATTTCTGGGCTCTCTGTTCTGTTCCATTGATCTATGTCTCAGTTTTTATGCCAATACTATACTATATTAATTACTATAGCTTTGTAATATTGTTTGAAATCAGGGCATGTGATGCCTCCAGCTTTGTTCTTCTTTCTCAAGGTTGCTTTAGCTATCCAGGGTCTTTTGTGGTTCCACACAAATTTGGGGATTGTTTGTTCTATTTCTGTGAAAAATGCCATTGGAATTTTGATAGGGATTGCTTTGGGTAGTATGGACATTTTAACAATAGTAATTCTTCCAATCTATGAGCACAGAATATCTTTCCATTTATTTTTGTCTTCTTCAGTTTCTTTAATTAATGTCTTTAAGTTTTCAATATACAGATCTTTCACCTCCTTGGTTAATTTTATTCCTAGGTATTTTATTATTTTGATATAATTGTAAATGGGATTTTTTCTTCATTTCTCTTTCAGATAGTTCATTACTAGTGTAGAGAAATGCAAGCTTTTTCTGTTGATTTTGTAGCCTACAATTTTACTGAATTTATTAGTTCCAAGTTTTTCTTTTTAAAGGATAACAAATGGCCTTTAAACTTTTTTTTTTAAAGACTAGTCCTTTGTTTTATTAATTAATTTATTTATTTTTGCTGTGTTGGGTCTTCGTTTCTGTGCGAGGGCTTTCTCTAGTTGTGGCAAGCGGAGGCCACTCTTCATTGCAGTGCGCGGGCCTCTGACTATCGCGGCCTCTCTTATTGCGGAGCACAGGCTCCAGACGCGCAGGCTCAGTAGTTGTGGCTCACGGGCCTAGTTGCTCCGCGGCATGTGGGATCCTCCCAGACCAGGGCTCGAACCTGTGTCCCCTGCATTAGCAGGCAGATTCTCAACCACCGCTCCACCAGGGAAGCCCCCAACAGTTTTTGATGGAGTCTTTAGGATTTTCTGTATATAATATGTCATCTGCATAGTGTCAGTTTTGCTTCTTCCCAGTTTAGGTACCTTTTTTTTTCTTGCCCAATTGCTGTGACTAGGACTTCCGAATATCACGTTGAATAAAAGTGGGGAGAGTGATTATCCTTGTCTTGTTCCTGATCTTAGAGGAAAAGCTTTCAGCTTTTTACCATTGAGTATAATGTTAACTGTGATCTTGTCATGTATGGCCTTTATTACGTTGAGATACATTCCCTTTTTACCTGCTGTGTTGAGCATTTTTATCATAAATGGGTGTTGAATTTTGTCAAATGCTTTTTTTCTGTCTATTGGGATGATCACATGATTTTTATTCCTTCATTTTGTTAATGTGGTGTATCACATTGACTGATTTGCAGATGTTGAACCAGCCTTGAGTCCCTGGAATAAATCTCACTTGATCGTGGTATATGATCCTTTTAATGTATTGTTGAATTTGGTTTGCTATTTTGTTAAGGATTTTTGCATCTGTATTCATCAGGGATATTGGCCTGTAATTTTCTTTTTTTGTGGCATCCTTATCTGGTTTTGGTATCAGGATAATGCTGGCCTTGTAAAATGTATTTGGAAGTTTCCCCCTCTTCTGTTTTCTGGAAGAGTTTGAAAAGGATTGGTATTAGTTCACCTCTGAAAGTTTGGTAGAATTCACCAGTGGAGGCTTTTGGTCATGGACCTTTCTTTGTTGAGAGGTTTTTGATTACTGATCCAATCTCCTCCTAGTAACTGATCTGTACAAGTTTTCTATTTCATTGCAATTCAGGCTTTGTAGGTTGTATATTTCTAGAAATTTATACATTTCTTCTAGGTTGTCTATTTTGTTGGCATATAATTATATCATAGTAGTCTCTTGTCCTTTGTGTTTCTGTGGTATCAGTTGTATCATCTCTTTCATTTCTCATTTTATTTATTTGAGTCTGCTCTCTTTTTTTCTTGGTGAGGCTAGCCAAGGAGTATAATATAGGCAGTTTACTTATTATTAGCTCATCTAATTGACCTGAAACATTTATAGCTGCAGTTGTTTTTAATTGTTATTAGTATCATTTGGGGGTCTATATTAGTCTTTCTATGGCTGCTGTTAATAAGCTACCACAAACATAGTGGCTTAAAAAACCACCAATTTATTATCGTATATTTCTGTAAGTTAGAAGTCCAACTCGAGTCTCCCGAGGCTAAAATCAAAATGTGGGCAGACACTAGGGAAGAATTTGTTTCCTTGCCTTCTCTAACTTCTAGAGGCTGTCCACGTTCCGTGGCTCGTGGCTCCCTTCATCCATCTGTAAAGCTGGCAACAGCAGGTCAAGTCCTTCTCATATTGCATCTCATATTGCATTGTTCCTTCCTTCCAAGGTAACATCTTCCTCTGAACTTCATATTCTGCCTCCTTCTTCTACTTTTAAGGATCCTTGTGATTACGTGGGGTCTTCCCAGGTAATCCAGGATAGTCTCCCAATCTTAAAATCAGCTGATTAGCAACCTTAATTCCATCTGCAGCCTTAATCCTTTTTGCCGTGTATGGAAACATATTCACAGTTTCCAGGAATTCACACATGAATATCTTTTGCGGGAAGGAGGGGACATCATTCCGCACAGTAATAAGTGTGGAACAGGAAATGAGAGTGGCAGTGCCATTCTGATTACAAGATTTGAGAATTTGTGTAGTGCCTGTCAGATGTACACATCCCATTAGTAAGTAATTGTGGTTGTTTACGAATGAAGTAAAAATCTATTTCTTTCAATATATGAGTATTTTTTAATGGCCACTAAATTGCTAGGACATATATATATTTATTAAATTGTTTGGACCTAACCATGTAATTAACAGAATTGTTAGCTATTTCCTTTGGCCTCGAGGCACCGCTAAAAAATTACTGAGATACAAAGGGTGCTGAGAAGGAAGGTTTGGAAACCTCTGCTCTGTACCGTCCTGCTGGGATTCCCTCTTTTCAGTGTTTATTGCTTTGCCTATAAATCCCAGTTGTCCAGAGTAATCTTTCTTTGGATACTTTGCACTTTTAATATACTAACATTCCTTCATTAGGGTTTTGAGCAATTTTGTTGAGTGTCCTGAGCCAGAATTTTTTATTATTCTGGTATAGTTTCAACTTTAGCAGCTGTACAACATTCTAGTGGAACAGTTTTAGTTTACAACTCTGTTTGTTCATAGCATTACACTCAAATTTTTTTTGTGATACTGTATGACATGTATGCATATGTTAGATTTCACAAGAATATAGTCGTGAGTACATGATGAACAGATTTGTTCCCTTGAATTAAGTGCAGAATATTCATTATAAGATAATACGTTCATTAAATTTCATGTATTTTCTATTTAACCTGATAAAATTAACAGTTTTATCTCTGGATGGAGGAGATTTAGTTTTTTACCTCCTTTTTTTTTTTTTTTTGGCGGTACGCGGGCCTCTCACTGTTGGCGGCCTCTCCCGTTGCGGAGCACAGGCTCCGGATGCACAGGCTCAGCGGCCATGGCTCACGGGCCCAGCTGCTCCACAGCATGTGGGATCTTCCCGGACCGGGGCACAAACCCGCATCCCCTGCATCGGCAGGCGGACTCTCAACCACTGCGCCACCAGGGAAGCCCCTTACCTCCTTTTTTGTCTGGATTTGTAACACTGAATTTGTTTTACTTTTATAATCAGAAAACATATATATATTTGAAAACTATGCATCTTTTTATTTTATTTTTTAACATCTTTATTGGAATATAATTGCTTTACAATGGTGTGTTACTTTCTGCTTTATAACAAAGTGAATCAGCTATACATATACACATATCCTCATATCTCCTCCCTCTTGTGTCTCCCTCCCACCCTTGTAGGTGGTCACAAAGCACTGAGCTGATACACCTGTGCTATGCGGCTGCTTCCCACTAGCTATCTATTTTACGTTTGGTAGTATATATAAGTCCATGCCACTCTCTCACTTCGTCCCAGCTTACCCTTCCCGCTTCCCGTGTCCTCAAGTCCATTCTCTACATCTGCGTCTTTATTCCTGTCCTGCCCCTAGGTTCTTCAGAACCTTTTTTTTTTTTTTTAGATTCCATATATATGTGTTAGCATATGGTATTTGTTTTTCTCTTTCTGACTTACTTCACTCTGTATGACAGACTCTATCTAGGTCCATCCACCTCACTACAAATAACTCAATTTCATTTCTTTTTATGGCTGAGTAATATTCCATTGTACATATGTGCCACATCTTCTTTATCCATGCACCTGTCGATGAACACTTAGGTTGCTTCCATGTCCTGTCTATTGTAAATAGAGCTGCAATGAACGTTGTGGTCCATGACTCCTTTTGAATTATGGTTTTCTCAGGGTATATGCCCAGTAGTGGGATTGCTGGGTCGTATGGTAGTTCTATTTTTGGTTTTTTAGGAACCTCCATACTGTTCTCCATAGTGGCTGTATCAATTTACATTCCCACCAACAGTGCAAGAGGGTTCCCTTTTCTCCACACCCTCTCCAGCATTTATTGTGAAAACTATGCGTCTTTTTAAATCTTTAAAGAAAATTGATGTAATTGACCCCAGTCAAGACTGTTTTCCCATTCTGTCCTTAAAAATAATTATGTTGGACAGAAAGGAAAGCAGAATTCTAAATTAAATCAAGGCTAGAATTGGGAGGTTGAGTTTGAGGTAGACATCTTAACCATTGAATTTATAAATTCTACTGTTTTCGAATGTAAGTCTGTTTATTAATGTCACTTAGAAACTCCTGAAAGGCGCGTTTTTGTAATACCTTTATTGGAGTATAATTGCTTTATATTGTTCTATTAGTTTCTGCTCTACAAAGATGCATTTTTAACTTACAAATACACTGGGTTAAGGACTAAATTTGTTCACATACCTTCTCTGAATTACCATAGTATTCTTTTTCTCTTTCCTGATACCACTTAATAGTTACTTGAGTATATGTCTTATCTCCCTACCAGTCTGAAAATTTGGAGCATGCACTTTTGCCTTTTAAATTCTGACCCCCAACTCCCACACCAGTACCTAGCATAAGCCCTGAATAATGAATGAATGAATGAAGTATATTTTGTCTCTATTTTGAATCTCAATAGATATGACTTATTGCCAATAATAGTCAGGAAGCTTAGCCACTCTGTTATTCAGCACTAGCTGTAAGAAGGCAAAAGGGCATATTTTAATGGAACAATGGGGAATTTGAATAAATCTGTCATAGATACTCTTACTGCCTTTGTAAAAATCTGACCTAATTCCTTTTAAGTAAAAAAGGTTTCATGAAAGGGAACTTACTACAAAATCTAATTATAGACACATCTAGACCTTTAGGCTGATATTTAAAGTCAGTAATGGCAAATTCATGTTTCTTTTTTTACCAGAGTCATTCTTTTTTTAATCAGGAAAATGTCTAGTCTTTTTCCAGTTTCTAGCAAACTTAGTGTTTCTATTATTACTTTTTATAAATCAGAAGAATTTACATGAAAAGTGTTTGAAAATATACACATTAATTATAACTGTTGACATAATAAATTAAAAGCTATTAATTTTGTTCAACCCTTGTGTTATAAGTGCTACTACTGCTAGAACCTTCTAATGCAATCTTTCTGTAGTCCACTGATCTTGATATTACTGTTGCCATCTCTATAGAAGAAAAGCTGGATCATTCCATTCTGTCTAAAGGTGTACCATTTTGGTATATGTACTTGCTTACATACATCCTCTTGGAGGCTCTCAGTGGTATGCTTTTATTATTTCTTTAGGGAAACTCAATATTTAATATTGTATTATATCTTCATTAATTGAATTAGCTATAATACAGCAGTAAGTAAACTCATGACTAGGTAATATGAGTCTCAAAATCTTGAAGCTTATGCTGTAAACAAAATTATGAAAATACATTTTTCACCTTATCTGAGAACTAGATGTCTAGCCGTGCTAGCCACAATTCACATGTCATTTTTTCACTGAATAGATGAATACTTTGAAAATGACATTTTGAAAAATGTTAGCACTTTGGTGTTGAGTTTGCTGAAACAGTGTAATTTGACTGTTTAACAGAAGATGCTTTGGGGGAGGTTCTTCATCGAATGCAAGTTACTAAGATGCCATGATGGTGATGTCGGAAACAGATAATGGGTGGGGAGAATAAGGGGAGGTGATTAGCTAGATAGAAGCTCCTTGAGGGTGATAGCCGACTACAAGCTGGCTTTAAGTGATAATTGAAGAAAGGAAATATATTTGGTTGTATTGAAAGGCATGTGACATGTATAGGCTAGAGAGTAATCCTCTTAATATATTTTCATGCATTTTGCCTTTGTTAAGATAATTATGTCCCATTTTAATAGCATGCAAAGAAATAAAAACATACACTTGCCCAAAAATGGGGAGAAATGAGAAAATTCAGAAAAGGATGAGCATGATTAAAGAAATGCACATTATTAAAGAAATTAGGGATTTTAAACTTTAAAGAAAGAAGGCTAAGGAGTGAATTATTATTTTCAGTTTTATGAACTAAAAGTGAATTACTCGTGTTCATGACTGATTAAGAGGCAGAAATAGAACATGGATTAAAAGACGAGGATGGATTTGTGAAATGCTCAGATAAACGGTTCTTACTGAGGTCATGTAATGTTTATCCATGGAGATTTTCAAGAAGAGAAATAAGTCTTCAAGTAGAATTTGTGTTTCTTGAAGGTAGAGGGTTTGACCAGGTGATCAGTCAGTGTTCCATGAGTTAATAGTACATTGCCTTCTGCAGAACCATATGTCATTCTTTGGGAGCTTCAAGGTTACTGATAAACCTATACTACTTAGGATATCTGATTTCCCAACCAATCTCTACTCTGGGCCCACTGTTTCAAAGAATTATTAGTTGTGCTTCATTTCTGCAAGATAATAACTGTGCCTTCCAGTCATAAGGGACTCTAAACATAACTGTCAGTCTTTATAGGACTAAACTTTGCCACCAAAGGGACTAAACAAGGGATACCCACAAGGTAATAACACGTGGAAAGAAAACCATCACCATTAATGAATATTGCAGCAAAATATGCCCCCTTCTCTTTTGGAACCCCAGTTTCATTACTGCATATTTTATTTTACTTTATTTTATTTATTTATTTATTTATTGTTATGGCTGCGTCAGGTCTTAGTGGTGGCACGCGGGATCTTTTATTGCGGTGCGCAGACTTCTCTCCAGTTGTGGCATGCGGGTTTTCTCTTCTCTAGTTGAGGCACACGAGCTCAGTAGTTCCGGCACGCGGGATTAGTTTACCTGCAGCATGTGGGATCCCAGTTCCCCGATCAGGGATCGAACCCGCATCCGCTGCATGGGAAGGCAGACTCTTCACACTGGACCATCAGCGAACTCCCGTACTGCGTATTTTAATTAGTGATGGACCATGAAGGCCACAGTAATCATTTTTAGGAAGAAAATGTGAGGCTGAGAAGAAAGGCACAGCTCAATGATATAGAAATGTATATCAGTGTATGTGTATATACATACATATGTATTCTATATATTCAACATGCCCAAAACATATGAAAAACTCTGTAGTTGGCAAACTTTTGAATGTTTACTGTTTGCCTTTACGTGTATGTCTTTATTTCCAAAAGGAGTATTTTCACTTGCAATATCAAGTTTAATTTAGTTTTTATAAATATTTTTAATAAATGTCTAATCTAATAATCCCCAGTTAACTTTCTTAACTTTTATCATGAAATAAAAATTCAGTCAGTGTGCACAATAATAAAAATTTATCTAATAAAGTGTATTAATGTTATAAACCTACTATTTAGGGAAATTTCTTGATTCTAATCATTAAAATAATTTATGATAAAAATGTATTGTTATTTTATAATCCTTATTTCATATTTATAATGCTTCTTAATAAAACTGTAAAAAAAATTGCTATTATTCTTACCCACTAAGAAGCACCTTTTAGGTTTTTGTTTTTAATATCCTAGTTAAGCTCTTTACTTACATGTATCTAAATTTGTTATTGATCTACTTAAATGAACCTTAGTCATCATCTGATATAACTTACTCAATAAATGAGTCTCTTCCATTACAATCCAGATGTATGTTCATATGACCACAACTTGAATGAAAACCTCCCTTGTTAATCAGCTCTGGGTCCTGGGAAATTCTTCCTCCTATCAAGCTATTACTTTTTGGAGCAACACAACTCCCACAGAGCAAGTCGGCCACCTCCCTCTTCTGTTGACAGCCCTCAGAACATTTGAATATGTCAGTCATGCCTGGACTTAGCCACTAATCTAAACATCCCCCAATTCTCATAACCTTTCCTCATCAGACATAGATTCCACACCACAAACAAGCATAGTCAGTCTTCTAAACCTACCATAGCTTGTCAGGCTCCTCCTTAAACAGTATTACTAGAATTTGGCACACTTTCCCTGCTGCACTTGGCACCTAATGCTAGGAGGCCGTGGCTTCTCATAGCTTTTTTTGGTTTCTTTTAAAGAGAATAAAGTATAATTATCTTTACACTGTGCATATAAATGGCTGCTGAGCCCATAGGTGTCCATCATATTCCTTTAGTTTAGGAATGATTTGAGGTTTTAGATTAGGAATGATTTGAGGATAGAGTGTCCTATTTACTGTTCCAGCGTAGCTGCTTTCATATAAGAGGCACTTGATAAATGCTTTTTTTTTTTAATGGTTTTGAAGAAAGGCTTAAGCTAAATTTTCCCTATTATATACCTAAGCAATAATTTTTGGACCCATTTTACATTTATCATGATTAAATTTCATCTTTTTTGTCTGTAACCTTTTGGTGCTCTGTTTTTTATTCTGTCATCTGTCTTATGAGCAGTCACTTCCAGCTTCTGTGTGGAATACAGATTTGAGAAGCATTCCTTTTGTGTCAATACCATTGAATAAAAGAAATATTATAAAAGAAGAATTTTTTTTCAATCTGATACAGTGGCTTGGTGGAAAGCACGCTAGATTCTGTAGGCCTTAATTATACTATTGTTATTAGCACTGGTAATTTACATTGTTTCTATATAAGTCATTTTGACTTTCAGAATTTCAGGCACTTCATCTTACTTTACCTGCCTCAAAGAGTTGATAGGATAGTCAAGTATGATAATATTTTTAAAAGCAGTTTTAAAAATTGTTTAAAAAATTATATAAATTTAAGTCAGTGCTGAGTGGCAATACATCTTCACTGAAATTTTGTGATTTGTTTTATAACTACTGATCACCTAAGGTTTGAATAATTTGATTAATAAAAATGTATTCATACATAGTTTTACTTCCCTAAAGTTTAGTAATTTGGTTTGTCACTGGAAGCAGGGGTGGAGAGAAGAGTTCTTTCAAGGTTATGATCCAAGTCATATTCTTGAAATACAGCCTTTGTTACTGTATTTTGTGCTACAGAGGACTTCGTTTTTTGCAGTTGAAATTATGAGCCTATGAAATTTTATCAACTTCTTTGAAAAAAAAATCTGTGTCAGCATTGTGTTTGTTCTGCTAATTTACCTTGACTTTTTTTTTTTTTTTTTTTGGCGGTACGCGGGCCTCTCACTGTTGTGGCCTCTCCCATTGCGGAGCACAGGCTCCGGACGCGCAGGCTCAGCGGCCATGGCTCACGGGCCCAGCCGCTCCGCGGCATGTGGGATCTTCCCGGACCGGGGCACGAACCCGTGTCCCCTGCATCGGCAGGCGGACTCTCAACCACTGCACCACCAGGGAAGCCCTTACCTTGACTTTTATTGAAAGGCAGTTTATTTTAATTTTAGTACCAGTACTATGGAAAGTCATGGAAATATTTAATGATCATGTATTGAACTTCTCTGATGAGCAGGAAATTATCTTGTCTGCCTGACTTTTAATAGATGACATTCACCCACTGGATCTGCCAAACCAGTGTGTAAAGATACTGTATCAGACTCTTAACTGAAAATTCAAATAGAAGTCAAATTCAGACACATAATAATCAGGTTTTACTTTATGCATGTCCCAGAACACTGGGGAAAATATTAAATCAATCCTGACACAGCTACCTTTCCCCCATTCTGATTATGAAGATCTTAATTTAACCCTTTCCTGTGTAAATTTTTTTTAATTTATTTTTTTTATACAGCAGGTCCTTATTAGTCATCCATTTTATACACTTCAGTGTATACATGTCAATCCCAATCTCTCAATTCATCACACCACCACCCCCACCCCACCCCCACTGCTTTCCCCCCTTGGTGTCCGTATGTTTGTTCTCTACATCTGTGTCTCAATTTCTGCCCTGCAAACTGGTTCATCTCTACCATTTTTCTAGGTTCCACATATATGCGTTAATATATGATATTTGTTTTTCTTTTTCCAGCTTACTTCACTCTGTATGACAGTTTGTAGATCCATCCACGACTCTACAAATGACCCAGTTTCGTTCCTTTTTATGGCTCAGTAATATTCCATTGTATATATGTACCACACCTTCTTTATCCATTCGTCTGTCAATGGGCATTTAGGTTGCTTCCATGACCTGGCTATTGTAAATAGTGCTGCAGTGAACATTGGGGTGCATGTGTCTTTTTTTTTTTTTTTTTGCGGTACGCGGGCCTCGCACTGTTGTGGCCTCTCCTGCTGCGGAGCACAGGCTCCGGACATGCAGGCTCAGTGGCCATGGCTCACAGGCCCAGCCGCTCCACGGCCTGTGGGATCTTCCCAGACCAGGGCACGAACCCGCGTCCCACTGCACCACCAGGGAAGCCCAAGAATTTCATTCTTTTACATGTAGCTGTCCAGTTTTCCCAGCACCACTTATTGAAGAGACTCTCTTTCCTCCATTGTATATCCTTGCCTCCCTTGTCATAGATTAGTTGACCATAGGTGTGTGGGTTTATCTCTGGGCTTTCTATCTTGTTCCATTGATCTATATTTCTGTTTTTCTGCCAGTACCATATTTTCTTGATTACTGAAGCTTTGTAGTATAGTCTGAAGTCAGGGAGTCTGATTCCTCCAGCTCTGCTTTTTCCCTCAAGACTGTTTTGGCTATTTGGGGTCTTTTGTGTCTCCATTCAAATTTTAAGATTTGCTGTTCTAGTTCTGTAAAAAATGCCATTGGTAATTTGATAGGGATTGCATTGAATCTGTAGATTGCTTTGGGTAGTAGAGTCATTTTCACAATATTGATTCTTCCAATCCAAGAACATGGTATATCTCTCCATCTGTTGGTATCATCTTTGATTTCTTTCATCAGTATCTTAGAGTTTTCTGTATACAGGTCTTTTGTCTCCCTAGGTAGGTTTATTCCTAGGTATTTTATTCTTTTTGTTGTTATGGTAAATGGGAGTGTTTCCTTAATCTCTCTTTCAGAGTTTTCATCATTAGTGTATAGGAATGCAAGAGACTTCTGTGCATTAATTTTGTATCCTGCAACTTTACCAAATTCATTGATTAGCTCTAGTAGTTTCCTGGTGGCATCTTTAGGATTCTCTATGTATAGTATCATGTCATCTGCAAACAGTGACAGTTTTACTTCTTCTTTTCCAATTTGTATCCCTTTTATTTCTTTTTCTTCTCTGATTGCCATGGCTAGGACTTCCAAAACTATGTTGAACAATAATGGTGAGAGTGGACATCCTTGTCTTGTTCCTGATCTTAGAGGAAATGCTTTCAGTTTTTCGCCATTGAGAATGATGTTTGCTGTGGGTTTGTCATATATGGCCTTTATTATGTTGAGGTAGGTTCCCTCTATGCCCACTTTCTGGAGAGTTTTTATCATAAAAGGGTGTTGAATTTTGTCAAAAGCTTTTTCTGCATCTGTTGAGATGATCATATGGTTTTTATTCTTCAATCTGTTAATATGGTGTATCACATTGATTGATTTGTATATATTGAAGAATCTTTGCATCCCTGGGATAAATCCCACTTGATCATGATGTGTGATCCTTTTAATGTGTTTTTGGATTCTGTTTGCTAGTATTTTGTTGAGGATTTTTGCATCTATATTCATCAGTGATATTGGTGTGTCATTTTCTTTTTTTGTAGTATCTTTGTCTGGTTTTGTTATCAGGGTGATGGTGGCCTGATAGAATGAGTTTGGGAGTGTTCCTTCCTCTGCAATTTTTTTGGAAGAGTTTGAGAAGGATGGGTGTTAGCTCCTGTCTAAATGTTTGATAGAATTCACCTGTGAAGCCATCTTGTCCTGGACTTTTGTTTGATGGAAGATTTTTAATCACAGTTGCAATTTCATTACTTGTGATTGGTCTGTTCATAGTTTCTTTTTCTTCCTTGTTCAGTATTGTAAGGTTATACCTTTCTAAGAATTTGTCCAGGGCTTCCCTGGTGGTACAGTGGTTGAGAGTCTGCCTGCTGGTGCAAGGGACATGGGTTCGTGCCCCGGGTCGAGAAGATCCCACATGCCGTGGAGCGGCTAGGCCCGTGAGCCATGGCTGCTGAGCCTGCGCCTCCGGAGCCTGTGCTCCGCAACGGGAGAGGCCACAACAGTGAGAGTCCCGCATACCACAAAGAAAAAAAAAAAAAAAGAATTTGTCCATTTCTTCCAGGTTGTCCATTTTATTGGCATAGAGTTGTTTGTAGTAGTCTCTTAGGATGCTTTGTATTTCTGTGGTGTCTGTTGTAACTCCTCCTTTTTCATTTCTAATTTTATTGATTTGAGTCCTCTCCCTCTTTTTCTTGATAAGTCTGGCTCATGGTTTATCAATTTTGTTTATCTATTCAAAGAACCAGTTTTTAGTTTTATTGATCTTTGCTATTGTTTTCTTTGTTTCTGTTTCATTTATTTCTGCTCTGATCTTTATGATTTCTTTTCTTCTGCTAACTATGGGTTTTGTTTGCTCTTCTTTCTCTAGTTCCTTTTGGTGTAAGGTTAGATTGTTTATTTAAGATTTTTCTTGTTGTTTCTTGAGTATAGCTATAAACTTCCCTCTTAGAACTGGTTTTGCTGCATCCCATAGATTTTGGATCGTCGTGTTTTCATTGTCATTTGTCTCTAGGTATTCTTTGATTTCCTCTTTGATTTCTTCAGTGATCTCTTGGCTATTTAGTAACGTATTGTTTAGCATCCATGTGTTTGTGTTTTTTATGTTTTTTTCCCTGTAATTCATTTCTAATATTATAGCGTCGTGGTCAGAAAAGATGCTTGATATGCTTTCAATTTTCTTAAATTTACTGAGGCTTGATTTGTGACCCAAGATGTGATCTATCTTGGAGAATGTTCTGTGTGCACTTGAGAAGAAAGTGTAATCTGCTGTTTTTGGATGGAATGTCCTATAAATATCAATTAAATCTATGTGTTCTATTGTGTCATTTAAAGTTTGTGTTTCCTTATTAATTTTCTGTTTGGATGATCTGTCCATTGGTGTAAGTGAGGTGTTAAAGTCCCCCACTATTATTGTGTTATTGTTGATTTCCTCTTTTATAGCTGTTAGCAGTTGCCTTATGTATTGAGGTGCTCCTATGTTGGGTGCATATATATTTATAATAGTTATATCTTCTTCTTGGATTGATCCCTTGATCATTATGGAGTTTCTTCCTTGTCTCTTGTAACATTCTTTATTTTAAAGTCTATTTTTTCTGATATGAGTATTGCTACTCCAGCTTTCTTTTGATTTCCATTTGCATGGAATATCTTTTTTGATCTCCTCACTTTCAGTCTGTATGTGTCCCTAGGTCTGAAGTGGGTCTCTTGTAGGCAGCATATATATGGGTCTTGTTTTTGTATCCATTCAGCAAGCCTGTGTCTTTTGGTTGGAGCATTTAATCCCATTCACGTTTAAGGTAATTGTCAATATGTATGTTCCTATTACCATTTTCTTAATTGTTTTGGGTTTGTTTTAGTAGGTCCTTTTCTTCTCTTGTGTTTCCCACTTAGAGAAGTTCCTTTAGCATTTGTTGTAGAGCTGGTTTGGTGGTGCTGAAGTCTCTTAGCTTTTGCTTGTCTGTAAAGCTTTTGATTTCTCCATCGAATCTGAATGAGATCCTTGCTGGGTAGAGTAATCTTGGTTGTAGGTTCTTCCCTTTCATCACTTTAAGTATATCATGCCACCCCCTTCTGGCTTGTAGAGTTTCTGCTGAGAAATCAGCTGTTAACCTTATGGGAGTTCCCTTGTATGTTATTTGTCATTTTTCCCTTGTTGTTTTCAATAATTGATCTTTGTCTTTAATTTTTGCCAATTTGATTACTATGTGTCTTGGCGTGTTTCTCCTTGGGTTTGTCCTGTATGGGACTCTCTGCACTTGCTGGATTTGGGTGGCTATTTCCTTTCCCATGTTAGGGAAATTTTGACTATAATCTCTTCAAATATTTTCTCGGGTCCTTTCTCTCTCTCTTCTCCTTCTGGGACCCCTAAATGCGAATGTTGTTGCATTTAATGTTGTCCCAGAGGTCTCTTAGGCTGTCTTCATTTCTTTTCATTCCTTTTTCTTTATTCTGCTCCACAGCAGTGAATTCCACCATGCTGTCTTCCAGGTCACTTATCCGTTCTTCTGTCTCAGTTATTCTGTTTAATCCTTCTAGTGTAATTTTCATTTCAGTTATTGTATTGTTCACCTGTTTGTTTGTTCTTTAATTCTTCTAGGTCTTTGTTAAACATTTCTTACATCTTCTCGATCTTTGCCTCCATTCTTTTCCCGAGGTGTTAGATCATGTTCACTATCATTATTCTGAATTCTTTTTCTGGAAGGTTTCCTACCTCCGCTTCATTTAGTTGTTTTTCTCTTGTTCCTTCATCTGGTACATAGCCCTCTGCCTTTTCATCTTGTCTGTCTTTCTGTGAATGTGGGTTTTGTTCCACAGGCTGCAGGATTGTAGTTCTTGCTTCTGCTGTCTGCCTTCTGGTGGTGAGGCTATCTAAGAGGCTTGTGCAAGTTTACTGATGGGAGGGACTGGTGGTGGGTAGAGCTGGGTGTTGCTCTGGTGGGCAGAGCTCAGTAAGACTTTAATCCACTTGACTGCTGATGGGTGGGGCTGGGTTCCCTCCCTCTTGGTTGTTTGGCCTGAGGCAACCCAACACTGGAGCCTCCCTGGGCTCTTTGATGGGGCCAATGGAGGACTCTGGGAGGGCTCACGCCAAGGAGTACTTCCCAGAACTTCTGCTGCCAGTGTCCTTGTCCTCACAGCAAGACAGAGCCACCCCCCCGCCTCTACAGGAGACCCTCCAACACTAGCAGGTAGGTCTGGTTCAGTCTCCCCTGGGGTCACTGCTCCTTCCCCTGGGTCCCCATGCACACACTACTTTGTGTGTGCCCTCCAGGAATGGAGTCTCTGTTTTCCCCAGTCCCGTCAAAGTCCTGCAGTCAAATCCCGCTAGCCTTCAAAGTCTGATTCTCCAGGAATTCCTCCTCCCGTTGCCGGACCCCCAGGTTCAGAAGCCTGACGTAGGGCTCAGAACCTTCACTCCAGTGGATGGACTTCTGTGGTATAAGTGTTCTCCAGTCTGTGAGTCACCCACCCACCAGTTATGGGATTTGATTTCACTGTGATTGCACCCCTCCTACCATCTCATTGTGGCTTCTCCTTTGTCTTTGGATGTGGGGTATCTTTTTTGGTGAGTTCCAGTGTCTTCCTGTCGATGACTGTTCAGCAGTTAGTTGTGATTCTGGTGTTCTCCCAAGAGGGAGTGAGAACACGTCCTTCTACTCCACCATCTTGAACCAGTCCCCTACGTGTAAATTAGTTTGATTCTTTAGTTTCTACAGTAACAAGTGATTTCAGCATATATATCCAGCCAGTGTAAAACAACCTTGTGGTCATCATTTTTATAATAATACAAGAAGCAAACACTGAGAATGAGAGAATTGAATGAAAATGCTTGGTTTTGTAATTTCTGGCCTCTGAAGTTATATCAGCAGTCTCAGCCCACTTATCCTACATATAATAGGAATTCTAATAAATAAGGTGGGAATATTTCTGTCAAGGATCCTGGACCAAGGCTGGGTTATATGGCTTCTGGGTGTAGATATCTGGTGTGTGGGGCAGCTCGCCCAGGGATAACCATTTCTGAGTCAGGGAGCTAACAAACCTGCATGAAGTAGAGTTGGATTAGCTGCCAATTCATTAGTTTACAATGACATTTCTCTTTTTTTATTTTGTTAAGTAGGCAAGATATGCACATAGTAAAAACTAAATTCAAAAAGTAGGAAAAGGGTATACAATGAAAAATGTCTACCGTCCCATGGCCCCCAATTTCCCTCTCTAGAGGCAGCCTTGAATGTCAGTTTCTTGAGTTTTCCCAGAGAACTCTATACATTTACAAACAGGTGTATATGTGCGTGTGTGTGTGTGTGTGTGTTTGTATCTCTTAACACACTTTTCTGTGCCTTTTTCGCTTATATAGCGTTTGTTTTAAAGTGTTTCTCTTTATTTTATTAGCTTTAAAAACCTAGTGTGTTTTGGGATAAACGCTGGGTGTATAATGACTAATAAGTTCTTCTTAAAATTAATTAATAACTTTTATTAATAATAATTTTAATTGGAGTATAGTTGATTTACATTGTTAATTTCTGCTGTACAGCAAAGTGATTCAGTTACATATATATATATTCTTGTTTTTAATCTTCTTTTCCATTATGGTTTATCATAAGATACTGAATATAGTTCTCTGTGCTATATTCAGTGTTTTTTCATCTTAAACTTCTAGGCTCATCTGTTTTGGAGTCAGTAGTGGTCTCTGCTCTGGTTACCGTGACTGACCATAAATTAGTATAAAGTGTTTTGTAGATAGAATACTCTATAAAGCTACCAGTGATATTCCATCCCTAGATTTCCTAATGTACCACTTATGAGTCATGTATAAGAAGTGTTGATTGATTTGCGTGATCTATGTCCAGCAAATATACAGTGAGCATGAGGTGTGGGGTTTTGTTTTGTTTTTAAGAAACTCTTGAAAAGTGCTTCATGTTTTACATGTGTTTATATCCATCAGATGCTTCTCATTTAATCCTATGAATAGCCTGGTCACTGCTTTAGCCAGCAATGCGTTCTTTATTCACCATCATCCTTTTGTTCTCTATTTCCATGTGTCTTCTAATCAAAGAAACTCAAAGTAATCACCAGCTATTTGTGGTACTAGGATGTGTTAAATATTTTGTAATCCTGAAAGGCTAGTGTAATTGGAGGGGGAAGTGTGAGTTGAGATTAATTAGAGAAATGCTGTTAGAAAACAGTAGATACAGTTTTCGTTTTTACCTCTTCAACAATGTTAGGGATTGTTAATGATTGCAATCGGGTGTGGTAAATTCTGGTAATTTGATATGTTCTATGAATAATACATAACAGATTTAGGGTAATTCCCTCACTTTCTGCAGTTCCTGCACAGAAATTTTTTTACTTAACAAATATTTTTATTAAAAATATTTTCCTGGTAACTTTAAGGTTAGAATAATTGCTACACATTATCATCAGTGGGCATGATATACTTACTAGTCTAAGGGGAGATATTTTAGGTTTCTAAATAGGATATCATTTTTTCCTCATTGATTCTGTTTTCACCTTCACATTAAAATTATTGAAGGTTTGTATACAAACAGCATTAATAAAATTATTTGGAGTGGGGTGCATTTCTCTAAACATTCTTCTAAGGATAAGAATAGTGTGCTTATTCAAAGATTTCACTATAGATTGGGTTAATAGGCTATTTATTGGCTAATCTGGGATCCTAGCCACTATTAATGATACACTTCTAGGTGAAATTATTTTCTCTGTTCCAAAAAAGTCATGTATTTTTTTTAAAAAAAACTCTTGACATGAAACTCATTCTAAAATTGAGGACTATTTCTATTTTAAGTGTTTCTCCAGGAATTACATAGCAGATAATTTTTATTTTATGCTTGAGGGCTGTTATTAACCAGTCTTAAGATATGTAATTTTTAGTTACACTTAATGTTTCTTACATTTTTTTCTTAGATTTTTAACTTCTCTTTAAAATTAAAGAATGAGTCTAGATTTTGTGTTAATTTGCTATATTTTACTTGTCCCTCAGTATGCCAGGAGTGTGACTCAGGGGAAAGAAACCTTTCAATTATAGTGGTAAAAATTGTTGCTGTGGTTTGGAGTAATCCACCAGAAAGATAAAGCAAATAAACTGGTACTCATCCAGCAAGAGAACCTTTTCCTATCTACTCCACAAAACCTGTGTGAGGAGCTGACAGATGTGTGACGCTTTGTGGAAGTTCTTCAACTACCACTGAGAAGAGATGCAATTCCAGAGTTGATACTCATGAAAGACAACACCCAGCATATCCATCTGATGTGACTCACTGCTGCTCTTCTGAAACTAAAATGTTTGTGTTTTTATTTTAGTGACATTGTATGCCTCCTGTATTCTCCTGGGAGTGTTCCTGAATAGCAGTATACCTATATTTTTTGAGCTTTTTGTGGAAACTGTCTACCCAGTTCCAGAAGGAATTACTTGTGGAGTTGTCACTTTTTTAAGTAATATGTTCATGGGAGTACTTTTGTTTTTTCTCACATTTTATCACACAGGTAAGAAATTTGACTTTTTATTTACTATCTAAATGTGTTAGGAGAGAGGTTTGTGGCACTGATGTATAGGGAATTTATATGGAGAATTCCCACTAAGGCAAATTACTTTGAGCTTTCACATGCGAAGAAAAGAAAATATCTTCTGTTGCTTTTCTTGAAAGGCATCCAGCCTGATGGAATGCATCCTCACTGCCCGCCCCCCCCCAAAGTTTCTGATTTAATTAACTTGGGGTGGGGTGTGGCAGCATTTCTCCTTTTAAAAGCCAACCAGCTGATTCTAATATGCTGGTTCTCATTGAGAACCACTGATGTCTTGCTTTTAAAAGAAATACTTCAACTCTATTGTCTTAACGTTAGGTAGAAATTAAGGTCAGCCGTATATATGTAGTTTAAAGCTTTGCAGATGAATGAGAGATCACCCAAAGAGTGGATCGCCTGTATAGGACAGCTCTGTCCAATGGAACATTTTATGATAACAGAGGTGCTCTTTATCTATGCTGTCCAGCACAGTAGCCACTAGCCCATGAAGCTAAGGCAGCTAGGGAACTGGATTTTTCATTTTATTTCATTTTGATTCATTTGTTTACATTTAAATTGCTACATGTGGCTACCAAATTGGTCAGTGCAGGTATAGAGTGAACAGAAGGTTGCAGTTAGAACCCAGGGGTACACCTTTAAAGAAGGGGGTCGTCCTTACAGAGGAAGAAGGGTTGGGTTCCTGAACCCAAGTGGAGGAGTTAGCCTTGGACGAAAGGAGGTTGAGATAAGGCAGTGTGTGTGGCATAGAAGCAGAGGCCTGTGCTGAGCACATTGTTGACGGAGCTCCTTCTTGATGGCACCAACTTTCGGCTTAGAAGCCAGTTCATCTCTGAAGAGTTGGTGGGAAGGTAGTGGAGAAGGGGCTTAAGGAGAGAATGAAACTTTAAAATAGCTTTTGGGGGGGGGGGCGGAGACGCTGCAGGGACAGCTGGCAAGCTCGCTGGGCATATTGAAGGCAGGCCCCACTGGTGTTGAGGTCTGCGGGTTTGTAGTGGCTCTGTTTTGCAGTTGTTTGGTTTTCTCTGATATTCTCTTTTCCGTGGTCCAAATTCTGTCTCACTATTTTAGAAAATTGGGGCACAATTATCTAGACTTCTTTTTTGCATGTTAAAATAAGGATTTATACTTATTTTATACATCTAGACTTTTTAAATTTTATACTCGTGAGTCTTAAATATAAATCTTTAATTAATTTCTACTAGGTTTATATCCCATTTTATTTCCTTGTCTTAAATAATTGAATATTACTACTTTTTTTTTCTGGTTGCTGTTTTCTTAACTACTCATCAGATAGAGTAAATTTGGATAATTTGTTCATGGAGGAATCTAATTTATAAGACTTAAATATAAGAAATGCTCTAAAATGTGACACTCCAAGAGACCTAATTGTTTCTAGGAATTCTGACAGGCTTATAATTGCAATAGTAGCCATGATAACCTCCTTGACTGGAAAAAAATTTTTTGAAACGTTCAAAGCTGATGAAACAGAATCTCCCTGGGTTTTGGACAGCTTTTGACATAGCACTTTCACCTAACAGCAAAGAGCGTCCAAATGATATATTAATTTCGTAATATAATTAACAACAAACTAGATCATTTCTGTCCATCAGTAATACAGGTAAAGAAGGTTTCAACTTTGCTAAACCTGATATACGTTTGGTTTATCCTATGAAAGAGAGTGACTTTTCGAAGGCAAGTGATATTAATAAAGTCAGACCACTCTTCACTGTCCTCCTGGAAACGTGTTTCCATTAGGGAAAATGCCATCACCAGGGTCTTTGCCTTCCATTAGTTTTCTAAACAGAATCACCTAACAGTTATTACATTATCAGCTTTAACCCACTTCAGCTGTGTCATAGTTGAAACTAGGCAGCTCAGTACCTCTCTTTTTTTGCCTGGTAAAGTATCAGAGATGGCTGTTGCCCTTAGAGTTGTAGAAACGGTTTTCCACCTCATGGACACAGGTGGGCTGAATGGTCCTTGCAGCCCGTCTGAGCATGGTTTCTCCTGTTGGATGGAAATTGTTTTGTCTTCCCAGCATTTAAAAACAACAACAGTAGATGCCAGATCATGTTATCCCCTAATAGACCTCTTGCACGTGGTCTATAGAATATAACAAACATGTATTTATTGGTCAGTTTAAAGCAGGAACTACCCCTGTGCTGTCTGACTGTGGAGGAGCCCAGTGCACTCCTACCATTGTGCCCAGCAAGCAGTGTCTCTATCACTCTCCTGGGTCTTGAGTGTGCAGCTTCCAGTTTGTTCAACAGAGACTGGTGTCTGTACATCAGCCAGTGCTCACTCCTCATTTTGCAGATTTATAGTGACCAGATACAAGCAGACATTTTTGGTTCTTTGGCACAGGCAGTGGAAGAAACAGCACCATTTCTGCTAATTTCTATCTCACTGATACAATCAAGGATTTATCTAGCTGGGGGGAGAAAGCTTCTCCCTTCTCGGTTGGTTTCTGATCTTATGTTCTTATACATATCTATGTAGATGTTAAAGGTTTCTGCCTAAACTCCGTGAGTATTGTGAAAAATAAAACTTTAAATAAAAATTAATCTTAATCGAACAGGATGGTTTTCAGGACAAAAAGAACCTCAGTGTGTTTTGACATTTTAGAGTTAATGAGAAGATGAATGTAAAAGAGCTTAGACCAGGGCACAGCTGGCACTCACCAAATGTTTTGTTTCCTTCTGGATAATTAGCTGGGGATGATAGGAATTTAAACATCTAGGCTTCTATTTTAAAGAGATGCTTTTATGTGCTTATTTGTCGGTGCGTATAATGAATACACACAAACATACCCCACAACTCTCTAAGGCTAAAAAGTTCCTAGAACTATGAAAACTCTGTTGAGATTCTTTCACTTATAATTAGTTGATCTCGCCCCAAAAGTCCCACAGCAAAAGTCCACATGCCTTATAGCTGAGGTATGATGATACCTAAATTACAAATCTGAAAACTGTATAAAATTATTTCCTAAATTTTTAGTTCCGCAGCCCAGTCTGCTAAACATTTTATATAATGAATTCCCTTCCATTAGAGCCAGTGTTTGAATGTCATAATTCAGTCATTTTAAACTTGAAAAACTCACCCAGAAGTTAGTTATGTGTCAGAATTCAACTATTAGTGACATGATTGGAGGGCTTGATTTTTAATCATCATAAAAATAGGCTTTTTTTTTTTTTTGCGCGGTACGCGGGCCTCTCACTGTTGTGCCCTCTCCCATTGCCGGAGCACAGGCTCCGGCCGCGCTGGCTCAGTGGCCGTGGCTCACGGGCCTAGCCGCTCCGCGGCATGTGGGATCCTCCCGGACCGGGGCACGAACCCGTGTCCTCTGCATTGGCAGGTGCACTCTCAACCACTGCGCCACCAGGGAAGCCCCAGATAGGCGGTTTTTTAGGTCACTTCTCAAGGAAGTACTAAACTTCCTGACCAGAGTTTTTGGTTTCCCACCATGTGCTATCTGGTAGATGACTACATCAGATATGGCTTTTCAGGGCTGTACAGACTAACCCCAAAATAACCACATTAGAGTGCCTTGCCTGGCAAGATAGGCTCCACTGGTGATTTGCTTGTTGATTATGGCCATTGCCGTCATTGATGGCGAATGTCATACAGGCTTCTGTACCAACGCCACTGACCTATTTAGAGCCCTGGGTCACAGAGTTTCCCATGTCCTGTGTTGACTCTGCTTTGGGAACCTGGACCATGTCAAAGATTTCTTGGAGTTTTTCTGACTTGGGTTTTTTAAGGGCACTTTGAAAAAAAGTTACTTGCTCCTTAATACAAGCATATTTGCAAAACGGAGTTGCTTCCCATAATGTTTGCTTTGTGAATCTCAGCGAGTATTTCAGACAGCACAGTGATGTTTTATTCTAATAACTTCACATACAAAATCAATTTGGAAATGCCGTTGTATGCTTTATATGCTCTGAAATGTATTCTAATGTTCTGTTTTACAGTTTGTAGCTTGTTTTGTAGTTTGTATTGGCTGTTATTTTTTGTTGTTCTTGTTTTTCTAGAAGGTTTGCAGCAAGCTTTGGCTAAAAACATTAAAGGTTTTACCTCAGTCCTTTCATTTTGAAGTAGCCAACCAGGAATTTGAGGCTGCATTGTGTGCTGAGGAGGGAGGTATTGTCTAGTGGTTACCAGGAGAACAGGTTCAACAGATGTGGACTAGTGAGAAGTAATTTTCTATCTAAGAAGTAAAATAATGCAATGTGCTGGTCAAAGCTATCGGATAATTAACCTGGAGGGAAGGGAGCAGGGCATCACACTGTGAAATTGTGGTGTCAGCTGGCTTCTCTTGAGAGAGAATGGAGACAGTTTTGTTAAATTACCATAATTTTGGTTGAATCACCAAAGAAACTAGAAGGTTGGTTCTGGAAGATAGTGTCTGGAACCAGACAAGTACTTGAAGCCAAAAGTGTGACATCACTGCAGGGAAAGATGAGGTGAAAAGTAGAATGGTACTTCATCCTAATTAGTTCAGCCCCAGCAGAGCCTCACCATTTGGTGCAGAGCTCTGAGTAAACTATAGCACCCACCTCACTGGAAATTGGCAGAGTCCTCAGGCTGCAGCACAGGAGATGGCAGAGAGCCAGCAGAAATGTAGAGGCAAGTCACGGGGGCTTGCGGTATGGATTTATAGTTCCTCTAGTGAAAGGCAAAGGGAACGAATGTTGGAAAGCTGTGCTCACTTTAAAAGATACAAAAGAAAATTTCGATGGGTAAGGACTCTGTTGGTTTAATTACGTCATGGCACTGGGCTCCAAAGGACCACAGCCAACTTTGCTCTGCCAAGTCAGACTGAACTTTTTTTGTGTGTGTGTGCGGTACGCGGGCCTCTCACTGTTGCGGCTTCTCCCGTTGCGGAGCACAGGCTCCGGCCGCGCAGGCTCAGCGGCCATGGCTCACGGGCCCAGCCGCTCCGCGGCATGTGGGATCTTCCCAGACCGGGGCACGAACCCGTGTCCCCTGCATCGGCAGGCAGACTCTCAACCACTGCGCCACCAGGGAAGCCCCCAGACTGAACTTTTAAGCAAGCCATTTCCTGCACATTAGAGCCCCTTAGGTGTGGTTTATGTGAATGGTTTTCAGTGGGGACATGCAGAGATTTCCATCCCTGACCTTTTTCCCTCTAAAAAGGCAAAAATTTCAAAGAACACTGGTAGCTGGTTAAGCCAGGTGAACTTAGTGAAGGGTGGATTTGACTTCTCAGAGAGAGGCACAATAGTGAAACACAACCAACCAACAAACCATGACACTAAAGAGCAATTTTGAGTTATTTTTAGAGATTGCATCTGAACCCAGGTAGAAGGAATCGTTTTACAATTCTGATGAAATAAAGGTCTGCTTTGGCAATATTTGACTGATTTCTAGGTTTAAGGAGAGCTAGGACAAGTTGATTGTTGCTGCATGTGTGTTGCTCTAGCTCCCTGTGAAATGGTCTCTAAAGTTTAGGAAACACCTTTGTTGTAGACTTCAAGTGCCATACTTTCTTATATTGCTTAAAATGCGACCTTACAGTAAAAGACGCTCAGTTTTAGTATAAACAGTACGCTGTTATCTCTATTTTACTACTTTTTCTTTTCGTATTTTTTCACTGCTTCTTTTTGCTTGTTAAAATTATCATCAGAAATCCAGAGGCTTTATGGTTAATATAAAAGCAGAAAATGCTTGGTGCGTCATTTCAGGGAATATTAGAATAAAGACAAGATCCCAGAGATCACAGCGTTTCTGAGTGTTTAGATTCTAGTCAGTCCAAGTAAAGGACAGAAAACAGCTTTGCATGAAAATACCATTGAAATATACTTCTTTGTTCTGTGCTATAGAATAGCATGTCTGACTTTGAAAATGTAGAAATTGAGAGGTTAGGGAGGCTGCTTTTGCGAACATATTATAGGAAAAAAACGTACTTCAGCACCTTTTCTTACTGGTTGGTTTTCTGATTTCCGTTCCTGAGCATAAATTGCTCTTTTAGCCATATGAATTATGGATTAATCTAAAGCAGCATCATAGAAATCTTTAGGATGATTTTTGAAGATTAAGGCAGTATTAGCATTCTGTAGAAGCACAGAGGGAAAATATAAACTTATAGCAGTGCCCAAAGGTAAAAATGTACCAGGGAACCTGTTTCCTTCATTTTCTGTTGTGTTTTTATTTTTTCATTGAAATTGCTAAATGGATATTAAACTAGAGACGTTATCCGCCACCCCGCCCCCCCCCCCCCCCGCCAGCCCCTTTATGCCAAGAAGCTGCTCACTTCTGCCTGGAAGCCTCACGTCTGACAGAGGGGGTTGGGATAGAAGGAAGCTGAACAGATGCCTGGCTCCAAGGCCCCCGGAGCCAGAGGAAGCAGCTAGAGACAGCACAGTCGGCAGGGCAAGCATGTGTGTTTGGGTAGCAAGAGGCCCAGGACTGGCCTGTTGGAGAGTCCTGAATTCGTGAATGAGCATTTTTGAAGAAGCAAGTTCTCAATTCCATTAAATTAAAAAACAACATTATTTGAATTGCCTGTTTAGATGATTCCTGTAAATCTTCTGGTAATTGGCATCATACATAACCGTTATGTTAGTAGGAAAAAAAGACTAGAAAGAAACCAAAGTATTCACAGTAGTTTCTCTGAGAGTAGAATTTAGGATTCATTTTTTACATTTTACTTATTTTATATATATATATATGTATATGTATGTATTTTCTACTCTGTTTTACAGTGATTACTACTTGATTTTTTGCTGAGAATTAGATATTTCTTTCTTTCCCAAAAAATTTAAAAGTGTTATCTCAAAATTCAGGTGATTTGGTTGTTTGTCTTTCTAATCCATCAGATATTTCTAAACAAGGACAAGAGTGATGGTGATAGGGGGCACTTTAAAAATAAACTAACATTTAAAGGTGATTGATTGATTTTTCTTTCTTTGAAGTAATAGATTTTTTTTTTTTTTGGCCACCAAAGTCAAGTTGGGTTAAATTGATGAAAAGTCATTAACAATACTGATTAAAAATATTCCACAGGAAAGCCCTGTAACATATTACATGCATCACTTAGACTCCACATTTGTCACTGTTTATTGAAAGCCGGTTTTCAGGCCTCCCAGGGCACATTTATTATAAGTGCTTTTGAATGCAAAGCAGGTTGCTCCCAGCATACAGGTGGTGTTCTGCTGGTGACACATGAATGCTTACAACTGCATGTTTTTGTCTTACAGAGTTGTCTTGGTTCAACTGGTGCCTTCCCGGGTCGTGTTTGCTCAGTCTCCTCCTTATTCTGTGCTTCAGGGAATCCTATGACAGACTCTATCTTGATGTGGTTGTCTCAGTTTAATAGCACAGACTTGAAGGAGTGTTTAAAAAGAGACTGGAAATCAATACTGCATACTGCACATTTGCTTGGAATTGCACATCTAACAGGAAAAAAAAAAGGAGAAGAGAGAAACTTCATTCAGAGGTTTTGTTAGGTTACAGATGATCACATTAATTTAATTACTGCTAGGTAATAATAATGTGGAACTTGAGTGATAATAGTGTATTTAAAAACTGTATCAATGGCATACGTGTGCCTGAGTCTGGGGTTAGAAGTGTGATGTCTTACACAGAAAGCACTACCTAGGTAATTCCCTCTATGTTTTGTGCCAGTGCTAAACTACTGATTAATTGTAACTATGAAAAGAAATGAAGGGTGTCTATTACATGAAGATAACTCCTTCCCTAAGCCACATATCAGAAAAGGAAGAAATGCCACTAACTTCTAAAGAAGTTTAAACCCTATATCAGATTTTAATTATAAAATAGCCAAGAGGTGTATCAATGATAGATATTAGCCACCTGTACACTACATTTTTTTCTAATAAAGCCATTTCTTATATGACTCCTTATTTCTAATTAGCTCGGAAACCTTTGGCCACCTTAATTATGGTGATCAAGTGCTTTCCAGTGACCGCAGAGCACATACTTTGTGTCTCGATCTTAACTTATCCTTGTTTCTGTGAAATACAATTTCATCTGCTAGGCTCTTAAATGATTATATTAAATGTGACTAAATGTTTAATACAGTCGCATTAAATGCTGTATGAAAAATGTAATTTTGTTCCGATTTAGCACTTTGTTAAAAGTGAAATGACAGATCCCATAGAACATCCTGTGTCTTCGGGCAGATATATATGTGGTGGCATGGGATGGAAAATCCAGCACCAGCTGTTGCTTACCAAGGTTGCATTTTATTAAATGACCCTTGTTTGAAAATAACAATTTATAGCATTGAAACTTTCAGATCTGTTGAGTGATTTCTGAATTACTTTCTTGTATCGCAATTCAGGTTATAAAATATTCAGTTCTATATAGAGTGTATATTTGAGAGGGCAGTATCTTGCCGATACCTGCCTTCCTTCTGTGGATGACAGCTTTTTCAAAAATAATACCCACTGGACAGCTCTCAGACGTGTATTTCACTATGACATAAAGTATGCTCTGGTGGGGTTATGATAGTACCACTATTCAGATTTACATAATTCCCCTCATGCTGGAAAATCAAACACTTTTCTCAAAAAGTGAAGAATGATGTTTTATCTTCATTGTTCTCAGCTTCCTCCAACCCCCTCTCTCCTTTCTTACTCACTTGAAATTGTATCTTCATTGTCAGCTAAATATATATTTTATTTGTCTTCTTCTGGACAGCAGAGTGTAAGGCAGCTCCTTCTATTAGCCAAGGTGGTGAAGTATGGTTAAGGGGACCTGGTCAGCACTTAATTGACTCATCTCCACCACATTCGCACACACCATCACACACAGTCCCAGATACCCCTCCTTTCCCCCTTGGTAAGTTGAAGGCTATGCTTTTACTAACCTCGGTCCTAGAGGAGGATGCTATTACCGTCTGGCCTTCTAAGATCCGAAATTGTGCAACCTGGAAAGTAAGAAAACCCTCAAATTTAACATCTGTCTTCAGTCACCTTTAGACCATCCCCCTTTAGAACCACCCTGCTAATAACTTAGCAGCCAGAACTGAAAGAACTGAGGAACTTGCTAAAGAGAAGAAGAAAACCTGTGAAAGCTAGGCTTAGTTCCTGTTAACTCTGTCGTTCTTCTCAAATAAAAATAAAAGGAAAGCAAAGCAGAATTCTTAAGGATAATTGAAAGCCAGCCAGTCCAGGTATCAATAGTCCATGACCCAGGTGCTAAAATAACCACCACCCCTTCCTGTTTAGAATGAGTCTAGAAAGGTGAGGGAAGAATTATGATGCATTTGGTTTTAGTCAGAACTGTTGTGTTTGAGGACACTCCTATATAAAATTTTGCTATAAGACTTCTCATACAGAGCATTTTAATTATGGTTAATTCAACTTTTAACACATAGTGAAAATAACATTAAAAAATGTTACCTAAATGACTGATTAGTTCAAAGACAGACCAAATGGGTAGTGATTTTAAATTCTTGTGTTGTACCAGGCACCAACCACTGTTTTTAGCATACGTGAGATGAGATGAGTTGAGATGAGAGGTGTCCATTTGTCTCACTTACATCCGCTTAACCCCTCCAGCAGATAATTGTTCTAATCACAAGCTGCAGCTGTTTTAAATGATCAAGATTTCATGTACCAAACCTGATAGAAAGAGAACCAAAATCTTCTAGGGGCAGGGGGAGGATTACACATTATTTACCTACCTGTATATGTCATAAATTTTTTTTTTACTTTTGTATTTCTCACATGCATCAAAAGACCAGCCATAATCTTTGCACTCTATAAACAAACATTAAAGAGTCCTAATGAATTTTATAATTGAAAAAAATCTTAACCCTCTACTAGTCCAAGCACTCATTTTAGAATTTATAGGAACAGCCCCAGAGAGGTAAAGGATCTTGCCAAAGGTCACAATCCTAGTTAATGACAAAAGTAAAATTAACTAAAACCCACATCTTCTGACTCCCAAAGCAGTCTTTTTTTCTCTACCTCAGAGAATTGCAGCTTAATTTGGACATTTTGGGGTGTTCGTGAATACTCTTTCATGTTCAAAAACGATGGGGCTAAAGAGTAAGATACTGTTAAAATTAGGTGATTGCTTGATTTCTAAGTAAAATCTGTCTTTTTTTCTTCATCGCTATCCCGTTGGTGCTCTAACATCTCTAAGTCTTAGCTTGCAGTGAGTGACGCGATCTGAAAAGTTTCTGATGAATAATTCAGTCCTCATAAACCAAGTCAACAGCATTATTAATTGGTAAGGACATGTTATAGTGTAAGTTCCCTGTGGCTTATCAGTGAATATTTCACAGTTATGGGAAGAAGCATTTCTTAATATGGTCCCTGGTGGAGATATAGAACAGATAATTACATACACAAATGCATTTCACTGGAGGGTAGAGCTCATAAAATAACAAGAGGGAGTCAAGCACCATTTTGTATATTTAAGCATATATGGCCTAAGGGCCATGTTTTATCATAGATCATACGTTCATGTTTAATTATTGAGAATGTTTACAGCTTGCCTTTCTAATGAGGGATTCAAGTGAAGAGATTTTAAATTGAGATTAAATTCTCATCTACTCTTTTTTTTTTTTAACTATTTTTACTAAAATCTAGGCATTCATCTTGCTGTTTGCATAAGTACAAGCTTCACTTTAAACTCAAGATCAAGTGCGTAGTAGATGTTTTAACTTAATGTTAAAAATCACATTAATTCCACATTTGTCCCAGAAACAATAAGTACAGGAATTACTGTGATTATACCATATTATCAAGCAAGTGCAAAAGCTGTGACATGAAGAAAGTGTCCTATTAAAAAAGAAATATATAGAAAACTATGAGGAAATTTCATCAGACCTATTTCATAAATATAGGAAAAATAGAATTCCACTTTAACTTGTATGATTATAATCATATAGAAAAGAGCGAGATAAAGCTTATTTCCATACTGTCAACAGTTTGCTAATCTGTTGGGAAATAAAAACAATACTGACGGGGGAGAGTGTTGGACCTTCCCAGAAGGACAAAACTTGACAGGGAAAGTTTTAGGTGCTCTTTTAACAGCATCCATTGGGTAGTCTGTGCTCAATAGTGGTGAGTGTCTGCTCAGTAAGCAGACATCTTGGCCATCCTGAGCACTCATGTCCTTTCAGGTGTCTTCCCGGTTCAGTTGGAACCTCAAACTTAGGAGATGACCTCTAGGAACTAATACCAAGGCCCTTAAGAGACTCTTGAGGGTGTCACCTCTGGCCAGGGGATGGGAATGATAGAGGCTGTGGGCAGAGAGTACAGGCAATGACATGCCCTAAATCTCTCCCCTGAACCACTTCTCTTTTTATAAATAATTTTAGTTTGCTCTTGGTCAGGACTGAAACATCAGCCCCTTGTTTCACCTGAAGTTTCCTGAGGTTCTTCGCTTGTCCTCACTGCCCTGTACCTCAGCTTTCTGAACACTTGCATGAATCTGCCCTCTGTTCCATCCTGGTCTCCGCTTCCCTGAGCTGACTTCCTGGCATAGGCTTCTTTACCCTCAACCCCTCCCTAAGCTCCAGGGCCGAAAACACAGTCTCCTTCCTGCCTAGTAGTAAAGCCATACACCCAGGCTGCCCTCTCATGAATAGGATGCTAGCATGAGCAGAACATAAACAAATCCAGGCACTCCAGAAAGATTTAACAGTTATTCTCACAGCCAAGTCGTATAAGTTAGAATATTCCCCTGAAATGGGAAGGGAATTACAAAAGTCTCTAACAAGTTTCTTGTGTTATTATTTCTTGTACTTTTATTTTTTTTAATGCCTTTTGTTTCTTTGTTTGTTTATTTATTTATTTATTTATTGGCCAGGCGGCATGCGGGATCTTAGTTCCCGGACCAGGGATCAAACCCGCGCCCCCTGCACGTTGGAAGTGCGGAATCTTAACCAGTGGACCACCGGGGAAGTCCCTATTTGTTGTACTTTTAGAATGTGGACTAACTTGCCTTGTGTAGTCTTTCTCGTGTCTCGGAACCTGGTAGGCCTCAGACAATAGCCTTCCATCTCAGCCAACACTCAAAAAGAGAGCAAAAAGCTGCCCCACCCTAGCTGTTCTGTTCATTCAACAGGGGAGAATTAATTTTTTAAAAACAGCTAAAAAATGAAACAAAACATGAAATTCATTTCAGCAACCTTGGAAAAATGCTAAAAACACATCAAACCATTTTAGCTCTAAACATGCTACGTTTGGTACATTGCGAGGCTTGGGGCTCCAGAAGGGATGCCAGAAGATCAGCCCTACAGCACAGCACTCTGGGGGTTCCACCAGGCTCTTCCAGTTTACAAGCGAGGCTTCTGCAGTCTTGATCAAAATGGCAAGAATGACTTGGAGGCACTTTTGATTTACCTTAATGATAGAAAATGATGCTTTTTTAAACTACAATTTAATTTAGACTTCCTCTAGTTCAGATTGGCTTTCTTCCCATTTACCTGAAAGAATTGTAGAATCAGAGATGAGGATTTAATCCAACACCCCATTTTACAAATAAGTAAATAGAGAAGACTTCAGGTTAAATGACAGCTCAGTTTAGCAGATCACTCGACTCCTACACCAGCATTCATTCCATAAGTGATCAGTGTGTTAACCAGAAGTAATTTAAGTAAAATTTCTTTCAAAATTTTGAAAATTAAAACACGTGAGTGTATACCCATTATAAAATACCAGTACAGAAATATAAAGTGAAGTCTACCTCCAAACATATGCTGGTTGATCCATTCTCCTTTTCAGAGATAATCCCTATGCATCCTTTCAGAAAATTTTCTATGCATTTACCTACATCAAGTATAAAAACAGAGAGGATTTAAAATCAAGTGATCTCAGGAACTATTTCTTAAGACCATGTTGGCATGAACACTTGGGCAGGAGTTTCTGAGCTCCTTATTTTTCTCCAAGACAAATCTGTATCAAACGTAGCAGTGGTTAATGGAGACATTTTACAGACCTGGTTATGTACCATCAAGCTCTATCATATTCTGAAGTTTAAAGGTGAACTTCAATATGCAATATTGGTTTTCTTGTTGGAAATATAGACAGTTTTTAATGCTGCCAACTAAGGCCCATGCCCCGTGAGAGAAGAAAATGAATGATCTACCCCCAAAATCCAAATGGATTTTCTTGACAGGGTTTTCTTGGCTGTCCATCTCAGCAGAGGCATGCCATACTGTAGAAAGCAGAAAGTCGAGAAAGACAGCTTATGCCATCCCTTTTTTTTTTTTTTTTTTTTTTTGCGGTACACGGGCCTCTCACTGTTGTGGCCTCTCCCGTTGCGGAGCACAGGCTCCAGACGCGCAGGCTCAGCGGCCATGGCTCACCGGCCTAGCCGCTCCGCGGCATGTGGGATCTTCCCGGACCGGGGCACGAACTCGCGTTCCCTGCATCGGCAGGCAGACTCTCAGCCACTGCGCCACCAGGGGAGCCCTATGCCATCCCATTTTTTTAAAAAAAATAGCTAATGAAGACTCTGGTAATCCTTAACTATTTTCCTGGTCACCTTCCTTAGCTGTTCTAACTTTCAAGCTACCAGTAAAATTGATGAACTGTAGTAGGACAAGAACTTACATTTGTTTGGTCACTTCTTTCTTTCCTGCCATCTTTCCCATCAGGCTTTCCCCTTTCTGGTTGTATCTTCCTATTTATTTCTGACTGTGCTTGGAAGCAAGCTGTGTGAAACCCACATTGTCTGAGTTGCCCATATTATTGAAGAGAGCTGGCCAATTTCTTCATGAACTAGACTAGAGAGGACAGAAAAAGAGCCCTAGCCTAGGAGCCCCAGGGCCCAGCTCGTGGCCAGGCCTGGTGTCTTCAGCTGTTTGACCCTGACCAAGTCCCTTCATTCCTCATTTACCCACAATTCTAAAATGAAGGAGTGAACAAAGATGTTCCCTAAGGTCTCTTCCAGTTCAGAAATTCAGGTCCATTCTATTTAAATATTAGGAAATGACTGATGTACATGCACCTGTTTGTGCAGTAGCCCTCCTCCTGTGAGTCCCTACACGTGAACACACAGACTCTTCCACCACGCACACATTCAGCAACAAGAAGAAATGGCTTCTTCATTGCCTGTGCTAGAAGATAAGCTATAGGTACTGTTTATTTCCCCAAAGGACCTTATATATGAAATGCAGCATTTATTAAATTTATCAAATGTGATACGAGAAAATCTGTCATCTGCTGTTGAGATAGCATCCTGGGAGCCAGGTCAGAGTACTGCATTTGCTCACTGGAGTCAGGACAAACCAGAAACCCATCCTTTGGTTTGGTTTGATTCATCGTGAGTCAGCAGCGACTTGACACCTGTAGAAATCAAACTGTTGGATCAGATGGTAAAGCTGATCCTTGAACTGATATTTCTAGAGTTACACCACCGAACTGCTATTTCTAGAGTTACAGCACCGAAGAATTGTAAGTTGCTCTGCGACAGTGTTGTCTCTAATGGCCAGATTCTGCCAGTAGAGCTGTGCATATATCTTTTATAGAGTGAGAACAGAGGTTTAGTAGGTCATGTCTGATCTGTACCCAGGTGTTAGGAAACAAGGCTTCACTGAAATTATAACATGGGCACAAAAGCTGGCAGAGAAATGAACCAAAAGTCCAGCCTGAGAGTCAGGAGGCCTGGGTTTCAGTTTCTCTCTCCAGGGCAGCTGCTGAGCACCTTGGGGCTTTGGAAAAGTCACCTGTTCTCTCTGGACCCTGGCTTCCTCTAAAATAGAAGGGTCAAGTGGATGTTCCTTTTTGCTGAAGAGTTTTATAGCATCTAATATACACTTATTTGGTCACACACCAGACAGAAAGTAGAAAACAACACAAGTGCAATACCTTTCCACTGGTCCTTCCAGTTACACATTATCTTTCAAACAAGCAAGGAGCTTCTACAAGGAAGGCCCCATTAGTCATGCATTATAGGTGCCAGGCAGTTATGGAAACTCTCAGGCCACCAACATATCCACTATTCCTTCATTCACACTTTTATTCATTCTATATACAGAGTAATTACATGTGTGCAGTGTGTGCCTGTGAAGGAGAATCAGAAAAACAAAAGCTGTTTCTACCCTTCAGGACATTTTAGACAGATTAAAAAAAAAAAAACAAATACTCTCCTGAACTAGCTAGAAAAAGGAATAATGAGAGTTTCCCAAATAATTATGCATAGCAGGAACCCAATTTTTTTTTCTTGTACCATCATTAACCATAACTGATTTCAAGGGAAGGTATTCTGTTCCATTGGAATTTCCACCATAGGCAGAACCTGTATCTGTCTGGGAGCACTGAATCAATTTTCACATGAGGAATCCCAAGCCTTCTTGGCTGGGGAGTGGGTTACTATTCCTTTAGGAAGTTGGGAAGATTGTTGGCACCTCCAGCTTCCTCTGAAGACAAGACTTAATTACAAACACACCAAGATACACATAAGGCCTTGTGCATTTCCTTTCTGAAAGGAATTTGAATTTTAACAGAGAACAAAGACTAAACACCAACAGAAAGGGTTTCTAGTGATAGAACTTGGGACATCAGCCCATCAGAGAGAGAAGGGGGGCAGGAGACTCTATGGGAGCCTTTGCAGAAACCTAAAGATGCTCAAAAGGGCAGGTTTTAGTTCTGCAGATGGGTTTATTTACTGCCAATGTCCCCACCTCCAAATTTACTTCCCTCTTCACCGGAAATAAATCTTTTGGAGGCTTATGAAAATTAAGTATTAGGAAAATTCTGCCCCCGTCCTACTAGATTGCACCTACAAGTCCCAAACAAAATCGCTTCCTTGACTTACATGCATATAAGGTCAAGGAAGGTCTGTAACTCGGAGGAGCGGGCCTGGAAGAAGTCAGGGCAGGTGCCTGATCCCACCCCTCCTGCTATAGGCAGAACGGGGCTGCCCGCTGGAATCCTGCTAAAATGGAGGGCTGTGCTGGGGTGGTCCTTTTCTCTCAGTCCTTCCCTGAACTCACTAATTCACATTACACTGCTCTTCCTGATCAATAACTTATTGAGGAGAAAATCAGTAAATGACGTAAATGTCTCCAGTGGAGCTGTCCCCCTCCATGACCCCACTGTCCTTTTAGTCTGCGCCCCAGAATCCTCATTCCGTGTCCCATAGAAACGCAGTTACCCTTGTCCTTTTCAGGGAAAAAGACATTGATTGAGAGCTTAGCCCTGACATTTCACCCTCTTACCTCAGAACACAGAAGCCCCTTCACGTTTGTTGTCTTTTTTACTCAAGGTTAATATAGATCCCCAGGCACTGGCAACTCCATGCTGCATTCTGTTGCCTATAATTGTCCTTCCATCTAATTGGGCGAAAGGCTACTCTAATGAACCAGCTACTGATTCCCTTACCTATTCACTCTTTTGTCAGTATTCCTTTACCAGTAAATTCTTTGTTATCTAGGTCCTGAAATTTATTTCATGTTTTTTTAAACTTTAAATTTTTTCTTACAAAATTGCTTCTTTTATCTTATAGCAGACTGTGATCTTTTTGCTTCTGAGTACTTTATAATACAATTCGAATATAATAGAACATTCTAAAATAAAGCCAGGCAGGGATTTCATCCTAACCACTATTAAATGCTGAGAGAGGCAGATCATATTTTTTTAAAAAGAGAGGAGAGCTGGGATGGAGGAAGCTGGATCTCATAATTCAACCAGTATATTTCGGGCTCCGGCTGCATGCTGAGCACAGGGCTAGGCTCTGAAGATGCAGAAACAAAGAAGACAGCATCCTGGCCCTCAGAGAGATTCATATTCTGATGAGTCCATTCATAACAACTGTAATTCAAACCTAGCAACACCCCCAAAAGCTGTTGGAAGCTTTGTAGCTTATTTCTATGACTGTCTATGGGATCGTACTCTGGAAAAATACGCTCTAAACCCTGCTTTCTTGGGCCGTTAGAAATCCATGCTTGTCCCTAATCCGTTTTTACAGTTACATGTAACCTTCATAGAGTAAAAAATGCGTCTGGACGGCTTTTGAAGTGTCAGGCAGAGAAATCTGTTTTGATGGCTTGAAAAGAAGTGGAAAAGTTTTAGGGAAAGCTAACAAGCTTCCAAAGAGTTTAGATCTGCTAGTGTCCAGACATGGGATTGGGCAGAGGGAAAAGCCTTCTAGCAAGTGGGAGCTGGGGCCATGTAAGCATGGAGACCCCACTGAAGGAGTCAGCGAGAGAGAAGCCAGGCTACAGGCGTCTGTTGATATGTCTGCTGAGTGAAAGTGGAGAAGGAGGTTTGGAGGCAGGGAGTTGTGGTGGAAGCAGATTCTGGAAAACAGAACCCCAAAACTGGCTTGTTCTCAGAGTCATCTGGCCCAGCCTCCCGCCTCCGAGCACATCCCGCCTGTGCTGTGTCTGGCCAACTGCTTTTTCAGCTCTCGAGGGATGGAGATTCTACAACCTACCCTGTCATCTGTTCCAGAGCCACCCCCGCTCTGCACTTAGAAGTTCTTGCTTTTAAAGAATGGAGGCAGGAGAGAGGTGGTCCAAAAATGGGGAGACAACAAAGCAGGGCAGAGGAACTGTCATAGAGCTTGGAGATGGGGACCTCACACCCCAGTGCGGGTGGAGACACTAGAAGGGGAGCCAGCCATCTGGGAACCGCCCTCGCGGAAGCCCTGTCTGGCGGAGCGGAGGTTCCCGTTCTGCTCCACAAAAGCAGTGGGAATCTAGACATCCGCCGCCTCTTACGCCTTCAGTACCCTATTGCATTTCATACACTCCGCCCGAGTCATTTCTTTTCATACCAATTCTTGGATGCAAAGAAATCTTGGGCAGTCCAAGTGGATTCTAGAGCCAAGTCAAGTCACCATGTCTTACTCCATTCAGACATTTCCATCTGCCTTCACCCTCTCAGTCACACTCCTAGAAGCAAACCGGAAAATCCTTGCAACCAAAATCACTATCTGAAAGCCCAAGAGCTTTCTTGTTCTCCCTCTGATCTCAAGCCACAGTGTGTTGGTCTGATTTTACTCCATTTATAGTTCTCTGGCTTTCATGGCTCTGCACCACATGACAGAGCAGGAAAGCAAGCAGAGGCCGGGGGATCAGGTGGAAGGAAGTAGAGGCAGGATGGCTGCAGAAGCAGAGCAGAGGCAGCTGCTGACGCGGGAGCCTGCAATAGTCCCATGGCCGCCGTGATCCACACTGGGGTCCTAGTGTGCCATACAGGCTCTCGCATTCCCTGGGTTTCCCGGAGGCGGCCCTTCCCTCAGCCTTGGGCCTCCCCTTGGCGGTGAGTCTCATTGCAATTCATGCCCTCCCTGTCCCCTCCTCCCAGTCCCCGGCTACACTGAAGCCCCTCACTCCTTTTCAGTCTGCAGAAGAACAGAGTCCCTGCCTGTTGGGATCCGGTCCGCTCTGGGGATGCTTTTTAGCTGAAACTGCTGCAGTTGAGCACAAGAAGTTCTGACTGCCAGAGTGAAAGAGTACTCCAGCAGGCTGCAGCAGCTTCCCTGCCTCTGGGGCTGTAAATAAGGGAACGGTCCAGGACCGTCCCAGAGGACTAAGGATAGACCAGATGATCTCTTGAGATTCCTCCCAGCTCCAGAACCTGGCTTTTAAATAGCAACACTAAGATCCAGGTGACATACAGGCTCACTGACAGCAGGTGCTCCTCCTCCTGCGACACCCCATGTACCTGGGCAGACATTCTTCTCCCAGCAGGAGACATGGTGCAAAAACAGACAGGTGCAGGGAGGGGGCTTAAAATCTGCCCACACTGAGCCTTGATGCCAGGGGATGTGCATATCTGCTGGCCCAGCTCTGTGACCTGGTGGGTCTATGCAACTGTCAAAACATGAGTGTGTGTGATAAATTCCCCTCCGACGCTCATCACAACTTCTGAGTGTTCTGTGCATTTTTAAATAATTCTTACCATGTAAATATTATATTACATTTTAATAAAAAGATTTTTTTTTTGCATTTTACTTTTGTAATATTTGGGGTTTTATAGATTTTTATTTTATGGCCAAGTATACTTTTGTAAGGAAATGTTGAAGTCTTGAGTATTTTTATTCTTTTCAAACTACAGTTAATGTCAACTGTAAGCACTGATAAATATTATTCATATGCAGTTTTCCTTCCTTTCCATCGGGTCTTTTTAAGGAAATGTGTTTTGGCATAGCTTTTTATTTAAAACTCTGCTTCATTTTACACATTGTGAATACTGAAGATTCTGAAAAATAAAGATGCATTTAAAATCTCTGTGCTGTTACATTTTAGAAATGGTAATGTGCATTGCTTTGCCAAAGTGGTAATTAAATGTTTAATGGTTTAGAACTCCTAGTTCAGAATGGGGCTTCTAGTCATTATTCACAGTACGGAGCCTCCGTGTCAGCCCCCGCTTCTTGGGAGAGTGCACATGAGAATGGTGATTTCCTGCTCAGTTTGGAAATACGGTTATGTTGACATTATAGTTACTGTGCTGTGGTTTTGCAATAAATGTGTATTGAAAGCACTTGTGATGACGTGGTCCGCATTTTGTTTTTAATCAAACTCCAAATGGCAGTAGGAATGGAGCCAAAGCTCCTTGAGCATTTGGGCAGCGAGATGTGGTGGGAAAAAACACATGAGTTCGGGAGCAGGACAGGCTGGGCCAAATCCTGCTCCTCCACCGACAAGCCCTGAGACCTGGGAATTCTTTCAGCACTTCTGGAGATCCTGTGTTCTCATCCATTAAAAAATAGAGCTAAAATAAAGGAGGGGGATACTTATACATTTTGTGATGATGGGATAAAGTGACGAACCTAACAGACCTGGCACATTCTGGTTGCCTGATAAGCGTTATTGGCCTTCTTCCTTTTCTTCCCTCTTACATCCCTCCCAAAGTCTTCATTTTAAAAACATTAATATTCAAGTTAAAAACGTATTGACCTTCTGAGTAAGGCGATAGTATTATATATGTAAGGGTTAATAACTTTCTAATTTATCATAGAAGTTAATACCCAAAAATGTTGATCACAGCTGGATTGAGACAGTATTTGGGAAACGTGGCAATGTTTATATAAGCACACCACATTATAAGTCTACTGGCGATCCAAAGGGGTTTGCCTTTGTGGCATTTAAAACAAAAGAACAAGCAGCAAAAGCTCTGAAGGTAGGTCCAGAGTCATCACAAAAATGTGAAAGCACTTATTTTTGTAGTTTCAAAGCAAGCACATCCCAGGTTAAGTAGTGGGGAGCCCGTTCTTGGAAAAACTTGGAATCATGAACATCCGTTAACCTTTTGGAGGAAAGTTTTTCTTAACCTTCCTGGACTAGTTATCAAATAGTCCTGTTCTCTTCTTGAAGTTTCCAAAGTCTTCATTTTTGAAATACAGAAAACTATAATGCTTTCTTTACATCTTGCTATAAATGTTTTTAGTATAGAACAGATCAAAACTGTATTTTTGTTTTATATCCTTAACATATCACGGACATTTTCCCATGACAAGGGAAACTTTTATAATTTGAAGTATTTAATTTTATTGTTGGACATTAAGGCTGTTTCTGCAGAATACATTGTATATTTATCCTCCTTCTACTCTCTGATTATTTTCTTAGAAAAGATATGTAGAAGGAGAATTACTCGGCTCAGGTATGAAGACTTTTAGCTCCTAAAAAGTATCCCCATATTAATTTAATTATTTATCCAGCCTCAATGGAAAAACCTGTTTCTTCTCTACACTCAGTACTCACTTCTGACCCCAAATATGTGGGTTTCTCCACACCAAGCAATTCTCCAATTCTCAGCAGACACCAACAGTTGAACTCACTGCTGATACTAACTGCTTGGAACAGGGTAGACCCCACAGGTTAAGGGCTCAGTCCCACCAAGTACCCCTCTCCTCCCTCCTCTTTAGACTCCAATTGCAAGTCTGAGTTGTCACCTCTGCTTCTGACCAGTGAAAGGCTATAAATCACGGTTCCTTAATCAAATAATGGGCAGAAGACCTAAATAGACATTTCTCCAAAGAAGACATACAGATGGCCAACAGGCACATGAAAAGATGCTCAATATCGCTAATTATTAGAGAAACACAAATAAAAACTGCCATGAGGTATCGACTCACACCGGTCAGAATGGCCATCATCAAAAAGTCTACAAATGATAAATGCTGGAAAAGATGTAGAGATATGGGAACCCTCCTACACTGTTAGTAGAAATCAGTGCAGCCACTATGGAAAACAGTATGGAATTTCCTTAAAAAGAAACTACAAATAGAGTTACCATAAGATTCAGCAATCCCACTCCTGGGCATATATCTGGAAAAGATTAAAACTCTTACTTGAAAAGCTACATGCACCCCAATGTTCATAACAGCACTATTTACAATAACCAAGACATGGAAACAACCTTAATGTCCATCAACAAATGATTGGTTTAAGATGTGGTGTGTGTGTGTGTGTGTGTACACACGCACATACAAAATGGAATATCATTGAGCCGTAAAAAAGAATGAAATATTGCCATTTGCAGCATCGTGGATGGACGTAAAGATTATCATCCTAATAAGTGAAGTAATCAGAGAAAGATAAATATTATATGATAACACTTATATGTGGAATCTAAAAAATAATACAATGAACTTATTTACAAAACAGAAACAGACTCACAGACATAAAAAACAAACTGGTTACCAAAGGGGAAGGGGGGGCAGGGGTAGATTAGGAGTTTGGGATTGACAGATACACTATCTATAAAATAGCTAAACAGCAAGGATTTCCTGTATAGCACAAGGAACTATATTCAATACCTTGTAATAACCTATAATGGAAAATAATCTGAAAAAGATTATATATAGATATAAAATATTATATAATATATATATAAATAAAACTGAATCACTTTGCTGCACACCTGAAACTAACACAATATTGTAAATCAACTATAGTTCAATAAAAAAGGAAAATGAGGGGTTCCCATGATGCCCTCCTTGAGGTTGATAATTTGCTAGAACGGCTCACAGAACTCAGGAACACAGTTTCTATACTAGGTTACCACTTTGTTATAAAAGGATACAACTCAGAAACAGCCAATGGAAGAGATGAATGGGCCAGGGTATGGGGAAAAAGGGCATAGAGCTGCCATGACCTCTCCAGGCACGCCATCCTCCCAGCACCTCCCCGTGTTCACCAACCCAGAAGCTTGGCTCCTCAAAGCCCTTCAGTTAGAGTTGTTTATGGAGGCTTCACTACAGGCACAACCGATTATATCATTAGCCCTTAGTGATTAACTCAATCTCCGGTCCCTCTACCCTCCCAGGAGGTTGGAGGTTGGGGCTGAAGTGCCAACCCTCTAATCACCTGGTTGGTTCCCCTGGCAACCAGCCCCCATCCAGAGGCTACCCAAGAGCCCCCAGCCCCTAGCCACCATTACCATACAAAAGACATGTCCTTCAGAGAGCTCAAGGGTTTGGGGATCTGTGTGCCAGGAAGTGGGGGCAGAGACCAAACGTCTATTTCTCATTGTGTCACAAGTTCCATTAGGTTCCACCAGAAAATGAGTTATTGATAATTTCAGGGATTCTGCTCAGGTGGAAAAAATAACAAGGAGAGGTGACAGGAGGGCGGATCATACTGGCCGCTCCTCCTTCTTGTTCTTTACTTCACTTCTCATAAACCACACAGCTTGGCATGGGCCCTATTACAACCTATTAGTTTTTTCTTCCATTAAAACACTGGGGGCTTCTCTGGTGGCGCAGTGGTTGAGAGTCCGCCTGCCGATGCAGGGGACACGGGTTCGTGCCCCGGTCTGGGAAGATCCCACATGCCGCAGAGCGGCTGGGCCCGTGAGCCATGGCCGCTGAGCCTGAGCGTCCGGAGCCTGTGCTCTGCAACGGGAGAGGCCACAACAGTGAGAGGCCCGCGTACCGCAAAAAAAAAAAAAAAAAAAAAAACCACTGGACCTGGCTTCCCTGGTGGCACAGTGGTTAAGAATCCGCCTGACAATGCAGGGGACACGGATTCGAGCCCTGGTCCGGGAAGATCCCACATGCAGTGGAGCAACTAAGCCTGTGCACCACAGCTACTGAGCCTGCGCTCTGGAGCCTGTGAGCCACAACTACTGAAGCCCGCGCGCCTGGAGCCCATGCTCCGCAAAAAGAAGCCACTGCAATGAGAAGCCCCCGCTCGCCTCAACTAGAAAAAGCCTATGTGCAGCAACAAAGACCCAACGCAGCCAATAAATTAATTAAAAAACAAACAAACACTGGACTTGATGATCTTTAAGAGCCTGATCAATTCTGAATTCCAGCAAGTAAGAGGCAGAAAGGAGGCAATGCAGGAAGATGGGCTGCACCCCGCAGGCCTACAAACCCAAGCTGTACTTGCCCAGCTTCAAGACCAAAGAAAGAGCTCAGAGTCAGCAACAGAGACGTTGGTGGTTTAATGGTTGGGGGAACTTACATGTCTGAAGCAAGGTCCTGGAGCAACACCCCACGGTGTGTGGCAGACAGCAGGCAGGACCTGGCGGCAGGCTCTTTTCCCCAGGCAGTGGGAGATTACTAGTTGAAGGGGAATTGACTTCAGGTGGGCTCATTGGTTACCTGGGAAACCAGCAGAGGAGCATGCCCCCTCACTGCCCCTTTGATAAGCTATCAGGTGGAGACGTTCTGATCTAAAGATTAGAACAGCCATTAGCTGGGCCCAGGGGCAAGTATGTAGGAAGGTCAGTCATGTGAGTAGGGTGTAGGTGAAGTAGGCGCTGGTAGAGCAGGAGATGTAGGGAGAGCAAGAGAACAGCCATCTTGGGTGTCCTGATCGTACAGAAGGGATGGAGGGAAGGAGGGAAATTCTCAAGTTCAGATAAATGGAGATGGAAAGGCCCTTATATGGGAGACTTTGTTTTCTTTCACAAGTGGTGTCTTTCAGAGCTGTTTCATGGGTAATTTACTGGACTGGTATCATTTGTTCCCCAAAGGAAGCTAGGGCATATTTTGGAATTTTGTCAACAAAACAATTTTTATGAAGCTCAAGCCCATATTTTCCATATTTCCATATTCGCCTGCCATGTCAGTAAACAAAGGATGTTGTGGGCATCAAGCATCCACTGCAGCTGCCCCAGATTGTGCACCTTGAGGGAATTCAGGATGGAGAAAAACGGAATACTGGCCCAGATAGTTAAGGTGCATATCAAAGGAATGATTTCAATGAGCCCAGACTCTTGCATCTTCTCATACATAGAAAAGCGCAAAATTCATTAACTTGAGATGTCTGGTTTTCTTTAATTAATGGTAATCTTTGATGTTCCGACTGTGGTTTTTGTTGCAAAACTATATATCCTGGCTCCTCTCTTACTTCTTTGGAGCAGTCCCTCAGAGCTATCTGAGAGGTGGACTTCCAGGTGAAGTTTCCGGAAATTTCGCCAAATAAACCATAATTCTCAACTTTTAGGTTGTGCATTTTTTTCAGTCCACATATATTTACTTTGACTTCCCCGTGACTCAGATTGCAGAGACAAACCTAACCCCCATGCTTAGCTCTGTAACAACGGTAACAATTTTGGGTGCTTGCTAAGTGTCTGATACTGTTGTAAGCACTTTCCATGCTTCAGCCCTCACAGCAAACCCAGAGTAGGTTCTATTATTAGCTCCACTTTGCACAAGAAGAAAAAACATAGGCGGTGAGCCAGGGGTTGTATTTGAGCCCAGGCTGTGGCTTCAGAGCTCTGGGCCCCCACCAGGAGGCGGTAGGTCCTGGATAAAGCTGTGTCTCTCTCACACACACACACACACACACACACACACACACACACACACACACACACGAGTGAAGGAGCTTTCCCAAGGGCAGTGTATTTGTACTGCCGGGCTTTGTACAAGGCCCTGTTCTAGAATCATTTTACTTTTCACAACAGTCCTGCAAGGTAAGTGTCACTGCTCCCACCTCACATATCACAGCTGGTAAATGGTGGGTCTAGAAGTCAAAAGTCCAGGATCGTCGTGGATGGGCTGGGACCTGCCCCACTTTACCGGAGTGCTTGCACCTGGACAAACATCTCTTCGAGCAATGGAATACAAAGAAACTATAAGGGACTAAAAGTAACTGCACTCAGGCAGCAGCTGGGGCAATTGTGAACAAGATACAAAAAGACCACACATTAACTGCAATTTCTGAGGTGCCAAGAGCAAAAGCAGGGTACCCTGCACGCAGCACCACCAAGAGGGCGGGCGGACCACCTAAGCTATGCTTCCTGCCCAGCCCACAGAACCACCCCTGTTGTTACCCCCGTTAAGGACCCAAGCAGCTCCTCTCCCAGAGTGAGCAAGGGCACCTGTTACCTGTTTTTGCTGCCTCGTGCTGCAGCTTCAGCCCCAATAAAGCCTTGCATGGAATTCTCATCTGGCCCCTTACCAATTTCTATTGATTAAAGAAAGAGTGCAAGGGCCCCGATTACTGACAATCCCTTAGTGTCAGGAGCCTTCAGACCAGGGCACGTGAGTACAAGAGGTTCACAGCATGATAGACTTAAAGGAATCAAGTACTGCCTTTCCTCAATCCATCTGAGACAGTTCCTTCTGACTCGAGGTCAGGGCTGGGTTCTGCTGTCCCACCTCCCCTTTCAGATTTGTCCTTTTCTCACTTTACAAATAAAAGGTATATCTCTCACAATTAGCAATATTACTATGGAGGTCCTGGGGTGTAAAAGCCTTCCCACTGCCAGAAAAGGGGGGGGAGGAGGAAGGATAATTAAAAATACATCTGTCCAACATATATATATAACGGAATATTATTCAGCCATGAAAAAATAATGAAATCTTGCCATTTGCAACAACATGGATGGACCTAGAGGGTATTATGCCACACAGAAACAGAGTCAGAGAGAGAACAAAAAGGTGTTTACCAGAGGGGAGGGGTGAGCAGAGGAGAGAAATAGGTGAGGGAGACTAAGAGGTACAAACTTCCAATTACAAAATAAATGTCACGGGTATGAAGTGTACAGTGTGGGGAATATATAGTCAATAACTATGTAATAATATCTTTGTATGGTGACAGATGGGAACTAGACTTATCAGGGTGATCGTTTTGTAATGTGTAGAAAGATCGAATCACTATGTTGATTCAACATGATGTTGAAGGTCAATTATGCTTCAAAAGCAAACAAACTCAGGAAGAGAGATCAGATTTGTGGCTACCAGAGGTGGGGGGCAGGGAGGAAGAGGTACTTGATGAGGTGGTCAAAAGGTACAAGCTTCCAGTTATAAGATAAGTCAGTACTAGGGATGTACAACATGATCAGTATAATTAATACGGCTGCATGTTATATAGGAAAGTTAAGAGTAAATCCTGAGTTCTCATTGCAAGAAAAAATTTTTTTCTATTTCTTTAATGTTGTATCCATATGAGATGATGGATGGTCACTAAACTTATTGTGATAATTATTTCGTGATATAATTCAGTCATTATGCTGTACACCTTAAATTTATATGTGCTGTATGTCAGTCATATCTCAATAAAAATGGAAGAAAAAAATATGTGTCTGCAACACCTCCTGTGACAAGTTATCATGAACCTAGGGTAGGGCTTCACATCTGTCGCTTTCTTACACATATTCCTATTACAGACAACGTGGCATTCAAGTGGGGTGCTTTGACTCCTGTTGAGATGCAGAGAATTCAGATGTAGTATAGAACGGGAGAGCAGGAAGGATGACAATTGTTGTGTAATAACCTCACCTTTTCCATCCCCCAACTTCTGTCAGAGATCACCAAACTCCAGAGGGAGCGTTCCAAGAAAGCAAAGCAACAGTGAGACAGTAAAGGTGTCAGGACCCTATTTCTCCCATGTGACCTGTGCATGTCACGACTGCAGCCTTATCTAACTGTATCTGTCTTAGAATGTTCAAGATTGCAGTGAAGCACACTGCTTTGGAAGTTCATCCTCTCTGCCTCTTCCCCACTCTCAGCTGGAGGAAGAGCTTTGAGAGTGTTCTTTTTCACCCAGCCCTCCGTGTGGGCAAAATCGAGAACCTTTCAAATCGGGGTAGGAAGGGATTTCCCTGTGCACTTCAGACAGCTGAATAGTACACCTTCAAGTAAAGGAAACATTGTAAGAGCTAAGCTAATATTTTAGATTTTCTTAGGCATTTATTCACACTTTTAAACTTTATTGAGGTAGCATTGACATGCAGTTAGCCTCAGGTATTTAAAGTATACAATATAAGCTTTGTGACACATGTACATACTCATGAAACCACAACCACCATCAAGATAAGTGAACTTATCACCCCTTTAGCATCCCTCGCTCCACCTCCCCGTCACCATACCCCATCCCTAGGCAATCACTGATCTGCCTTCTGCCATTATAGATGTTTTCATTTTCTAGAATTGTATATAAATGGAACAATACAGTAGATATTCTTTCTTTTTGTCTGGCTCCTTTCACTTGGCATAATTATTATTATTTTTTTGATTAATTCATTTATTTATGGCTGTGTTGGGTCTTCGTTTCTGTGCGAGGGCTTTCTCTAGTTGCGGCGAGCGGGGGCCACTCTTCATCACGGTGCGCGGGCCTCTCACTATCGCGGCCTCTCTTGTTGCAGAGCACAGGCTCCAGAGGTGCAGGCTCAGTAGCTGTGGCTCACGGGCCTAGTTGCTCCGCGGCATGTGGGATCCTCCCAAACCAGGGCTCGAACCTGTGTCCCCTGCATTGGCAAGCAGATTCTCAACCACTGAGCCACCAGGGAAGCCCTGGCATAATTATTTTGATACTCATTCATGTTGCTCCATGCATCACCATTTTGCTCCTTCTTATTGCTGAGTATATCCATTGTAGGAATACACCACAATTTGTTTACCACTCACCTGGTCATGGATATTTAGACTGTGTCCCGTTTGGGGCCCTTACAAATAAAAGTGCTGTGAACATTTGTGTCTTAGTTCTTGTGTGGGCGTATACTTTCTTTTCTCTTGTGCAAATACTTATGAGTGGAATGACTGGATTATATAGTAAATGTACGTTTATTTAAGAAGCTGCGAACTATTTTCCAAAGTGGTTGTTCCATTTGACATTCTACCAGCATGTAGGAGAGTTCCACTTATTCCACATCTTCGCCACACTTCATATGATCAGCGTTTTCAGTTTTAGACATTTTAATAGTGTGCTATGGTACCTCATTGTGGTTTTAATTCATGTTTTTCTAATGGCAAATGGCATCTTTCCACATGTTTATTTGGCATTTATAAATCTTCCCTGGTGAAGGGTCTCTTCAAACATTTTGCCCATTTATGTTGTTCTCTGTTTTCTTATTGCTGCATCTTGATAGTCCTTCATATATCTGGGTTTGCCAGTATTTTCTCCTCACCAGTGGATCACCCGCCTTTTTTTTAGTTTGGCTGCGCCGCACGGCTGTGGGTCTTAGTTTCTCGACCAGGGATCGAACCCGGGCCATTGGCAGTGAAAGCATGGCATCCTAACCACTGGACCACCAGGGAATTTCCAGCCCAATGAATTATATTTTAACTCTTTTAACAGGGTCTTTCAAAGAGAAGTTTTTTATTTTGATGAAGTATGATTTATCAATATTTTCTTCTCTAGATTGTGCTTTGGGTGTCATATAAAATCCTTGCCTACCCAAAGCTCATGAAGATTTTCTCCTATTCTTTCTTAGAAAAGTTTTATTGTTTTTATTAAATTTTGTCAAAAGGTTACCAAATGCCATAAAACCATACTCATCTTTTACTTGGGTACAAGCCTCTTTGTCATAACTGCCAGCTTCTCTATCGTTTTAAATTCCTACCATAGATTTCAATGTCCACACTCTACCAGGAGTATATTGTAGATTCTTCTGTAAATAACGCACTTGACACTAATCATTGATGTTAAGTCCTAATACTCTCACTCTCTCTGTCTCTCTGCTGTTAATCTTTCTCATTCTAGTGATAAATCACATTTATTCTAAACTGCTGCTCTCTAAAATATAACTTTACATTTAATAATTGTCAAAATTCAAGTATCTCTATGTTTGATGTTAATAATAATCATGATATCTTGATCCCAAATAATTTTTTAACTTATAAAAATTTTTTAAAGTAACATTTCAATTCACATGTATATTTTAGTTGCAGAGAAGTATGATAGTGCGAACAATAAAAGGCTTTCATGCTTAAAAATATATTACGTTAGGATGAAACTCTGTGGGAACATATAACATACATGTTCGAAGGGAAAAAGGAACAATGTAAATTTTCCAGTTGTGAAAGTAGAGCTCTTCTATATTTTTTAAAAATGCTCTGTTTGTTAGATGCTATTAGTTATATTTAAAAGAACAGTTTTATCTTTAAATGTCAGTATTTGCAATATGCCAGAAATTACATCCTTTGCAGCTCTTCAAGCTATGATGAAAAATTCTAGATATCAACGTAAAAATTGTAAGGGTGTAACTAAATTTTTCAAAAATCTTTCAGAAAGTATGTAGTTTAAAAAAAAAAAGGTAATACTACTACTACTAATAGCCACCACTCTACCTCACATAAAAGAACTAGCGATGGATGCCGGGTGCTGACTGAGCACTGGGTGTGCTCCTGGGAGCGGGGAGATGCCACACTCAGGAAGTGGGTTTACCTCGGCACATAGACTGTTCCTGGATGGGGCCCAGGCGTCAGACACGAACGTCTCAAACTCCTCTTTTCTCTAAAAGGGAATTTAAAGGTAAAGGCCATAGATCAAGTCAGTCTTACACCCTGTGGGTGTAGAATCTCCTCAGCAGGGTACTTGGGAGAAGCGGGAGGTGGAAGAGAACAGGCCAGGAGAGAAAGTTCCGAGCCACACCCACGAGGTGCACCAGGGAGTGTGCTCCTCCAGTTATGAGAATCCTAGTTATCTCAGCCATCTGGAGCCAGGAGAAGGGGCAGCCATCCTTGCCCCACCCCGCCTCTGCCTGTCCATCTCTGTCTGCTCCTTTCTTCTATTGCTACCAACCAATCTTTTCATTCTCCAGCCCAAATCCCACAGAAGCCAATCTGATTGGTTTAGCCGATTTCCCTCTGGGCTTTAGGCACAGGCCTTCATGCCAGGCCACCCTATGGCAGGTGCAACCAATCCGTGGCCATCCTCCTGTAAAGACCAGCCTAACGTTGCTCGTCTGATGAGAGGAAGACTGGTGTGGGTGTGGGGCTGTTTCAGAGATTCGGGAGTAACGAACTTGACAGGACTCGTTCATTTGAGTGTCTTTCTCTGTGGTTGAGATGGAAATCTTGGCTTCCCCATGCTTGCTTGTCCCAAGCCCCTCCCACAAATCAAGTAAAAATCATGGCCTAGGGACGGACCATGGTCCTATACAGACATTAAAATGAAGATTAAGAGAACAAAGGAACTTTCTAAATTGGAAAAGATGCCCTAAGCAGCAGGAGGGACCCTGCTCCTTGCCCAGTGGAGGGTCAGGTGGGAGCCACGGAGAAATTCCAGAGCATCAGACCTTTTCCCAACGCCTGAAATAAGGAAAGGGGTAGAAGAAAGGAGGGTCATAGTGTCCCAGGCAGCTTTGACGCAGAGGGTTTTGGGAATCCCTCTGCTCAAAATCTCTGTCTCACCCGCCAGGAAGAGTTCCTAAAAGTCCCAGCCTCATTGACTTCTTTGAGGTTAGGCTTTGAAAGCCTTAATTATAATGCAGTGTCAACCAATCACACCGAAGCTGGATTCTGCTTATCCAGTTAGGAAAACAGGGACCCAGGAAACCTATGACACTGAGCGGGCAAGCTTTGATGGCAAAAGTTGAACAGGTGTGGTGGGACCCTCATAGGGGTCTGACCAGGTAGCTGGGGGACCAGGACCATGGTGGGGAGGAAGGGAGAGAGTGCCTTGGCGATGGAGGCACAATGAAATCACCTTGATTGATTCTCTTTCCCCCAGACTGAGCCCAACCACTAAAACTGGAGAACTACATCTAAAAAAGAGAGACAGATAAAACCAGAAGGTGCTAAGTGAGGTGCAATAAATTGGATAATCTATAAAATTTTAAATGTGTATACTCATTGAGTAATTCTATTTTTAGGAATTCATTCTGCCATTATAGTTGTACATATACAAGGATAGTCTTTGCAACACTGTTTGTAACAAAAAACTGAAAATACCCTCAAAGTCTATCATTAGGGGTTGGGTTAAATAAATGGTTGTTTAATTGTTAGGAAAAGAAGACAGCCACAAAGCACTCTGCAGGAAGATGGGCGAATGGACAGGCTGGTGCTGAGCAGTGTGTGCCAGTGGCCTTTTACGTTGCCTGGAATGCACACTGGGGCAAATGCTAAGATCAATATTGGGTTAAAACTGAGGCCAAAGCCAGATAGCACCATCTCAAAACAAAACATCTGGGATTCAGGAATTAATCTGAAATCTCATCCCAAAGAATGTAATTATTCTTATAATTTTGCTATTAAAATTATATTAATACTAATTAAATCAAATAATTAATATTACATAAATTTTAAATTTGACATTACAGTACAGGAAAAGTAATTGCTTGGCATAGTCAGCTGCAATTTTGTGGTGCTAAGTAGATGCTCACTTCACTGAGAACAGTAGAGAAGCCAGACATTTTTTTGGATATCACATTTTCCTGGACTTTTTTCTTTTCTCCATTCCTTTTATGTTATTTATTATGTCTAAATTAAAGGTGATTTATCATGGAAATTATACATGATTTGGTAATTTTTTCTGCCTACCTATGAAATGTTGAAGTAGAAAAACTGACATTCTTTTCTAGAAATCCATTTTCATAAGACGTGAATTCCCAAACAGAATTTATTCTTGAAAGACTCATAACCTAAATGAAATTAAATACCAAAATTAAACTTAATGGTTAAAGGTTATTTTGTTTAACATAATGAATGATAGACACCAAGCCAATTGGCAAATATTAGAATTATGACTTAATCAAATCTCTATTATTCTGCCCTGTATTTTTTTTTTTTTTAATTTTTGGCTGTGCTGGGTCTTCCTTGGGGCACATGGGCTCTTCGTTGCGGTGCGTGGGTTTCTCTAGCTGCAGTGGCTCTCAGGCTCAGTAGTTGCAGAGCTCAGGCTTAGCTGCCCTACAGCACGTGGGACCTTAGTTCCCTGACCAGGGCTCAAACCTGCGTTCCCTGCATTGGAAGGTGGCCCCTTAACCACTGGACCACCAGGGAAGTCCCTGCCCTGTATTATTTTAAATTAACTTTTTTTTTTTTTTTTTTTTTTGCGGTACGCGGGCCTCTCACTGCTGCGGCCTCTCCCGTTGCGGAGCACAGGCTCCGGACGCGCAGGCTCAGCGGCCATGGCTCACGGGCCCAGCCGCTCCAAGGCATGTGGGATCTTCCCGGACCGGGGCACGAACCCGTGTCCCCTGCATCGGCAGGCAGACTCCCAACCACTGCGCCACCAGGGAAGCCCTTAAATTAACATTTATTAGTTCACAAAGACTGTAATGTTTTCCTAAAGTTATCTAGCTAACGTTCTCTCAGCATTCTTTTTAACTCTGAGTCTTGTTCCCTATTTATTTGCTATTTTAAAGGGTTTAATTGTGTTTGAACATAAAATTAGCAGCTTTCACAACCATTGTTTATTATTGGGGCATTTGACTCTTACAGTACTAAATATGCATATATATAGTTCAACTGACTAATTGAATTTTAACATATGAAGCATAAAGAGATTTTTCACTTCAAGATTCATCTAGACATTTATAGTGAGTGTTATCTACTAACAATAAATCTAAATTGCATGCCCTGTGCATGTCACCAGAGTTGATGAGCTGATTGAAATACCGGTAACCTATGTAACCATGGCTGTAGCTCAGGTACAAGCTCGAGGGTGCTCTAAATGATGAAGTACACGTTCAGCTATTTATGTTACCGAACGAAGTCTGTGTGCCTGATGCACAGTGAGGGCAAACACCACCAAAATGTTGGAGTCTGGAGCAGACAAAGGTTTACGGCAGGGCCATGCAAGGAGATGGGTGACTCATGCCTTAAAAACCCAGAACTCCACGAAAGCTTTCAGCAAAGCCTTTTTACAGGAAAGGTGAGGGAGGGGAGTGGTTTAGTTGTTGCAAACTTCTTGGTGTCAGATCCTTTGTCCTTGAGGTCAGGTCACGGTCAGGTCACGATGTTCCTGTAAACCTCCACCAAAACAAATGTTATTTCTCTGTTTCTCTGTTCCGACGAGAAAGGGCAAGGTCCCTTCAACCTTCACCCTCCGAGGTCCAGGTCCTGGCTAAGAGGACGGGGTCCCTGCGGGGGCCGGCTACCCTGCCCGGGAGCATTCATCCAGCACCCAGGCTGGGTCCTCCCACCAGTGCCCAGGCCCGGCCCACCAGGCAGATCTCAGCTTGTGGCGCCCTCAAGGCCAGGTCCCCAGACCCTGCCCAGCCATCACCACTGAGGACGCCGGGCACCCAGGACCCAGCCGGCCCTCAGGCTTTTCATTTACACTGGAGAGAATCATTTGTGTAGGATCATTTGTGATCCTACACAAAATCATTTGTGAAGGAGTACATGTTGCGGCAAATACCAACAAGGCGAATTCACAGCTCACCGTCGCCCTTCTTTGAGAACAGCCCACCACAGAGACGGACCTGAAGAAACGACGGGTGACGTCCTTGCAGCCTAACCCTGACCTCTGGCCGCCTCCTAGGGGTAGACAACCGGTCTCAGCGTATCAATTTTTGAAACTTGAACGGAAAGACTGAAGCTGGTTGAAGCTGTTACCTTAATGGCAGTGTCCATATACTCCAGTTGCTGAGGCCTCCATGGACTGCGACCCATGGAGACTGTCACCGTTATCAGGTCGCAGAGCTGGGTCCTGGGCCCGGCCAGTGGTCGGCCGTGGCGAGGGCTCTGGAGCTCTGCGGGACACAGCCCTCAGCCTGTCCCCGGGCCCCCCAGCTCACCCACAGGCCCCGAGGCCAGGGGACACGGAGGGCCCCAGGTAGAAGGCCGGGATCCGCCTCTCACCGCACTCTGCCAGGAGAGCCCTGCGAGGCTGACTGCTGGCGGAGCCTGACCTCTAACTACTGCGCTAAGGTCTCACCCTAATGTGCGTGCACTCCACCCGTTACAGTTGAACTTCCAAAAGCAGAGGCTGAAGGCCAATTCACAGATTTTGGGCTGAATAGCAAGGTCAAAGCCAAACTTCAGTGACACACAAATACACATCATATGCATGTGTATCCACTGTCCACCTCTATCCGCCTCAATGAAGGGGAACTTGGGGCCCAGGAATCAAAAATGGGAGACTCTGAGGAAGACATTTCCCCAGGTTCCTGTGTGAGGACAGCGGGTTCAGGGTGCCTGGTTTCCCCTGAAGATGACCCAGCCCTGAGTAGCACAGCCGACTCTGAGACAAGTTAGAGGTGGCAGAGACAGGGCCAGAGTAACACTGGAGCATTTGGCTAGCACCAAAGAGGAAAAAGCACCACGTACAAGAATTTTTCCCAAAGCTCTAGGAATCACAGAAGTTGGTAGAGACTCTGGGCCCAACCCTGACATGACATAGGCCAGAAAACTGAAATCCAGAGAGGGAAGAGATTTGCTGAGGTCACACAGCTGGTGAGCAGTAAAGCTAGAGACTGAGCCATCCTCCCACACAATGAATAGGAAGAATGGCTACTGGAGGAAGATTGCTTGTCCAGCTGTCAAAGCAAGTTTGGTCAATATCCTCTCTCTCCAGACGATAGGCGCTAAATCAAACTAAAATTTAACTTTGAATATAGAGGCTTGAATTGTGCCGTGTGACTTTGGAACCAGGACTTGGAATCCAGCCTCTAGTCGGGGAAGCCCAGATCCTCACCCAGGTGTACTGCCTCCTGTCAAGGCCACCTGCCTGACCATGTGGGGAGATGATCTCTTTCATTGTTAATGGGCTCCTAGCCATCGATGCTTGAGGGTCATATTTGACCTGCTCAAGGACTGGGCTGTGAGACAAGGACCCTGTACTCTGGGTCCCAATAACTGTCTACCACATGGCCAGTGTCTGCCACCAGAGAGAGGAGCCCAGTTTTTGTTTGTCTAGATTTCACCTGCCCTGACAGGTAGAGGGGACCCAGCTCTACTTCCTCCTCCCAGAGAAATGAACCTCTCAACACACACTCTGTTCTTTTTCTCCCTCTAAGGCACCCCTTCCTCTGGAGTGCATAAGGCTGTATGCTCCCCTAAGTCAAGTCCCAAACCAATAGATCCCCAGCCTGGATCCTGTCTTTGTTTAGAGTAACTGACACTATGCAGCATATGCAGAAGGAGAGAACTGTGTCCCCTAAAGCCTGCATCCCTGAGATTCATGGTGGTGACAGTGAGAAAACTCATTACTTCAGTTTCATTCAAGCAAAATCCGTATAGTTTCCTTTAAAAAAAAAACACAAAAAACCAGTAGTTCTATGTGAAAAATTCAAATATCTATGTATCAAAACAGGCATAGGATCAATTAAGGAAATATTTAAATCTTTTTTTTTTTTTTTACCAAAGGTTAATATCTTTTAACCAAAGGTTAATATCTTCTACAAAGCAATAGGGAAAAGATGACCACCTAAGAGAAAAGGTACAAAATATCCTTCTTAAAAATAAGAAATGCAAATGGCCAATATGTAAATGGAGGGAAATGGTCACTCAGTAAATATTTTAAAAACTTAAACAATTACGCTTTAAAAAATTATCAAGTTGATAACAAGCAGTTGGACTGCCTGGGTTGAACCGTCACTGACTAGCTGTGTGACTTTAGGCAAGTTATTTAAATTTATTAAACCTCAGTTTCCTCATCTGTAAAGTGGGCATGGCAATAGTACTTTCCTCTCAGGATTGTTGTGAGAACTGAATAAGAGAAATGATCAGCACTTGGTATGGTGCTTGGAGGTGACAGCACTTATCAGAGTTAGCTACTAGCATTAGAAATAATGCAATGAGAATGTGCTGCTGGTGGCTGTGTACTCCCATCGGCAAGAGATTTGGCCACAGAGGTTAAGGGCAATCGCTTCTGGGAATTTACCCTAAGGACATAGAGATACGGATAAGAAGGTCCATAATAGCGTTCTTTGGTAAAGAAAAATTTGAAACAAATCATAGTGGTTTAAATAAATTATGATTAATTCATGTGAAGGACTGATACTTTTATGTAACAGATGGTGTGTGTGTGCATGCACACACACGCGGTGTGTGTTTTGCCATGACACACATGGGTTTCCACTCCACTGATGCCATTCCAGTCAAAAGTGGCTGGGCATGACCCGGGAATTCTTCATGACTGCTTGCTACAGACCTGACCAGTGCCTGACATATATGAGTGGCCCCTGTGAAGCAGGCACCCTGGGCCCTAGAACACTCTTGAACTTCATTGGCTCTACCAGGTTCAAGGGAATCCAAAACCCCAAGATCTAACACAGGCCCCTACAGGCTCTGGATTCATGGGGTGAATAGAAACTCAGTGAGGAATCCCCAAACTGCAGAAATACTCATTATGTCCCCTGAGCTCTCACTGACTGGGCTCCACCTTGGACTGAGGACACGGCTATTGCAGTTGAGCCAGTAAGCACAAGGGAGTCCAAGACACGAGGTCCAGGAGTGCTCCTTTCTTCCTCCTCCTCCCCTCCCCAAGATCCTCTACTTCCTCTACCACCGGGATCTCACACTTTACAGCCTGACCTACAAATAGATTTTGCTGCAAATCCTGTAATTGATCCAGCCAATTAAGTCAGGAAATTCCTCTCTAAACTTAACATGTCCATCAATCTCATCCAAAATGGTGGCACGGATGTGGTGGGCTGAGGCTTTGAGGCTATTTTGATTTAATCCAGCCAAAACTACAGAGGGCTTCCCCCACCTCACAGATTTACTCATTTCTCAGTCAGTTCTGGTTTTATTAAACTCAGCAATGTAAGCACCTCATAAAATAATCTTCATCAATACTCCCCTGCTGGACTCACACATTTCCACTGTGGAAGTGCTGCCGATTAGAGCTGCTAAGGCAATGGGCAGAAATCTCCCGTTGTATTGCCTTTGGTGTACTTGTGTCCCTACTTGTGAATCTGTGATCATCCCTCTTTTCCAACAAGGGTTTAGGGCAACGTGTGTATGTGGAGATTTACTCACAAATGGAAAGTTATCCTCTATTAAAGTCAAACTCTACTGGGGTCATCTCCCCCACCCTGAGAAGACCATCTGTCACCCCAGTGCACTGCTCTAATTGACCAGACCGGGCCAAGAGGAGCCCACACACATATGCACGAAGACGACGTTACATTTGGAGACTGGATATCATCTTTAATAATGCCACAGCCCAACATCCTTTTTGTTGCTGCGGCAGATTGTGATTGTGTGTGTACATGTGTGCGTTCCTGAACAGATGAGGGCCCAGCAGAGACTCCCACGCGGGTCTCAGCCAACAGCTCTGTTGAGCAGCAACTGGAAAGCCATCTCCACTGGCCTCCCACCTCCCTTCCTCCTGGGTCACCTTTCATGCACTCTGATTGAAAGGCCGAGGAATGTGCCAGCCCAGATTAAAGGACTTCTCAGCACAGTTCAGTCTCCAGCCCCCCGTCCTCACTGCCTCTGACCAGAGGGATGTCGCTGGGTAAAGCACAGACTGCTAGGCAAACGTGGACAACCTGCTCCAGCCTTGGTCCCCATGTCACACTGGGGCAGCACCACAATGACCCAGCCCTGGGCAGAGAATCCAGAACTACTGGGGTCATTTGACTAGTTTCTTTCAGAGATAATCAGGATGTAGCCCAGGCCCTTCCTGGGGCCAGCCAAAGAGGGGCACACTCGGCCCCTGATAGCTACACGGGCTGTCATTTCCAACCCAAACCTAAAAGCCTGCCCTCCTGCCATCTCCACTCTCCAATTCCCTCACACGCCTAGTAGGTCCACAGCCCAGACATGGCAGGGGAGATCAGCATGACGGTGGGTTCCAAGGAGGCCATGAGAGACCCGGGCTGAGCTGGAACTGCAGCCGTGTGCCAGCCTGAAGCCAGCCCTCTCCCCCATGGTCACCGCCAGCCAGAGCTCTTTGAAGCCAGATGGGACCCCACAAGGCAAGGCAGCAAGTTCTTGGCCTAGTGCAGAGGGAGAAAACCAAACTGGCTCCACCGTCCCACCTCCACCTGCTCTGTGCCTTAGGAAGGCAAGGAGCCCAAGTCCCCAGGATAGTGGTATCAGCTGTTGGGGAAGCACCGTTGTCCAGGTGAGGCCTCAGGCCGGAAGCTGTGTTTGTTCAGTGGACTCGGGTAGTAGGTGGTCGTGTACACATTGGTCTGCTGCAATGGGTAGAAGTTGGCTCTGTCATCGGGGATCAGGTTATTCTTATTCAGGGTCTGTGGGAGAAGGAAAGAACAAGAGAGGAAGGGGTGAAGGGAGAGACGGGGAAAGAGGACAGGCCAGAGCAAGGAAATCAGGAGCCAGTCAATGAGAGAACGTCTGGCTCCTGACACAGTGTTCTGCCCACCATGCCACTGCTCTCTCCCGAGTGCCCAGCCTAGTTATGTCCAGCGTAGGGCCAGGACCACTGCACCCTTCACCCTGCCCTCTGCTTCTCCGAGAGGACTCCCACCTTGAATTCCATGGGTGTGTACTTCTCATTCTTGGGGGCACCCCCGCCCTTGTAATGCAGGTGGTTGGGGGTGGCGGGATGGACGAGCGTGGACTCCTGGGACTGGTGCCGGCAGTGCTGGCAGTACAGGTACACCGCCAAGGTCAGCAGCCCAGAGCCCACGAAGCAAGAGATGCCTGTGGCCACCAGGTGGAGGAGACTGAACTCTGGGAGAGGGAAGAGACAAGAGGTAAGGAAAGGGCCACTGTGAAGACCCCCAACTGCCCCCCAATAGGAGGCTCTGAGACATAAAGGGAAGGGCTTTGAAGCCAGAGTCATCAGAAACAGGAAGGCTGCGTGGCCTGTCACCAGGGGCCTGTCTCACAGGACCACCTGTGGCTTGGGTCGGAGGAGGCAGCCAGTGGTGTGGAGTTGGGTGACTCTTCTTGAATACAGACTTGACCACCACTTCTTAGCTGAGGGGCATGGATGGAATTGCCCAGACTCTCCTACACGTGGTCTAAAGCAGTGCGGGACCTCAACAAGGTTTGTGGGTCTGGAGCGAGAAGTGGAGAGACTCCAGGTTTCAGAGTAGGTGGGTCTCCTCCTTGGGGAGGGGGGGGCGTGGATCATCATGAGGTGGGGCAGGTTCCTTTTACCTCCACAGCCAGTGGCCTCATCCACACTGGAGGCAGGCAGGATCACTGCAGGAAGACAAGCAGAGTGGGTGTAAGAGGCACGGAGGAGAGGACGTGAGTCCCTCCAGGGCGGTGTGTGTTGGTGTGTGTCTCGGAGGACCCCTGGGTCAGCGCCGACCTGTGGGACTGCACCTGGGGACCTTCATTTCCCTTGGTCTCCCCCCAGGCCCCACCTCTGAGAAAGGTAGGCCCATCCGTCAAATGAGGACGTGCAAAGGCCCAAAGTGTGTGAACCTCCCGCCCCGGTATTTCATCCTGCCCCCGCAGGATGCTTCAGAAGGGGAAGGAAGCTGGGGCTCAGGGCAGGAAGGGTTGGTGTGAAGGCGCTGGCTCCAAGACCTACCGGGCATCTCCCTGGAGGGGCAGGGGCGGCTCTGGCTGCTGTTTCCAGCACAAGTGCTGGGCCCGGGGACCAGCTCCTCGCAGTACCGGCCACGGCTTTGGACTCCATCCTCCGTGCACGCACTCCACTCAGACCATGGCGACCAGCCTTCTGTGTATTGTGGGTTGGGATGAGGTTAACCACCCAGACCCCCTCAGTGGGGATGCGCAGGCTCCGCATTGCTCCCCAGGCCCTGCCAGATGCACTTCGTACCTGGGCAGGCCTGTGTGGCACACAGCGCCTCCTCCGTGTGCAGCCCGAGACAGATGTCCTCGCCCGGAGAGGGGGCGGGGCTGCTGCAGGAACGGGTGCGTTGATAGTGGCCGCCACCGCAGGAGGCTGAGCATGGGGACCAAGAGGTCCAGCAGGACCAGGCACCCCGCACTGCAAGGCGATGGGGTGGGTGAAGAGGGGCTGCAGGTGCAGGCATGGCCCAACCCAGGCTAGGCCTCTCAGGGCCACACTGCCCTCAACATCCGCCCTGCCCCAGCCCTACGGTCCACTGTCAGGGAGTCCCCCTCCCCTCAGGGGTGGCAGGAGAAATGCAGGCTGCAGAGGGGACACCAAAAACCAACCTCGCCTCAAATCAAGCTCCTTGTTTAGCTAACCCATTAAAGGAGAGAAAACAGCAACTCGGAGGGTGAGGAAATGCCCTGGTCCCTGCGAGTAGCTGCCGTGTCCATGTTCAGGGCAGAAAATTGCTCTGGGGGCCCTGTACAGAGTTGGCAGGGAGTAGAGGTCTCCAAGCAGGAGTTAGTTGTAGCCTGGGGAGGCCTGGGAGTCTCCCCGATGGGGGTTCCCTGGGCGAGGGGTTCTCTGGGCCAAGATTCCTTAGTGGAGGGTTACCTGGACAAGCTTGGGGGTTGCAGTCCTGGTACTCGGCAGCGTCACCCACGCACGGCAGGCCCCCGTTGCGGGGCTCCGGGTTTGTGCATGTTCTCTTGCGGACGCGGAAGCCCAGCTCACAGTCTCGGGAGCAGGAGGTCCACGGGCCCCAGGCGGCCCAGCCCCCGCTCACCGTGTGCGGGGAGGTGCCCCCGCTGCGCAGGAGCTCCTCCACCAAGGCTGGGGGGGATACAGGGGGGCTGGCCTCAGCCACAGAGGGCTCCCACGGCGGCCCAAAGGCCTCCCGCCTTCTTCCAAACCGCACATCCCCTCCCTGCCCCCTCCTCCCCCAGCTCTCACTCCCGGCCCCGCCCCATCGCTCTGGGCCTGGGAGGGAGGGTGGCGGGTGGGGAGACGCAGGGCTGTACCGTCCGTGTCGCAGGCTCCAGAGCCGTCCGCGGGGCAGGTTCGGGTCTCCGTCCTCCTCCGGCCAAACTGCAGCCCGTGGGGGTCGGCCAGCGGCGCGCGGCACGTGAAGCGGAAGCGCTGCTCCTGCCGCGCCCCGCCCTGGGTCACGTTCACCGGTAGCCAGGGCGTCCACGGCGTGTTGCGCCGCACTTCGGGGCAGCCTTCATGGTTGCAAGTCTTGAACTCCTTCGGGAGGACGACTGGTGCTGTTGCACAGCCTCGCAGCCCCAGGCCTGTCCCGCGCTCCGCCCCCCGCCCCTTCTCTGCACTCCTCTTGGCTCGAGGTCCAGGCATCCCGCGCCCGCCCCCGGCCCGGCCCTCACCACGCCGCAGCCTGGGCAGGAGTTGCCGTTCTCACAGGCCCGACGCCGCGATTGCACACCGCTCCCACAGTGGCTGCTGCACTTGCTCCAGGAGCCCCAGGATGCCCAGAAGATGGGCACCGGGCAAGGCGTGTTTTCGTTACAGAACCTGACGGGGAGAGGGGGAGGAGTCGTTACTCTAGGGAACGGGCACCCCTTTCCCTATGAGAGGTCACTGAGATTGCGAGACTGGGAAAACGAGGGTCCACTGGACCACCTGGAGAATCCAGGCCACCTTCTAGGGGGCCCGGGAAGTCGGCGACCTCGGGGCTGGCTTGTCGCAGAAACCAACAGCCACGCCCTAGCTCACCGTTCCTCCCGGCTCTTGCCCACGCAGATGCGGCCCCCGTGGCGTGGAGCAGGGTTGCTGCAACTTCGCTGGCGGACCTGGAATCCAATCCCACAGGAGGTGCTGCATAGGGCCCACGATGACCACGGTGTCCACGCCCCGTTCCTGGTGGGGCCGGAGGGGATAGAGACAAATGACCCTCTGAGCTCTAGCTTCTCAGATCTAATCACATCTGCACAGGTGGATTTTGTATTGTTGTCAGGAAGTGCGATTGACAGGAGATAGTTCCTAACCAGGCCTTCTCAGGAATGACTTATTCATTCATTTGTTCACTCCTCAAACATGCATTGAGAGCCTTCTTCCATATATCAGGCTGTGCTTAGGGTTAGAGCACAAAGATATACCCACATGGCCTCTACTCGCAGGGGAAAAGGACATATTCTCTAGAGAAGGCCTTTGCCATCTGCAACCTTTGTTTCAGCCTTGTTGGTTGGCAGACCCTGGTATTCAAACCCATGCTCTCTCCCCCGTTCTACTACTGCACATGCTTTGCTCCAACCTCAAGACACCACCCACTCTTGTCTCCTTTGCCCCTAATTTTCAAATTTTGGCACTACCAATTACTGGCTGTTTAAGGCCGGGCAAATTACCGAAACCTTCTGTGCCTCATCATACTCTTATCTTTAAAGTAAGGATAATGATTGTATTCCTATCCCATGAGGCTGTGATGGTTAAATTAATAAATGTAGTGTATATAAAATTATTTTAAGAGTGTCAAGAATTATGGGTTATTTCTTTTAATCACTTTAGGGAGTCCTCAGGTAGTAGGCAGTGTGCAAGCTCTCTCTCTCTCTCTTTCTCTCTCTTTCTAAATATATATATAATATGATCTCATTTAACCCTCCCAACAACCTTCAGGGTGGGCACTGTAACCCTCATTTAGAGAAGCTCAGAGTGGTTAGGTAGCTACCACCATCCCATGCTGTCCCTCCTGTTTGGGACTGCAAGGCTTGTTGAGGATATGATCTGGCTAGGGATAACTCCCACGCCTCTTTGTATGAAGAGCACCGCAAGGCAGAAAGTTCTCTCCCACTGGAGTGGAAACTCTCCCAGGGCTCATGTTTCCTGCCCCAGACATCAGCCACCTGTCCAGTGCCCTGCACAGCCCTGAAGTGTTTTCTGTCCCTTAGTGCAAACAGCTGGCTGGGGATGCCCCGTTCCCTCCATCCCCCCCTCCCCCATTCCAAGGCCACCGCCAGCAAGCCCTGCATCCTCACATACCTGGAGCAGTTGGCAACGTGGATGGCTGGCCCCAGGCAGTCACAGCCCCCACAGCGGGGTCGGGGGGAGTCACAGGCCCGGGCCCGACACAGGCAAGAACCTGAGTTGTCCCCATCTAAGTGCTCACACGGTTGCCATGGTGACCATGGGCCGAAGCCCCCATCCCGAGTCACATTTCGCACCTGAAGACACACACCAGGAGCAGGACCCTGTCACACAAGGCAGGGGCAGGGAAGGTACAAGGTCCCAGGGCTGTGGGGACACTGATGGAGAGTCAGGGCCTGAATTCGGGGGAAGAGGTCCCTGGTGGGGGGTACAAAAGGGTTCTCACAGGACATGCTGTGATGTTCTGGGTCCAGAGGCTCATGTTGGAGCTGTCCTCAAGCGTGCTGCAACGTTGCTGCTTCCCGTCCCAGCCGCAGTACGGGTCCCGTGCCCCCAGGCATGCCCTGCCAGACAGAGGTCCAGAGACTCAAGTCCACTGCACTCCCACCATCACCTGCATCCCAAGAATACACCTGGACACTCTCCTCTGGGCACTTCTTTCATTCAGTTATCCTCCACAATAATAACGAAGTTCACTGAGTACTTACTGTGTGCCAGGCATCGTTTTAAGCACTTTAGAAGCATGAATTAACTCAATACAACAACTCAATGCAGAAGGTACTGTTATTATCTTCATGTTACATGGAGGAAACCCAGAGCCGACCATGGACTCACACTATGGTGCTCCAGAACCCACACACTTAGCCAAGAGATTACTGCCTTCCCTGAGTCTGGGTGCCCCACAGTCCTCATCTAGGGCCACAGGTGAAGATGCGGTGAACAGAAATCCAAAGAGGTAGTTCCTCCCTGCTAGACACCATGATTACAGTGATGGAAAGGCCCTTACAGATGAGCTGGCCCAGTGGTTCTCAACCCTGGCTGCACGTTAGAATCACTAAAGGAGCTTTTTAAAAAAAATTTCCTTCATTAAAAAAAAATAGTAGGTATTTATTTATTTGGCTGCGCCGGGTCTTAGTTGCGGCGTGAGAGATCTGTTGCGGAATGCGGGCTCTTAGTTGAGGCATGTGGGATCTAGTTCCCTGTCCAGGGATCGAACCCAGGCCCTCTGCACTGGGAGTGCAGTCTTAACCACTGGACTACCAGGGAAGTCCCTAAAGGATCTTTTTAAAAAATACTGATACATGGGCCCACCCCAGACAAGAATTTCTGGGTGGGTGGGCTGGGGATTTAAAAGCTTGAGTGGGGTGGGGGGGCTTCCCTGGTGGCACAGTGGCTGAGAGTCCGCCTGCCGATGCAGGGGACGCGGGTTCGTGCCCTGGTCCGGGAAGATCCCACATGCCGCAGAGTGGCTGGGCCCGTGAGTCATGGCCGCTGAGCCTGCGCGTCCGGAGCCTGTGCTCCGCAACGGGAGAGGCCACAACAGTGAGAGGCCCTCGTACCGCAAAAAACAAAAATGCTTGAGGGTGATTCTAATGGGAGCCAGACTGAGAATCACTGGGATCCACAAAACAACCTTTTCATTGTACAACGGAAGAAACAGTCACAGAGAAGGGAATAGGCGTTTCCCCAGGATCACGCAAACTGTACGTGGCAGAGCTGAGGCTAGAACCTAGACCTCCCCACCACACTCTTCCCCTCATGCACCCGCTTCCCAGCTGGAGGCTGTGTCTTACTTCACACACTGAGTGAACGTGAGCCCGTGCCTCAAAACACAGGTGCAGGGTCAGGGGACACCTGGGCATAGTCCAGGGTCACCTGGGCATCCACACGTTTGTGCTGCTCAGTGGTAGGACCCAGAGGCCAATGCACTGGCATCATAAGAACGAGCTCAGGCTGGGATGAGCCAGGGGTCACATCCCAGGTCCCCATTATTCCTAGGCAGATCTATCTCAAATGAACCCGGAGAGGTAACGGTTCACACGCTGATGCATGTCCCAAAGCCCCCACTTCTCATAACCTAGGCTCCTCTCCTCCCTTTTTACTTCTGACTTAGTCATTGTATCCTCTACAGTTTTTAACAACAACAACAAGAGTTAAATCTCTACTGGTAAGACTCCAAGGAGGGGAAAAACAATATGGGAATTGTGGAATCGGGATTTGCTGTCCATTGCTAAGTAAACAGAATATCAGATTCTGGAGCCTGAAGGAAGTTCCCTCCAATACCCAGAGAGCCCACTGCCAACCTCAGGGGATTCGCTGGGTCCCTTCTGCCTCCTTTCGCCAATTTCCACCCTCTCTGGCCAGGTCTGGCTGCTCTACAGCAGTGGGCCTGCTGCAGAGGGTCTAGGAGAGCACTGAGAGTGAGAGTGAGGCAGTAACTGGAGGTTAGAAAGCAGAAGAAGTTTGGGGTTAAGGAGGTGCTGGATGACAAAGAGGGTGGGGGAGCCCATGCGATGACATGAGTCTGCAGAGGGATTTTCCTTTGGCCAAAGGGGCTAAGGCTGCCCAGGGCTAAAGGGATACACAAAGGAGTCAAGGGGCTGCCCCTTTTGGTGTCTTCAGGATAGAATCTTTCTTTTCTCTTGAAACTTCAGGCAAAGTCACCTGTCAGGTGAGTTCTTTATTTTCAGTGAGTTCAATAGACCAAAGAGAAAAGAGGTTATACAGAGACCTTATAAAGAAGAGGGTGGGGCTTCCCTGGTGGCTCAGTGGTTGAGAGTCTGCCTGCCAATGCAGGGGACGCGGGTTCGAGCCCTGGTCCGGTAAGATCCCACATGCTGCGGAGCAACTAAGCCCGTGCGCTACAACTACTGAGCCTGCACTCTAGGGCCCGTGAGCCACAACTACTGAGCCCATGTGCCACAACTACTGAAGCCTGCATGCGTACAGCCCGTGCTCCGCAACAAGAGAAGCCACCGCAATGAGAAGCCTGCGCACCGCAGTGAAGAGTAGCCCCCGCTCATGACCTCGGATGAAGGAGGTGATGCGTGGGGTTTCAGTGGGTGACAGCCTCGCTGGACCCCAGTAAACATACCCTGGCCCACCTGGGAATCCAGAACACTCATCTGTTTCTCAAGACTATGTTTCCATTTTATTCTCTCAAGGACAATTTGTGTGAATTATACAACGTACGGGTGCTTGTATTTTCATTTGGGATCAATGGTTTGATTTAGGTGTGTTTCGCCAGCAAATACATCAAACTAGACATCATAGGACTGAATACAATACATGTGCAAAAGTAGTCTCAGCATCCTGTGGTTTTGAGGTTCTGCTTACTGGCTGACATTTGGGTCAAATTTGCTGCTAGCAGATTCAGCCAATCAGAACTCAGTAAAGCCCACTCCTGAGTGTATTTCCCTCAGTTCTCAGAAATGGGCATCAAACTCTAGAAGCATTGATACGGCACTTTATAAGCAACATAGATTAAATAGCTTAAAAAAAAACTAGCCATGACGAGTGATTAATAATAATAATACATACATACATATATATGATTCTATCCATCAAAAACAAATGTCTGCCAGTAGGGAGAATGGATGAGAGCAGATAATTTGAATTGATCTACACAGATAAAAACAGAAGATTCTGGAGGAATGCAATTTGCCTCATGCTACTTCTTTCATTTAGGGCCTAACCAGTTCTAGAACAGTTGTTCCCAGTCTTGACAACAAATTAGAATCTCCTGGGGATCTTTTAAAAGGCTTAAGCAAACGAAACAAAAATCCCTCCTATTTCCGGGCCTTCTGGACTGGAGTAAGTCCAGGCACCAGAGTCTTTGAAACACTCCTCAGGTGATTGCAATGAACAGTATTAGAACTGTTCCAGGGCCACTTTTGTCAGGGTTCTCAAGCCAAGAGATGAAGTGCCTTGTCTTTCCAATCCATGACAGGATAAGAAAAGAGTGAAGAAAAACACAGAGTAGATGCTGGCCCCAGCCCCTCACTCAGGATCCCTTGCCCTCAGCCTCTCCTGCTCACAGTTCTCCCAGAGAAGAAAGAGGAGACCAGATTCTCCATGGACACGCCTGCCCTGCCCTGCCCCAGTCCTGGCCGCCTGAAGGGACCTGCGAGACCCCCCTGGCACCAGCGCCTGAGCTCTTTTCTTCTCCACATTTGCTGCTTTTGGCCAAAGGCCACTCCAGAGCTTCGAGAGCAGAGAATATTCTTAAGAAAATTAAAGCTCCAAGCACAGGAGAGTGAAAGTGTCTCTGACTATAGGAGTGGGTGGCAGTTTAGAGTTCCTTTCATAAAAGCAGCCATCAGACCAATAATATATCATCATGTCTTTTTTACTGCAGTGTCTCAAGCAGCCATTACAAAAGGCAACAGGTTCATTTCATGGGCTCTAAAGCAGGACAGAGATGGATGGTGAAATGTGCAAGCAGGCGGATTCCAGCACTGCAGTAGCAAGGGTTTCACAATGGGAGCTGTCCAGGGTGGAGCTTGGGTGGAAGTGGCCATTACTTAAGATGGTAGTGGAACGGGGCCCAGACCCCCTGCCAGGGAGGGAGGTTGGGATAAGCTGGCAATAAGGGGCCCCTCCCTCCAGGGCAGCATGAAAGGCGTGCTGGAAGGAGGAAGGGGGCAGTTCTCCATGCATAAAACACCTGCTTTGTAGAGCCAGTCAGCCATTCACTCGCTCTGCTCGTCCTCCTGTGAGCACCAGTCTCTCTGGCCAGGCCAGGGTCCTGGTCGTGCCCCATGGGGCTGAGGTTTGCCTGAGTGAAAGGAGGGTGCTGGAGACAAGCCCCTGGATTCTGGACAGAGGAGGGGGCCTGAAGGGGCCTCTGCTTAACCACCCTCAGCTTCCTGCCAGCTTTGGAAGAAATGAGGATAGACGCAGGAAAGGTCTCTCATGGGACACAGTAAAACCCCGTGACAAACTGCCTCACAACAGCATACATTCTGATATAGTGTGATGGGCAGTTGGCTCCCAGACTCCCGGAGCGCACAGCTTGCTGGCAGCACGGGCTTACTCTGGTCATTTTAGAACTTTGCAGTAACGAGACCGCACATTTTAGATCCACCTATAGCTTTATGGCAGGGTTTCCACTGTACATATCAAGGCCTCTTATCCCAAACTCAGGAAACCAAAAGTATCAGACGCCGCACTGACCTCTGTCTACCTTGCTGTTCCACCTGGCCATGTTTCGCGAACTCCCTGTCCCCTGTCTGCAGCACCACGTGAATGGGGAAACGTCCGGCATTGTCCCTCCTCTCGTTCCACTGCAGACCCCATCACGTCATATCTGGCCTAGAGCCACAGCAGCTCACGCTGGCCAACCATCTGTCCCGAGACAATGCTGCTCGCCACTGTCTGATTGATCTTTGTAAGACACCTATTCACACTGCCCATCACACCACTCCCCCGTTCAAAGACCACTTCAGTGCCTCCAGTCACAGGATTCAAGTCAAAATCCTCCCTTGGCATTCTCAGCTGGCCTCAATCCACTTTCCAGTCCCATTCCCCACTCCTCTCCTGCACCAGCCTGCTCTCAGGCCAAGCAATCAATCAACTGCAGGATCAGTCATGTGTAGCAGGCCACTTTGTGGCTAGGGCTGGGCATGGCCCCCTGGTGGAGCATAAAAAATACTGGGACATTGGACTTGCCTTCGAGGATTTACAATCTCTTAAAGAACACGGTACATGTGAAAAGTTTAATAACGACACAGCAGTTAAAGAAGCACATAAGAGAGAAATGCCGTGCTTCATTGCCAAGCAGTGCTGTCTGTATTCAGCGTCACAAATCCCGAGACTCCAGAGAGCCCAGGAGACTGGAGGGCCCCTAAATGCATTGGCGGAGATAAAAAAGGAATAAGGACACTAGCTACCAATGATGACTCGCTGGACTAGGCACTTCGTGAGCATTATTCCCGATCCTTACAGCTCGTCTGCCAAAAGTAAATACCATCTGCTTTGTCACATTTCCCCCTATTTTCCCCAGAAGAAAGCCACAGCTCAAAAGGTTAAGTAAGTAACTTGCTCAATATCATATAGCTGGCAGATGACGAAGCTGAGATGGGGTCCCAGGTACATCCAATTCCACCACGCAAGTCCCTCCCATTATACCCCATTCTCTCCCCACATGTCAGATTCAGGCCAAGGTCTCTCTCCCCAGCCAGACATCTAGAGCCCTGAGGGAAGTGAGAGTGTTCCAGACCTATTTCATCTTGCCTCCCTCTTCTCACACCGACAGCCCCGTGAAGTGCTCTGAGCGTGGGAGGGCTTCGCAAACGTTCGGTGCTTTGCTGATGGAGCCCTGTGCTGGGGCTGAGGGAAGCTTGGGTATCTGCCCACTGCGCTCGCCTCCCCCCAACTCCCCGCTGTCACACCATGACCTTCTAGCCTCCTCCCTGGCCCTCCAGGCCTCTGATCAGATCCCAGCACACTCCGCCGGGGCTGGAAAACAACCCTTGGCAGCCTGGACGCCATTTGTCTCCCAAATCTTGAGGACAGATGGGCACAGCCAGGAGGTCCCGGTGTTGCAAAGGCCACAGAAGCCCACATGGCTGTGGCTATGCCAGCTAAAGGCCATTTCTGAATTATCTCCGAAGTGAACGGGTGCAGCTCAGGGTAGCCTCACATGCTTAGGAGTCTGAGATACATGTGCATTTGGCTTTGGAATAGGCTTTTGTTTCCCCCTTAAACGTCAATGTCATTATTGCCAAATTTGTGAACCCACCTGAAGCTAAGGTATGGAGAACTGATTGCAGAAGCTGTTGGGAAGACAACGTCCCATCTCCACGTGTTTCCTCACCTCCAACCCACCCATGCCAGGCCTTTCTGCCTCTTCTAAGTGGGGAAGTTACAGAAGCAAACTTGGGGCTGACTCAAAGTATCATCTCCTATCTGCCCTCACATCTGCATAGCAAGTGCTGTGATTTCAAAGATAAAGACCACTCTCTGAACTGAAGGGACTGAGAGTAAATCACGTGGTCTAGAGATGGCCACCAGGCCCTAACTGTGGGCTTGACAACAGGGATAACGACAGCCACCACCGCTTGCTCAACACATATATTCCCCAGGTGAGTGCTAAGTGGTTTCGGCAGATTATCCCACTTATCCTTCACAAAAACCCTGCAGAGATTTTATGAGGAGGAAACCAAGGTTCAGAGAGGTTAAATGACTTGTCCAAAGGCACACAACTGGAGATTGCGCCAGGAACGCCATCCCAGGACGACCTGACTCCAAAACTCCACCTCTTAAGCGCCAGCTCCCAGTGCGATCGGCAGGCATCTGCGTCTGGAGGCGCACCCGCCCGGCCGCCTTCCCGGCGGCGCCTTCCCGCGGCGCCCGCTCGCCTTCCCGCGGCGCCCGCTTACCCCTGGCTGCGGTAGGCGGCACACCTCTCCAGCGGCACCCGCAGCACGCCGTCACTCAAGCCCACGAAGAGTGCGCGGGCGCTGTGCAGGATGCGCAGGCTGCGCAGCGGCTCCCGGCGCCCGGGGGGCAGCACGTGCAGCTCCTCCAGGTAGCAGCCGCGGAGGCTGCGGCTCGTCGTGGACAGCGCCTTCAGGATGGTGCCGGACTCTGGAGGGGCCAGATCAGGGTGGCCTTAAAGGCCCCGGAACCTCGCGGCCCAGACCCTGCCGCTCAACCCCCTCCCACCCCAAGCGCCGGCGGGGCGGGGCGGGGCGGCCTCACCCGTGCCGATGTAGAGCACGTGGTAGAGCGTATCCTTGGCCTGCACAAGGTCCACCACAAGGTGTGAGAAGCGCACGCTGTCCTGGGTGACACAGGGCTCGGGTGTCACCGGCTGCACGGCCTCGCTCATCAGGAACAGGCGCTGTGCGTCCTGCAGGCTTCGCTCTGTCAGGTTCTCGTTGGGGCCCACCTCGGGCAGGGTGCCGCACTGCGGCAGGGAACCGGGTCACGCGTGACCAGCCGCCGGGCTGCCGCGGTCCCGTATCCCTCCTTCCTCGCAACCCAGACTCTGATTCTCCAATCCCTTCTCCCTGCCCCACAAAATCCCCCGCTAAGTGCCCTGCACCCTCTTCCAGGAAGATGTCTCATCTTTGGGAACTAAGGGAAAATGAGGCTGGGAAGACAGGATGAGGGACCTACCAGGGATGGAGAAGAGGACAAGGAAGATGAAAGGGGGGCTGGATTATCTAGAAACGGATCATATGAGTGTGGATAACAAGTGTCCTGTTATTTCATGCTGTCGCTGTAGGTGCCCCTCCCCCATGTTGGGCCAAGCCCTGCCTTCCTTCTCCCATGTCCCTATCAGCTCAAGGTTCTTATGCCTTCTAAACCAAAGCTGGAAGGCAACTACCATTTATTGAGCACCTACTACATTCTACAGACCACCTCAGGTGCATATCAACCCTCCAACGTATCTATGAGGTCGATGGTATTATCCCCATGTGCCAGATAAGGGTAAAGAGGCTCAAGGAGGTTGAGTGACTTGCCCAAGGTGACACAGAGAGGGCTAGATCTGGGTCAGGATTGTACTACTGAAAAGCCTGAGGTCTTACCCTGCTCCATTCTGCCTCCTGGTCAGGAAGTTGGATGGATATGCAAATCAACCATCTGCAGTTTTCTCTGTCCCATGGCTACTTCCCCTTCTCCACACTGGGGATGCTCACACCACCCATGGCTAGGCTCTGACCACTCCTGGCACTCAGAGATCCTCCAGGCATTAGTACCCATACTGGGTAGACTGCAAGCAAACTCCAGCTAAAAATCCCTGAATTCTGGCCAGATAGCTTGTGATTGCTCTCCTGATTCCCTACACTGAGTAGAGCTGAGGTCCACCCTCCCTGCCTCTCTGGAGGTGAGGGGTCATATTTAGAGATGGCTCAGAGCAGGCTCCCTTGTTCTGCATCCCACCCACTCTCCCTTCCTTGCTCCACAGTCTTGAGGTTACCACCCTCTTAGGGAACCATCGCAGACCCCACAGATGGGCATAGATCAGCAGGGACACATTTGGTGGTTGCACTAAGTAGTTGGGAATCAGCTTGCGGTTGGTAGTCTGGGGGAGGGTGGTATGTGAGGAGAGGGAAAGGGGAGGAGAAGCTGTACCTGGAAATTGGGGATGGGGTTGGTGATGGGGAGCCAGGCAGCCCTGGGGTTCTCCTGGTAGCGAAACGGGCCATTGAAAGCCTGAGAGATGGCACTGAGGTTGAAGGCGCAGACAGCAGATGCGGCAATGCTGTTTCTGAAAGGCAAGAGATGGAGGCATGCTGCCTTCCCTGGAGGCCTCGGCACCTTCCCCTTAAATCCCATGGCCAGCTGTCAAATCACAGCATGGCACAGCTCCAAGGCTTACTAGGCACCTATGATGACTCTGGTTCCTTCCGCACCACAGGGGTATCACAGAAGGAGGAACATGGTTTTCACACCGTGGAAAGCCTCCGGTAAAGAAAGACCCACTGATGAGAAGCACTGGTAGATCCTTCTGTGCTACCTCCTCATCCCCTTCGTTTATTCAGTGGGAGGGTCAAATAAAGTCAATGGTTTTCAAACATTTTAGTCCCTGGCCCACTGTAAGAAATATATTTTATATTACAGCTCAGTAGGACACATACATACATATTTGCAATGAATTTTCATGAAGCAGTATGTACCCTTACTAAATACATTATACTCTGATATTTTTATTCCGATCGATTCTGCTTTATTTATTTTATTTAAAAAAAAGAGGGCTTCCCTGGTGGTGCAGTGGTTGAGAGTCCGCCTGCCGATGCAGGGGACACGGGCTTGTGCCCTGGTCCGGGAGGATCCCACATGCCGCAGAGCGGCTGGGCCCGTGAGCCATGGCCGCTGAGGCTGCGCATCCGGAGCCTGTGCTCCGCAACGGGAGGGGCCACAACAGTGAGAGGCCCGCGTACCGCAAAAAAAAAAAAAAAAAAAAAAGAAAACCCAACAACAACTTCGTTGCCAAACCAGTAATCTATGCTGCAGCCCACCACCCGCAGCCAGATGACCTCTCAGATCCCTTTCAGTCATGGATTCAGACGTTTCTATGAGTCTGATGTGGGCAGTTCGGAGAGAGGATACCACTACACCAAGTGTTTCCAGGGCTGTTCTCTGCACTCAGTCCCTCTCCCAAATGTGTGCATTTCGCTCCCCTCTGCCTGGTCGCAGTCCCCACTGTCTCCTCCAGGATGCTGCACTGTCCCTGCAGCCCGTCCGGTCTCCTCTGATCCATTATCCACACAGCAGCCGGAGTGAGTGTTACAAAATGCACATCTGAGCTAGTCCCTGTCCTCCTTCAAACCCTCCAATAACATCTCCTTACTCTTAGGATAAAGATCAAAACCCTTAAAGCAGTCTACAAGGCCCTTCCAGGCATAATCCTCCCATGCCCACCCCTCGGCTGACTCTCCCGTCTTCACCTGCCAGGTTCCTGCCACACGGGTCTCCTCTCAGTTCCTCCAACATTTTTTCCCACCCCAAGCTTTGCACATGTTGTTCCCTCGGGCTGCAACGCTCCTCTCCCCTAGCTACAGGATAATTCCCAGTCATCCTGTAGATGTCACTTTCTACAGGAAGCCTTCCCTGATCATCGACCCTCCACACTGATCACAGCTTCCCTGCACACTGCCCTTTCCCTCTGTAGGATTTATTACAGTTAAAACTGGCCCTTCTCGAGAATGTAAGGTCCTTATGGGCAGAGTCAGGGCTGCTCTTGCCCACTGGTGTGTCCCCCATCCCCCTGACCTCCACCATGACAAGAACCTGGGGCATGGTGAAGGTGCACAATATATAAACAATTTGCAGTCTACACTAATGCTATTTTCCCTTGATGCGTCTGCAGTGACTCCTGCCCTTTGCTCACGGCTGCCCACCTTCTGCTGCTGACAGCGGGCTGGTCACTAAGTCCCCGCTGTCAGCTCATGGCCTGTGTGGGCTGTGCTGCATGTCTGTCCCCTGGCTTGGATGGCTTCTCTGCTCCAGCTTCCCGGCTTTACTCTCCTCCCTGTCCATCCCCTTAGACTATCCTTCCTGTAGCTAACCTGGCCCTCATCCAGTGCCTGCTATCTGGGGCCCTAGGTAAGCAAACTCCACTCTATGCTTCATATGTTTCTGTCCTTACAAAGAACCCAGCACAGCATCCTGTACAACAAATGTACTTCTTGGTCTCTGCCGCCCATTCAGCATTCTCTATAAAAAAATCACCTGAATGGGTCAGCCTTTAAACAGAAGAGGCTGTGGAAGGAGGGTCTCATGATCTCCATGAGGGTTACCCTTCCTCACACTTAGGAAACAAAAGGGGCTCTAATTCCCAGTCTGGGTTTTCCAGGGCAGTCGGGATTGCCAGAAGACTCTGATAGATTTAGCAGGATCATGGAGTCCTGAGGTTGGAAGGGTGAAGAGTCCCCTCTGAGCCTCCCCGACGGGAAGCTGCTGGACCCTCCTGAGGCTGCCATCCCCTCACTGAAGGCAGCCTATTTCCCTTTCATCACCAGCAAGTTCTTCCTTCCCGGAGCCACAATCCAGCCCCTTTTACTGTCTTCATATCTGGCCTAGGCCTGCCCGTCACAGCAACCCAGAACAAGGGCTCACCTCTCAGGAGGCAGCGAGTCACAAAATCCTCAGAGGACCCCGTGCAGAAGGCACAGCAATCCCCATTTTACAGAAAGAGAAACAAGGGCTCAGAGGGGGACCTGCCCAAAGCCATCAGGCTTCGAAGCAGTTCAGAGCGCATTCCTGACATCCGGGGTGGGGGGAGGGCAGGGACTCACACATTAGTGGTGAAGACCCCGTAGATGAGGTCCTGCTCCGGCAGGTGGAAGGCACTCTGCAGCTCGTTGTAGTAGAAGGGGACCTCACCCGGGCGGGAGCAGTTGAGCCGGGCCTTCATGAACGTGGTCCAAGTGTCCTCCAGCAGGAACCGGCCCCCCATGTCATTCTTGCACACGCGGGCCACCCGAGAGTACACGGTGCGTCCACAGTCATGCTCCACCGCATTCTCCCGCAGCAAGAAGTACGCGAACAGCCCGATATCATAGGCTGCTACAAAGTTTGGCTCTGGGGGCAGAAGAGGAACAAGGGGTGGGTCAGGCCAGGAGGGAGGAAGGGGCAGAGTTGGGAGTACTCGACTACTTCCATTTCCTCAGATGGGCATCCTGACAACCCCCCACCAGCTTGGTGACCTGGGGGCTCTAACCCTGTTCCCACCTCCAACGCAAAGTGCAGTTATAATAATAGTTAACATGGATGACTGAGCACTCACTGTGTACCAGACACTGTTATAAGTACTTTATATGCATTAACCCGTTTGGTCCTCTTAACAAGCTATGAGGTATATACTATGATCGTCCCCATATTACAGATGAGACCATTGTGGCACAGAGAGGTCAAGTACTTGCTCAAGGCCACACAGCTCGTTAATGGAGAAGCAGGGATTCAACTCCAAGGGGCAAGAAACTCAAATCACCCTCCTCCGATCTCTTCTTTCCCATAACCTTTCCTCCTCATCAATTCCTAACTCTTTCTCTCCCTTCGTAGCCTGCGCTCTATCTGCTCTGGGTCCTCAGGACATCTGTGATTTCATCCACAGTCCCTCTCCAACATGCTGTGGTCCTTGGGCGACCATCTGCCCCACTCTGGTTGGGCAGGAAGGAAACTGATGGGGGTCAGGGTGGGCTGGCTGGCTTAGGACCAGGGGAGCCCCCCGGGGCTGGATCTCCTTACCATTGAGCCACTTGGAGTTATACTGGGCGGTACGAAGCGGTGGCCTGCTGCCCAGGCTGCGGTAGATGGCGGGGTCCCGACCTGAGAAGTCGATGACCGTGGCTGCGTAGAGCTCCCCCTGGGAGGAGATGACGGCTGTGGAGTTGTGGCGCGGGTCGTAGGGGCAGCGGGCCACACCGTTGATCTTCTCCACGGTCCGGCTGAGGTTCCCCACCTGGGGATAATGGGGAGATGGGGCGCTTTTCCCCGAGACCCTGGGGCTGCCTGTTCTTTCCCCCCCAGAGTTTTGTTTCCTCCTGGGTCCCTGGTCTCTCTAGGCCTCTGCTTCCCTCCCCCTCCTCCTCACTGCCCACCCCACAGTCCCTCTGAGGGAGCAGCCGTCATGGAGGGGAAGGTGTGCCAAGAGTCAGGGCAATTGCCATAATTGCCTCACCTCTAAGGTGAGGTTGAATTTTGATGAACAACGAATAATTTTTTAGTGTAAGGATGCCCGCAATCTTGCCTGGGACATACTGATACTAACATACTGTTTGTTTTTTACCTGAAATTCAAATCTAACTGGGCATCCTTTTCGTTTTGGTTTTTGTGTTGAACTGACAGCCCCATTCCCAGGCTGTGCGCCTGAGTGAGGGAACCTCTTGGTGTCCCCCTCTGTCTGCCGGACGCTGCACAGCCCTCACCTGTCTGCTGGAGCACACTGGCGAAAAGGCATTTGTCCCACACATGAACACTTTCCGGCCAGTGACAATCAGGACTCGCACGTAGTTCTGACACTCCTCCTGAAGCAACAAAGGGGAAGTAATAGAGGGACGCGCTCTCCAGCTGCAGAGCTGGGTGTCTTTCCGTCACGCCACTGCACCGCAAATATTCGAAAGCACTCTGCTCCAGATCCACCGCACTCTGAAGCTGAGGTTGCACCTGTGGATGTCTCCCCTCCCCCCACCTCCCTCCCAGGCCGGCTCCCTGCCTCACCACCCACTCAGATGCTCAGGCTGCATCCTCGCCTGCACCAGGAGCCCCTGGCTCCTCCAGGCTGGGCCTCTCATGCAGGTGGCCTCGTGCCCACACGGTGCCCCTCCACCCCTACAACCACAAGCCTCCCGCCGGCTCTAAGCCAGGCCCCTGGCTGCCAAGGCCACGTACCTCGGTCTTCCCTTTGCTTTGGCAGGAGCGGCGCGTGTCCTCGTTGGAGGCCCACTCTGTGGCCTGTGGGAGGAGCACACAGACATCACACAGCTGTGCCCCTCACAGCCAGAGCAGGCAGCAGCCGTGGCTGGAGAGGACAGAGAGCTGGGAAAGGGCCAGCCACGGCCTGCAGGGTAAGGTTCCTCTCACAACATCCACGTGGACCCAGCAGGGCTGCCGGACTCCTTACCCCTAGACAACCCCTCAGCCCAAAACCCTCTACACCTGCTCGGGTCGGGGAAGCCTGGAGTAAAAACCGCCTTAGCCCACGTCGTCCCCATGCGGCTCTGGCCTGGGACCTCCCCACCCCTTCCTTCCCCAGGTTAGCCAAGGAACTTTGAGTGGCCAAGGACCTTCATTCCCACCCCAGGCCCTGAGTGGGAGATCGGAATTGTGCCTCCAGTATGTGCCAGATGTCCCTCGAATGAATGGGAGGCAGGGAGGGAGGAAAGGCTAGATCGGCCAATCTTAGATACAGGAGATCGATTTCACCTGCCCACTACAACGCTGCAAAGTTCTGCATGACTTGCCGCTGGTATGTGGTAGAGCAGAGATTGGAACCCACATCCCTGGTTCAAAGGCTACGTATTTTTTTCCTCTTCATCCCACTGTCTCAAGGACCTAGGACTTCCCCTTTCTTACTTGCTACCCTCGCCCCACCTCTGTACGGGCTGCTTCCTTGTTTCCCTGTAGTATCACTCATGCTCTATCGTGGGGTCATGTTTTGGGGACACAGCTTCCACTCAGGGACTCAAAGGACATTGCATGTTCTCCAGTGCCCAGGGCTTTAGGAGAGGGCTGTCCCCACCAGAAAATGCTGTTCCCCTTCATCTGCTCTGCTATACTCTCTGAGAGCCCTCCCAGTCACTGAAGAGCAGCTGGAGGGAGAAGTGCTACCCTTCATGTCCAGGCAGTGGAGGGAGAAGTGCTACCCTTCATGTCCAGGCAGTGGAGGGAGAAGTGATACCCTTCATGTCCAGGCAGTGTCAGTGACATTATATACTTCTGGGTCACATGTATAAACATGAACTGCCCACCTGTCCTGGGAGAGGGAGCCCTGAGCAAGCAGCTCCTCTATCCAAATGGGCAAACAAAAAAAAAAAAAAGAAAAAGAAAGAAAAACAACCCACCTGCTTTTAATTTCTAACAAAGCTCCTTCTAGGCGTGCAGTCACTGCCTGCCGAGCTCCAGGACCCAGGATGTGGGAGGGGAAGAGGTGCTGGGAGCCGGAGCGGCTGGGCTGCTCTCTGCAGTCCAGGCTGCAGCTCACCCACAGCCCCAGGGCGCCTGCCTGGTGGGGCAGTGGGAGGGCTGACTTCTGCAGACCCTGGATTTGGGAGCTGGGTGGTGAGTTTGGTCATGCCTCCATCAGATCGATGACCAGGCTGGGCTCATCCTGCCATGCCAGGCCTGGAGCTCAGGTCTCTGCTCCCAGACCTTGGAGAAGGGCAAATGACCCCTGGCATCTGGCCACAGAGCCATGGGCTTCTGGCCAGGAACAATGGAGCCATTGTCATACTCAACACCACATCAGCTCCAAGACTGAGCCTGATGTGAGAAGAAAGAGGGATATGAACAAGCAAACTCAGGGCCTCTGGGGGCAGAAAAGGGCAATGACCCACATATAATGCCGATGTCCAGGCCTAAAGCTCTGGACAGTGGGTGGCTGCAGGGAGACTGTGTGGACAAAGGGGCCTTGGGGTCCCTGAGCACTGGGGCACTTTAAAGGGGTCAGCCTTATTTCTAAGGGGGTGGGAAACCCATTGTGAGGGTTGGGGCTCATGGGGGACAGCTGTGTACAATCAAAAGGTGTAGACAAAGTCACATGGAGCTGAGCACCAGGACAGGCACTTGACACACCTCTCTCTTCATTTTACAGGTGAGGAAAATGAAGCTCAGAGAAGTTGAGCAATTTTCCCAAGGTCACAAAGCTAGTAAGCAACAAACCCAAGATGCAAACGCAGACAGCTGACACTAGAGCTAAGCTCTCTCTGTTACATCCTGCAGCCTCTCACAGTGAGTAGATTTCTCAAACCAAAAGTTAGAACATATGGCCTGAAAAGAATATGTATATTTATAATGACAACAGCACAGAACAGGCTTGAGTCATTTTATTTATTTTTATTTTAAAAAATATTTTTATCAAAATAATGATGCGCAGAGTTGAAAAAGTTAAATAGTATGAAAAAGTAATTTAAGAAGCCCCCAGCAACCGACTCCTCCCACACCCCAGCCCCATTTCCCAAGGAAACTACTTGAGACTCCTTTAGCTATTTTTCTGTATGTGTTTTTTTAAAAATCCAATTTCTCAAAAATATGTGTCATGGGCTTCCCTGGTGGCGCAGTGGTTGAGAGTCCGCCTGCCGAAGCAGGTGACACGGGTTCGTGCCCCGGTCGGGGAAGATCCCACATGCCGCGGAGCGGCTGGGCCTGTGGGCCATGGCCGCTGAGCCTGCGCGTCCGGAGCCTGTGCTCCGCAACGGGAGAGGCCACAACAGTGAGAGGCCCGCGTACCGCAAAATAAAAGAATATATATGTGTCAATCTCAGACTTCATCTTCTGACTTCCTGTTACGGAGGTGAAGATTTTTTTCCACTTACCCATCCCCATTTCTCCCCACCCCAAAGCACACATACATTTCCCCTCTCCCTGTCCTCCCATTATAATTATGTAATATTAATTATTTAATATTTTAATATAATTATTTAATACTTTAAAATCAACACCGGTATTTACTTTATTGTGAATGTGTGAAAATTGTTCACTGCTAGAACCCCAGACTAGAACCCCAGAGTTCACTGAATGTAAGACACCATCTATCGTAATAGGAACCATGAAGAAAGAAAACATACTGCCGAACTCCTTCATTACTTATATTTTTAAAGTAAGTTTATTGGAAGTGCTCTTATTTAGATATATATTTAATCAGATATTAATCTTGTGCACACAAGAAAGAAAAATGTAAGCAAAATTAATTAAATATTCTTAAACCTTCTCTGAATTCAGAGTTCATCTCTTCTGAATCACTTTTCTATTGTCATCAGTGCTCATTTTCTGTTGTTTTGTTTGTTTGCTTGTTTTAGACTATCGTTTTTTGAACCACCCAGGAGGCCAGTGATGCAGCAATTCTTCAAGAGTATTCCTCTCTGGTTTCCAGAATTTTCTTCCAAGTCATGGCCCCCATTCTGCAGGTTGGATGCTGGCACCTTCTTGATCTTACCAGCAGGTGTCCACAGAAGGTTTTCTGACCAACCAGGACTCCTAGTTCCTCCTCATATGATTCTAAAATGGTTTGTGGGCTGAGATATCAATGGGTGGCTGTTGCTGGGTGAGAACACCAGGAATAATGACCAAGTTCACACCTTCACAGGTAGAGACAACTCCATCAGGACTGTGGTCTGGCCAATGGTGACTGTAAGATGCCTTTGACAGAAAGACATGGCCTGACTTCAGACTCAGTAAAATGTGAAAACATATGCCTCTGAGAATCAATGAAATATACCTATTCTGATGAGGTATCCTTTCTTGACCAACTTTTTGTTTTTCCTGGACTGAATAATTGTCTTGATTTTCTTCATTGGCTTGTTTTACAACGTACCTATCACTGATTTTTCCCTAATGCCCAACAGTCCCTCTCAATATCATCTGCTAACTGTACACACAAATGGTTCAGATAACCTATTAATTCCCATTCTCTTCCTCCTGCCAGCCTCCAGCCTCCTGCCCCAGTGTGACCTGGTTGCTCTTGAGGTCTCCTGTTTGGCTGTTAACCTGGGACTTACCTCCACTCCTCTCCTGTTTGCTGAATCCTGTGTTTCCCCTTTCTTGAGTTACTTGCTTATTTTGGTAGAACACATCTCCAGTATCTTCCTATGAAAAGGAACATGGTAGATAAATTTTTTTAAAATTCTTGCATGTCTGATTCATTCTATCTTCATACTTCATTGATCATTTTGGTATAGAATTCTAAGTTGAAAATAATTTTCACTCAGAATTGTAAAGGCATTTATTCCTCCATTGTCTTCTAGATTCCAGTGTTGCTACTGAGAAGTCTGGTGTAATTCTTATTCCCAATCTTTTGTAGTGATCGTTTTCTTTTCCTTTTTCTCTTTAGAAAAAAAAGCTAAAAGCTTTTAGAATCACCTTTGATAACAGTATCCTGAAATTCACAGTGATGTGCCTTAGTGCAGGGTCTCTTTTGGGAACTCAGTCAGCCCTTTCAATGTGAAGACTCATCCTCTATTTTGGCAAATTTTCTTATGTTATTTCATCCATAATTTCTTCCTCATTTTTTTCTCTGTTCTCTTTTTTGTAACTCTTATTAATCCAATCCACTGTTGGCCCTTGTGCATTGATCCTCTAGTTTTCTGTTATTTCTCATTTTTTCTCTGTTTTTCATTTCTTTTTTTTGTCGTTCTAATTTCTGAGAGATATTTCTTCAACTTTATCTTCTAATCCTTCCATTCAATTTTTATTTCCCCAATCACTTTTTAAATTTTCATTTTTAATTTAATGTTTTATAAACAAAATATATTCTTATATCTCAGAAGATTCTAATTAGTTTTTAAAATTAATTTACAAAGTGTTTTCTTGTATGTCTTGCATTGTCCCTGTTTCTTACAGCTTCCTTCATTCTGTTTGCTTGTTTGTTTTGATCTTTCCCTTTCACTGTAGAGGCTTTCCTCAAATGTCTGGTGATTTTTGGCTATTGATATTTTAAAATAAATCATTAACCATTTCCCACTGAAAGGAGCCAAGGTTTCTTGGAGTAACGACTAATTCTAGGTCTGGGGCAGGAAATGTACAAGGTGAGCCTAGATATCTCCTCACACCAAATAGTAAGGAAGCAAAGACCACTAGGGTCATAGTGTCACAGGGCCAGGAGCCAATTTGAAGAGGCCCCCTACTGGCGAAAGATGGGATAGTCGTGAGAGATAAATGTAATAGGTTGCAACACCCACAATGTTTAAAGCCATGAGTCTGTAATAATAATAAAATTAAATTAACTGATCATCATTGACAGATACTTCCAAGCCAGTTCATTATTTGAAAACTGGTGAATAAAGACAGAGTATCAAAATATTTATCCTGCCTTTTCTATATGACTGTATCATTGGGTAATCAAATAGGAGATGAGGAGAAGTTTCTCCTTGTAGAAGTAGTCCGGCTAATATACTGTAATACCTAAAGAATTAATGGATCTGGGAAACAATCATCAATGGCTGCTAACATTAAAAAAAAAACAGAGAAAATCAGATACTATGTACCACCTAAAAAAGTACACAATAACACCTCTGAAGTAATCTTGCCAGAATCTAAACTAAATAAAGTCTTTAAATCTAACAATCAATTCACAGATGATACAGGGAACAGAGGAATACATTAAATTGTACCATTTGGATTACAATCAGCAAAGTCAGGATTGTGGGAAACACTATAGGACAAATGACCAGTTTTCTTCAATAAATAAATTGCACAAAGAGAGAAAAAGAAATATTGTTCTAGCCCCGTACCCCATCAGTGCGATTTCACCTTTCCTGGAATCTCCAAATTTGGAGGCTCACCAGTTGGGTCTTTAAAGAAAGGGTCTTAAAGCAGGAGGCATAACCCTCCCAGACTTCAGACAATACTACAAAGCTACAGTAATCAAAACAACGTGGCATTGGCACAAAAACAGACAGATGGATAAGTGGAACAGAATAGAGAGCCCAGAAAAAAACCCACACCGTAGGGTCAATTAATCTTTGACAAAGGAGGCAAGAATATAAAATGGGAAAAAAGTCTCTTCAGCAAGTCGTGCTGGGGAAATTGGACAGCTGCATGCAAATCAATGAAGTTAGAAGACACCCTTACACCATGCACAAAAATAAACTCAAACAGCTTAAAGACTTAAACATAAGATATGACACCATAAAACTCCTAGAAGAGAGCATAGGCAAGACATTCTCTGACATAAACTATACCAATGTTTTCTTAGGTCAGTCTCCAAAGGCAATAGAAGTAAAAACAAAAATAAACAAATGGGACCTACTCAAACTTACAAGTTTTTGCACAGCAAAGGAAACCACAAACAAAATGAAAAGACAACCTACAGACTGGGAGAAAATATGTGCAAATGATGCGACCAACGAGGGCTTAATTTCCAAAATATACAAACAGCTCATGCAACTCAACAACAAAAAAACCCAAACAACCCAATCAAAAAATGGGCAGAAGACCTAAATAGACATTTCTCCAAAGAAGACATACAGATGGCCAATAGGCACATCAAAAGATGCTCAGTATTGCTAATTATTAGAGAAATGCAAATCAAAACTACAACAAGGTACCAGCTCACACCTGTCAGAATGTCCATCATTAAAAAGTTTATAAATAACAAATGCTGGAGAGGGTGTGGAGAACAGGGAACACTCTTACACTGTTGGTGGGAATGTAAACTGGTGCAGCAGCTATGGAAAAAGTATGGAGGTTCCTCAAAAAAACTAAAACTAGAGTTGCCACATGATCCAGCAATTCCACTCCTGGGTGTATACCCAGACAAAAGTATAATTCAAGAAGATACATGCACCCCTATGTTCACAGCAGCACTATTTACAATAGCCAAGACATGGAAACAACCTAAATGTCCATCAACAGATGAATGAATAAAGAAGATGTGGCATATATAGACAATGGAACGTTACTCAGCCATCAAAAAAGAATGAAACAATGCCATTTGCAGCAACATGGATGAACCTAGAGATTAGCATAATGAACAAAGTAAGTCAGAAAGAGAAAGACAAATACCGTATGATATCACTTATATGTGGAATCTAAAATACGGCACAAATGAACATATCTACAATACAGAACGACTCACAGACATAGAGAATAGAGTTGTGGTTGCCAAGGCGGGGGAGGGGAGGGAAGGAATGGGAGTTTGGGATTAGCAGAGGCAAATTATTATATACAGGATGGATAAACAACAAGGTCCTACTGTATAGCACAGGGGACTATATTCAATATCCTGTGACAAAACAAAATGGAAAGGACTATGAAAAAGTATATATATATATATGTATAACTGAGTCACTTTGCTGCACAGAAGAAATTAGCACAACTTTGCAAATCAACTACACTTCAATAAAATTTTTTTTTAATGAAAAAAAAAGGGTCTTAATCTCCCTTTATTGGGGGAGGGGGAAATGGAGGAAGGGATTACTGTGTGGGATGGGACAGGAGATGTGGGTTCTGACCTCTCAATTTAGATAATTTCAACCATTTCCCCCTTTTAGCCTTGTACCTCATCCTCACATTCCACAATATCCAACACCCCAATTTCTGAGGCCTTCTGGGGAGTCATCATGCTTCTCTGGCATATCTCCCTCTGTAAAACTGTTCTGCTCTACTAAATTGGTTATGATTTGCTCCATCCATTTTCCACCTTCCCAGAATACATTTAATCTCTTCTCTACTGACATCTCTTTTGTTCTCTCTGTCATTGCAGATCTGTACCTTTTAAAATTTCTCACTGTCCTTTTAGTGAATTTTGTGAAGGAGTGGAGATAAGATGTGTATGATCAATTGGCCATGCAGAATGCCTTAAATTAGGACTGTCCCAGAAATTCCAGGACGGCAGTCTCTAGCAAAGAGAAACTGCATGGTTTTCTGGTATGGGGAGAGCAGTTGAGACAGCCAGGAATTGGATAATCTCCTTACAGACTCAGCAGCACCCCTGGACACCAGAGACGATGGCTGAACATTAAAACAGCTGAGCATTAAGTCCACCGCTCATCAGAGTTTAGATTTCAAAAAACTATGGAGCTGCCAGCTTAGTTTGGACAATGTGGAGACAACTAGAAAAGAGCTCAGGATCAGCCTCACCATCTGCCCAGGCGCAAACAAAGCCCCATGTGCATCCTGATGCGTATGTGCAGAACAGTCCCCATGTCTGCACATGCAGGACACGTGGCAGCCCAAGATCATACATCCATTGCAATTAGGCCTCCAGCCACGTCATCCTCTGGAACTGCTGTGGCACAGGTGGCTCATGAGCGCCTGATTGACCAATCCAAGTAAGCTTATCACTCAGCATCCCCCTGACACTGTCGACCACTCGCCACCTTTTCTTTCCCACACCAGTTTATTAAGTTACAGTGATAAATGACAATCACTGGTGAGCTGATTTGGTTTCCCCTCCCCTTCTGCAAGCACGGGCGTGCGCGCGCGCGCGCACACACACACACACACACACACAAACGCAGGCACGCATGCACCCTGCCCCCTCTGCCGCTACCTGCATCTCTCCTCTCTTGTTGCTTAGAGACTTGGAAGGAAGCTGGGTTTTTCTATTTTCCTTAAGGCAGAGTAGTTTACACAAATTATTTAACAGGGGTTAGGTACTTAGAAGTCCTTTTAATGGACACTGGTTTGCATAAACTGTTTGCATTTAGATTTTTCTTTAAGGGATGTTAATTATTTAAACTATCAATAAGGCACTGAGGTTTAAGTTTGGTTAAATCATACCCTGGGGCCACGTGGGAGGATCAGTTGTCTGTAATGGAGATTTATAACTGCGTGTGTGCACCAGGCAGGACGGAGAGTAAAGGAAGCTGGGCTGGGGAGCAGGGAGGCCTTGACCCTGTCTCCTCTTTTCAGCAAAGGGGTGCAGCTCATTTTTAGCACTTAGTTGCTGTGAGCCAATTGTGATAGCAGATGCTGTGGACTGAAAGCTTATAAACAGGAACCCAAAGCCCCAGACAGGGCAATGGAGGAGCGCTCAATGAAGTCCAGCTTTCATGGTCAAAAGGCAGGGCTTTCTCATCAGAGTACAAACCAGGAGACCAGAGGCTGAGGTCGGCCTCCTGCCTGGTCGAGGGGATGCTGGACAGCCCGCTCTAACTTCTCTCTCGTTCCCTCCTCTTTGTGGCTAGGTGGTTCCCCCTATGGTGGGGAGGTGGGGATGTGAACCTGAATTATATTTATTTATCTCCTTAGCTCTGTTACAAAGAATCCAATCTGAACTCCTGGAGTCAGGCCCTAAGAGACACCCTGGGAAGGTGGTAAAACCAATTCCTGGTGCAGCTGTGGCTGGTCTGCAGAAAAGCGTTCAGAAAAGCCCCAGAGGCCCAGCTCCTGCCTCAATCATGAGTGATAGAGCTGGCAGAAGGTACCTTCCCATGGCTGAGACCAGATCCACACGGAGCAGAATGAACCAAACGACAGGCCTCAGCTTCAAGCCGGAGGAGGGTCCTAACATCTGTTAAAGGACGGGACCCAGGACCTGCAGGTCAACTGTCAAGGACACCTGGGGAAGCCTAACCAGTTGGGCAGCATCTACAAAAAAGGCCTTAACATCCTAGAGCAGTGGTTCCTATATCTGGCTGCACAAAGGAATCACCTGGGAGCCTTTAAAAATCCCAGTGCCCGGCTGTACCCTAGAACAGAACCTCTTGGGCATCAGTGCTTTGTAAAGCTCCTCTGGTGATTCTAGCGGGCAACCGAGGGAGAACCAGTGTCTAGAGTCAGGCTAGCTCCAGTCCCATCCTGATTTATGCTACCCAGCTCTGCAAGCCAGAAACCTAGATGGTACCACTGTAGTCCAAGCCTTCGCTAAGCCCTCCAGGGCTGCCAGCTTCCCAATTCTAGGGGTCACCTTCACGCAGAAGACAATGTGCCTGGTGCTCTGTGGAGCCGCGTGATGCTATGATTCTGCCACCTGGAGATCATTTCCTTTCTTCTCTCCACCCCCACTCTGCTGCCTTAATTCAATTGTCCCCATCAATCACCGGGATTGTTGCCGTTTCTCCTAACGAGCTCCTCTGCTAATGCATTCTCTGCATTGGGCTGGGTGATCTGAACGCCAAATCTGTTCATGCCACTTCTCGCCTTATACCTCTTTGCCTTCAAAATAAAATATGGACCCCTCTGCTCAGCCATGAAGACCCTCTGTGATGTAGCCTCTCTCTCTTCCTGGGCCTCATCTCCTACATTTATCCCACTCCCACCCCATGATCCTGCCACACTGGCCCCCTCAGTGCTCCGTGCTATTTCACACCTTGTCTCCTCCTTAGCTGCCTGGCCAACCCCCATCCTTCAAACTGCTGCCCAAGGGCAGCTCTCTGGGAAGACTTTTCAGACCCTGCGGAGCCTGGGGGTTCCTCATGCCTCTGGGCACCTGGCACCTGGCACGCACCCCTTCTTACATGCTTCCCACAGCACTGCCGTTATTTCTGTGCATCTGTCTCTCTTTCCCCACTTTGGCCACTTTACTGTTCCAGAAGACTTTCATTTGCTGACCATGGGAACTTAATAAAAAGCCAACTTTCTCCTGAGCATAAGGCAGGACCCTTGGATCCACTTCCTCCCACCCACTTTGGACCATCTGTGCACTGGCTGCCCCCAGGCCCTGACCTGCAGGGTTTGGCATCTTGGCTTCATTTCCCATGGAAGTCACTTGGAAACTAGGCTCTGGCTGGGCTGCTTGTGACCAACCAAGCTGGCAGGACATGGGATGCTGCCTCTGGGAATTTACTCCACCTTGCTCCAGCCCAGGCCCCAGGAACATGTCCCATCCAGGAAAGGGAATCATTTATGAACTCTTATGTGCTTGCTCCTTCAGGCAAGACACAGAGCCTGATTCACCTTGGGATCTCAAATGCCTAGTACCGTGCCTGGGACAGCACCCAGCATATAGTAGGTATTCCATAAATGTTTGTTAATGTTTATTAATGTTTATTAAAAATGGATGAATGGAATTTCTTTTCAATTTCCCCTAGTTCTTCCTGGCTCCTCCTTTCGGATGGTCACACCTTTTCTGCTCCCTGTGGAGCACCTCCTCTGTGGCAACCAGCTGCAATGGCCCCTGGGGGTCTAGACCCAGGTGCAGCTAGAAGAAACTAGACCAGAGTGTCACACTAGCTCACCAAGGAGGTCTCCCCTTCCCCAACTGCCCTTTGTAGTGAAACACGATACCAAATAGCCCAGGCCCTGACAAACTCCTTGTACCATTCTCTAATTAGGTTCTGTGTATCACTCATCATCTTATCCTGGCTGTGCTGTGAGCCCTAGCGGCCAGACACTCTGCTTGTCTTATAGCCCCTCCTCCCCCAGCTCACTTTTTTTTTTTTTTTTTTTGCGGTACGCGGGCGTCTCACTGTTGTGGCCTCTCCCGTTGCGGAGCACAGGCTCCGGACGCGCAGGCTCAGCGGCCATGGCTCACGGGCCCAGCCGCTCCGCGGCATGTGGGATCTTCCCAGACCGGGGCACAAGCCCGCGTCCCCTGCATCGGCAGGCGGACTCTCAACCACTGCGCCACCAGGGAAGCCCCCAGCTCACTTTCGATACACAGCAAGTGCTCAAGGAACACTTGATCGCTGGAGACCAGCAAGCCTCCCCTGGATGCAGGAACTGAGGCCCTCCCCTCATTGACAAAGAGATGGCCTTCCTTTCTCTAGAATGTCCAGCCTCTGCAGAGGTGATATGGCATCTGTTTCTCAATCTGGGATAAATGTTCTGGATCCAGGAGTCCCATCAAAGTGCCTCCCAAAGCACTCAGGGAATGATGCTGGGGGAGCCCTTCTTGGCAGCAGAGAACAAATCAGTCGCAGCTCAGTGAAAACGCTGAGCTACAATGGGATCACTCAGACCAGGCTAAGAAAGGAACCAGGGCCACCCTTTCCCTCGAGGCCCAAACCCAGAGACCCTCCTGTGGATTTAGCAGCTGGACTTAGCATGACCAGCCGTTCCAGTTTGCCCAGTACTGTACTGGTTCTAGTGAAAGTCCTGCGTCCTGGGACCCCTCAGTCTAGGCAAACAGGAGCACCTAGCTCCTGTCCTCACAACGCAGGAGCCGTGCGTGTGCCCCCGTGTTTCTGTGGCCACGCCCCCACTTCCAAATATCTTCCCAGCCATTACCCCCACTGCCAGTGTGAGTCCACAGCCAGTGAAAAGAACACAGGGCTCCTGTTTTCAACCCTGGGGGTTGAATTCTGAATCTCACTCCTTGTGCTGCCCTGGCCCCAGCCCCCAAATACCAGGGAAATTACAGGGAAGGGAAGCAAATGTACCTGAAGGAGGGAGACATTGGCAAGGCTGAGTCTGAAGAGGTAGTTCCTGTGAAAACAGAAACAGAGATGGTAAGTCAGGCTGGTTCTGCAGGTAGGTCTCCAGGAACAGCTTCCTGGCTCCTGCCTCATGGGGTGCCAGGACTGGGTGCCGACTGCAGACGGCTGACAGTGGGCCGACCCCAGGGAGAGCTTCACCTCCATTTGCTCATTTAACCTGCACTGCCACGCCGGGAGTAGAGAGAAAACTCCATTTTACACAAGAGGAAACAGTTTGGGTAAATGGCCCAAATCACAGAGATAGTAAGTGCAGGATGTGGGATTGAAACCCAGACGCATCTGCTCCCAAAGCCCACACTGTCTCTGTTCCCCGCCATCCCAGCAGGCCCTGGGCACAGCCTCCCACACCCCCTTCCCAACCATGGAACCTGTTTCTGTTCAACATAAAGCCTCATGGAGCTCTTGTGGGGACCCAGGCAGGTCATCTTCCTCCTTCCCTCGGCCACCTCCCTGGCCCAGCCTGTCTCCTCTTGCCCAAACTGCCCCTCTGCCACTTCGTGCTTCCTCTCCTCCACATCGCCACCTGCACGGGGCTGCCAGATTCATCCTCCTCAAACACTGCTTTCATCATATCAGCCTGCTGCTCGAAAACCTTAAATAAGGAAACTTATATCCACACAAAAACCTGCACACGGATGTTTATAACAGCTTTATTCATAATTGCCAGAACTTGGAAGCAACCAAAATGTCCTTCAGTAGTTGCGTGGGTAAACTGTGGTGCATCAAGACAATGGAATATTATTCAGTGTTAAAAAGAAATGAGCTATCAAGCCATGGAAAGACGTAGGGAAGCTTAAATACATATTACTAAGTGAAAAAAGCCAATTTGGAAAGGTTATATGCTGTATGATTTCATTATATGATATTCCGGGAAAAGGCAGAACTATGGAGACATTAAAACGATCAGCGGTTGCCAGGGGGTGGGGTGGCGGCGGGGATGAACAGGCAGAGCACAGGGGACTTTTAGGGCAGTGAAACTACTAGGTATGTTACCCTAATGATGAGTACATGATAGTATACATTTGTCCAGACCCACAGAATGTACACCACCAAGAGTGAACCTTAAGGTAAACGCTGGGCTTTGGGTGATGATGATGTGTCAGTGTAGGTTCATCAGTTGTAACAAATGCACCTGCGGTGGAGGCTACTGGTGGTGAGGGAAGCTGGGCCTGCGTGGGGCGGGGGTGTCTATGGGAACTCTCTGTACCTTCCTGTCAAGTTTGCTGCCAACCTAAAACTGCTCTAAAAAAAAAAAGTCTTAATTAAAAAAAAAAAAAAGTATAGCTTATACTCCATTTAAAGTTATTATAAAATATTGGCTTTATTTCCCTGTGCTGTACAGTTTATTCTTGTGGCTTATTTATTCTATAGATAATAGTTTCTCTTAATCCCCGACTCCTATCTCGCCCCCCTCCTTTCCTCTCCCCACTGGTAACCAGTAGTTTGTCCTCTATATCTGTGAGTCTGTTTCTGTTTTGCTATATGAATTCGTTTGTTTTATTTTTTAGATTCCACATATAAATGACAACATTTGGTGTTTGTCTTTCTCTGTCTTATTTCAAAGGCATCAGGAGTCTAAAAACTACATATGTAAAGCTGGTGGACTCTGAATCAGGTGGAAGGATGGCATTAATGTCAGCTTCCTGACTGCAGTGTTGTATTATGGTTATGCAAGATGTTACCACTGTGTGGGGGGGAATGGGGTGAAGGATATAAGGATGCGATCTCTGTATTATTTCTTACAACTGCACGTAAATCTACCATTATCTCAACATAAAAAGTAAAACAATGATTCTCTTTGCTTGGAAAATAAGGTCCACACTCTTGTATACTTGCATATGTAGAGATTACTTTTGAGAGGACATGCAAACTCACCACAGGGCACGCCTCCAGTGAGGGGTCCTGCTTGGTGTATAGTGGGCTGGCCCTGCTTTTCACTTTTGTACCTTCTGAATGTTATACCATAACACATATCACTGATGCAAAGTAATAAGTTAATTTCAAAATTAAAAAAATAAAATGCATTCAGCCCAGCTTCTTAATAGCCCTGTGATGTTGGCAGCATCACATAACCCAGACTTTACGGATGAGGAAACTGAGGCTCACAGGTCAAGATTACCCAGGACAAGAATGCAGCTCATCTGGTCCAGAGCTCCGTCCTCGACTTGCCTCCTTTTCACGTGGCAAATGAAGGGGCGGGGTCACTCAGGAAAGCCCAGAAGTCAAGGATGGTCAGCTACACAGTGGAGCCTGGAGGCATCCAACCCAGTGACCATCCTCCCTCACCCCAGACCTGCTGAATCAGAACCCCTGGGGCGGAGAGCTTCTGAAAAACAGCAGTGCAGTTGGAGGTGGTAACGTGGGTTGGCAGAAAAAACTCTAGCCCTGAGGTTAGGGGACCTGGGTTCTCGTCCCCAGACTCTGTTGTCATCTTGTTTACGTGGTCTTGGGAAGGTCACCTTCCCCACTCCAGCCTCTGCTTCCTCATGTTGAAATCGAGGACAGTTGGATTAGGCCAGTGATTCTGAAACTCCAGTGTTCATCAGGCTTACCTGGAGCGCTTGTTAAAACACAGGTTGCTGGGCCCCACCTCCAGAGTTTCTGACTCATCAGGTCTGGGGTAGGGCCCAAGAATTCGATTTCTAACAAGTTTCCCAATGCTGCTGATGCTTCTGGTCCCACTGGAACAGACCATCTCTAAGCTCCCTTCCCTACCAGAGCTGAAGGTCTATGATTTTGAGGACTCTCTCCTCCTACTCTGCTCTGTAAAGTCTCTACAAGTCCTCCCTAGAGTGTATTACCCCTTGCATACCAGATCGGGGCAGTGGGGCTAACTGATATCAGGCAACAGGGAGGTGAGGTCCTTCATAAAAGAAGCACATGGCCCGTGTCCCATGTCCCAGGTGCAGGCAGCCAGCCAGCCAGCAGGGGGCTCCTGGGCACCTTCTCTGCATGGGGAGGACACCAGCTAGGTAGGTCCTGGCAGGATGGCAGGGACAGGGGCTGGGAGGTTCCAGCAGGCATTCCTGCCCTTGATAACTGCCAGACCCTGAGGAATGTGTCTTGCTGAGATCTGGAGGTCACTTCCTTCCCACCTCCCCGCACCCACCCATCCACTGCTTCCTTTTCTGGGGGACTGACATTCAGACACAGAGAGGGCCTGGTAGGGCGGAATAGGAGCCCAGGGTGAGGGTCTGCCCACAGAGGGTCATGCCAAATGATATTCCCTCCACTCAATTCGCTTAGAATTGATCCCCCAGTCCTGGCCCCAACCCTCCTGTACCTCATTACCTGGCTCCCACGATGAGCTGGTTTCTGGAAGGATCCAGAGCGAGCTGGGAGAAATCTTGGGCTCCAGGGTAGGTGAAGTTAGAGACCCATGGCTTCAGATCTGGGGGAGGGAGAAGCAGCCATTCGGTTACTGTTGGCCCAGGGGCTCCCAGCTGCACCAGCATCGGACCCAAGAACGGAAGGGCTGCAGTGAGGCAGAGGCACCCCGGAGATCTGGGTTCTGCCTGCCCACCTCTGTGAGCAGCTGGCTGGGGGACAGGGAGTGCGGGTGGCGTCACTGCTCCTGCTTTGTTCCCTAGCTCAGAGAAGGGCTCCACCCACCCCCTAGCTGCACAAAGGGACACCTGTAATCATCCTTGACCCCCCGAGACCCTCACCAGCCACGCCAAACATACTGGCAAATCCTGTCCGTTCTCTGAAATCCATCCATCTCGCCCTCTGCACCCTACTCCCCAGCCAAGCCACCATCATCTCTTGCCTGGACTGATGCCAACAGCATCCTAACTGGCATGGCTTCCACTCTTGCCCCTCCAGCCCATTTCCCACAAGGCAACAACGTGATCTCTCTAAAATGCAAATCTGGTTATGTCACTCTCTAGCTGAGAACTCTTTAATAGCTCCCAGTTTCCTCCAGGAAAAGTCCCAACTCCTTTGGTTTCTGGTCCACTGTCCTCCCAAGTAGAATGAATGCCTGGCACATTAGTGATCTAGTGATCCACTGAAAGAATGCAGCTTCTGCTTATACATTCCCCCTTAAACCCTCCACTCCAGTCACATTCAACCAGAACACAGTGCACATCTCCAGATCTATCCCACAAGAGCCCGCAAACCTTTGCAATTCTATTCTTCCTCAGTGGAACAGTTCCTCTTTGTCCCCGTCCCCACCCCACCTCCTCCAAGAAGCCTTCCTTGACTCCCCCACGCAAGGTGACGGGCTCCCATAGACCTCTTCTTGACTGCCATCAAAGCTCCTATCTCACTGGGTGTCTAATCTGGTAGTTTGCCCTGGGGGACAAGGAAAATCTTGCTTCTGGGAGCTCTAGCCTCCTCCCAGCAGCTGGCAGTATTTGAATGAATGTATGAATAATCGTCAACTCCCTTTTGTACAAGAAGCCTCAGGTTTTCAGACAAGACTCCACAGAGGTGGAAGGAATGGAGGGTGGGTGGGCAGTGCCCATCTCTGTCTCCAAGAAGACTCTTCCCAGCCAAGGCCAAAGTCTTTCATGGGGACCAGGTGGGCAGAGGAGACCTCGAAGCCCTCTGGATGGATGGGGCAGTGGTCTGGAGAGGGTACACCTGGGGAACAGTGCCCAGCTGACTTTCCCTCCAAATGGAGAACCACTTCCCCCATCTTGGCTCACAGCCCCTTAATAGCTCTCCTTCAGCTCCTTCTTCATGGATGTGAGGGAACTGACCAGTAAAGAGAGAAAGCTGTGGGGCAGAGGAACTTTCCCGCCGATAGGGTAAAGATGAGGGGAATGTGAGGAGGCCCTGAGATTTCTTCCTCACAGTGTATTAGTAACTGGCTCCCAGAAGGCCCAGAGTAGTGTGTGTGTGTGTGTGTGTGTGTGTGTGTGTGCACGTGCGTGCGCGTGTGTGTGTGTGTGTGTAATCCAAGGGAAATAAATCAGTGCTCATTATCCCTCCACTACAGAGTAAAAGCAGTGCTTCATTTCTGCACGGCAGGCAAACACTTAATCGCTCCCTGGAGAACTGAAGGTTTTGCGAGTTGGATGTTTTTCAGAAAACTGTGATATGGACGATTAAAAAAAAAGAAGAAAGAAAAACTGCAGCAAAATGAAGCAAATCCTTTGTGTCTGCCTCTGCCCTCAGCAGGTGACTATAGGTTGGCAAGAACCATCACGAAGTTGCAATGGCATTTGGGTGATCACAGTATAAGGAGTGGATGTGGAGTCGGGTAGGCCGGGTTTTTAGCTGACCTCAGGGCTGCTCTCAGAAATCCTGATAGGATGTCATGGTACCTTAGAGACTAAGCCAAGGGTCCTCCTTCTCCAGGAAGCCTTCCTGGATTATAACCTCTCCATCCTGATCTTATTTTGTTCCATATTCTCTCCACCCTTCGTGTTCCATTCATACTGCATGTTTTTGTCACTCTGAATGTGCTCATCTGTTTTCCGGGTGGGGTGTGTGTGTGTGTGTGTGTGTGTGTGTGTGTGTGTGTGTGTGTGTGTGAGGGGTTGCCATCCCCAGCATACTGGGTGCTCTCCAATAGTAGCAACTGGCTTGCACTTTAATCCCCTTCTTCCATTCTGACAGGGGTATTCCAGATGTGAGCAGCTGAACAGGGGAAGACGTGGCATGACTGGTCTGCGGCAAACCAGGAGAAACTCCATCTGGAGATGGCTCAGCTCAGCCTTCATTCCAACCCTTTCTTGGGGAGAAGGGAGAGGAAGAGGAAAAAGGGCAGGAGCCAGGAAGACAGTGGGAGGTGGGGGTGGAGGAGGGGGGGGCGGTCCCTTCCAGTTTCTGTCCCTCTTCCTTACCCCGAAGTGACTGACAAGGGCAAGGGGGAAGGGGCAAGGGGGGGAGATGCAGGGGGCACAGCGTGGTGATCCTGGGGGAGCTGTCTTTGGAAGGGAGCCAGCTTCCTCTTATTACACAGGCAAACAGGACCAGAGGGAAGGCTGTTGTTAAAACACCGAGCACGTTCTGAGCTCCATGTGCAGTGAACGCTTTGGACAGTGACTTTAAGAGAAAAATGACATTCTCCATGACGTGCCTGTGATTTTAATTATAGTCAATTCAATTACCCACTTTGTGGATTAACCACTGCCAGTGTGAACTCCATACTGGCTTCTCCCCGCCACCTCGACAGACCAAGCTGTGGCAAAAGGAATAACGTGCAGGCCGGAGAGAAACACAGGTGGATTCCCTTAAAAGAAGCCCATAGGAGAAAATTTAACCTTACAAAACAGAAGAACGTCTGTCAGATTCTGCAATTGGCAGCTCCTCTGGGGTATTTAGGGGTTATTCACAGATCAGCCAGGTGTCAGGGGAGAGGGAAACTCACAGCTACAGGGTTAGAAGCCTACTCAACTGTCAGAAGTAAAATGTAACATCCGGAAGCTGGGGGTTGGTGCCGGGCTGGATTATGGCAGCTTCTCTGGAACACGGCATCACCCAGAACATAGTCACCCAACGTGAATGGAGTCTCTAGTGTGTGCCCAGCAGAACTAAAGGATGCGGGGAGACAAGAGGACAAGCCCTCATCCAGGACTAACTGCACTGGGGGACCAAAGGGAGCGACATTTAAGGAACAACAGGGACATGAGTACTCAAAGGAAACTTCTTCACCTCTGAGGCCCCGCAGCGTCCAGCTCCGTGCCTGGAGTCAGGTATTGGGTCAGGGGCCCAAGAAAAATTTGGCCAATAGACAGGAAAACCCAAAGCCAACAGAAAGAGGGAACGGGTGAATTTTGGGGAGGCCAGGAGGCCTGAGGAGGAAAAACAGATATGACGCCCGTCTTCGGGGCTGTCAGTCTAGGACGGACCATCTCTGCTCACCTGGGGCTCAGGGGATTTCTTAGTCACTCTGTGTCAACTGCCTATGTCACTCTGGGCCTCATTCCTTCCTTCTGAAAGGGGGCGGGGTGGAAAGTCAGTTTCATTCAAGTAATTTACAGCTGAAGATCAGAAATGGTGTCAAGGAAGCCAGGCTTTCAAGGAACACATCCTCCACCTCTCCACCCTCCTCCCGTCACCAGCCAGTTTGTTCCAGTACAGATCCGCCTGGCTGGGTGACAGGGGTTTCCCTGCTCTCCTTCCATTGTCCATGGCCCCAGGATCAGCCAGGCCAACTGTGCCCCAGCAAAGCCCCTGAGAAGAAAGGGCTCATTAGGAGCTGCCGCAGGCGGCCCCCGCATGAGGACACGCTCAGGATTCTGCTCCTTCGTCCCTCCCTGCAGTGACAGCCTCCAGAAGCCATCAGAAGTCGGAGGGTGTGCGTGCGTTTTGTAGGTTTAAGGACATTACTAATTTGCTCTAATCCACTTAAGCCTTCGAAGCCTCAGATCCCAGCTCAAACAAGACAGCACGGAGAAGACAGCTGGAAACCCTCCTCCCGGAGACAGGAGCCAGCCCACAGAGGCCAGGAGCCAGATGTGTGGGAATCCCACACATCTGAAACGCCCCCAGTCTCCCCACCTCGCTGCCCCAACTCCTATCCATACTGCCTTCCCCACCCGCCGAATCCCACGCCCGCCTCGGTCTTATGGATTCATTTCTCCACTCTGGTTTCCATCTTGCCTCTCTCAGCTGGCTGTGTGGAATCACAGAGGATGGGCTGCCGCGCATCTGACGGTGGACGCACCTGGTCCCTTTGCGGCGGAGAATGGGAAGAGCCCGGGATGGAGTCAGGAGGGAGACATGGAGATCTGGCTCTGACAAGTCGCTCCAACCGTCTACACCTCAGCCCTCCCCATCTGTAAACAGAGGTGACAGCCCTTGCCCTGCCTCGCTGCCAGTGTTATTGTGAAGAGGAAATAGGATGGGTGTTTATCACTTAAGAACATGGGGACCCCTGAGACCACATCTGCAGATCCCAGTGTGAGCTCCATCATGGAGTGTCGACGTGGTCCTAACACCCCCGGTGACCACCAAACTGGCTAACAGGCTGAGGGAGAACGTGCAGGATGCGCCAGGATGTGTGTTTTGTTACGATTTTAGATGATCATCAAATGTATATACTAATTTTAGAAACTTATTGAGAACGTATGGACCCCTCAGAATATGTCCAGCGACTCCCAAACTCCAGTCTGGGAAAGACTATGATAAGACACTCTCATGCCCTTCCTTGACAGAAGGAGTTATTTGTCATCAAGGCCCCTTTCCCTGGGGGCTCCCAAGGCGCCGAAGACAGGCATCCCTGCAGCCATCTTAGAGCACAGGGAACCTTTCCAGAGATCTCTAGGCACTTCCTAATGAGCGAGTCAGCTTCATTCTTTCCCAGGGTAGCCAAGAAATAGAGCTTGTGCTTCCAGAAGAGCTGGAAGCACAAGAAGACCAACCAACCCTTGGCTACAGCACCCTGGGCATCTATAACCTCATTCTCCGGCAAAGGAATTCCAGAGAAAGACCACCTCCTCCCCCAGGGAAAAATGGATGAAGGGCCTGAACAAATTGTCTGGAGACTAAAATCAGATCCCTCGAGCCCATGGCTGCCCATCCTTCTTACATCTATCCCCAGAGGAAGAGTCTCCCGTACCCTACAAGAAATGACTTCCAACAGCCAGAGACACAAAGTCCTTCAGGACACAGTCATTGCAAAAAAGGACTGAGAGGGAAGTGGCTCTCACCTGCAAAGGCCACGATGGGGTGTTCCCTCAGGGAGCACAGCTGCTGCTCACTGCTGGGTTCACTGGCGACATCCTGGGAGCTGGCGAGGTGCACCACCAGCAGTGTGAGGCTGGGCGGCAGCAGGGTGACAGCCAGGGGTCCCGGGAACACCATGGTGGGCCCCTCTGTACTCCCAGCTCCTGGAGGCGGGCTGGGGGGAGACCTGAAATGCAAACACTCACTCTCACCACACACTCCCTCAGCAGTGCCCACCTCTCCCGATCTCCTCCGTGCCTGTCGGTAGCCCCACGGGATCTGTTTGTTTGTCTGTTTAAATAAATTTAATTTTTTTTACAATACTTAAGAGTTTGCTCTGCTCTAGTAATGTAAAGTTATAGATCATACCTTGAAAGCTAATTTCCCTTGTAATGGTATTCTGGACAAAACTGACAAATTATAGAGCTTTTTCTATTATGATCCCAAATGGCTTAAAATTTATTTTAATGATAAAGGTGGTATCTTAGGGATTTTAATAAATGGAGTTAGGACAAGTGGGTAGTCATTTGTAAAAAGATAAATTTAGATCCATAACTCACATCAACTAGGAAAAATTCCACTGGATGAAAGGTTTAAATGTTAAGGATAAAACCAGAAAAATACTAGAAGAAAATGTGGGCCGAATTCTTCATAACCTTGGAGTGGAGAACCACGACTCCAAATCCAGAAGCTATTAAAGAAAAGATTGACAAATTTAACTACATAAAACCCACAAACTTCTGCATGCTCCCTCTCTCCCCAAAACAAACATCAAGCAAAATCAAACGGCAAATGACAAGAAAGGGAAAAAGATTTGCAGTTCATGTCAGAGACAAGGGGCTAATATTCCTAATATACAAAGAATTCCTGAGAATTAAGAGGAGAAAGACCAACAGTCCAGTAGAAAAATGGCAAAGAATATAAATACAAACAGGACTTAAAAATATGAACGACGCTATTCTCACTCATAATAAGAGCAACACAAATGAAAACTTGGACTGAGATATCGTTGTTCACCTGTCAGTTTAGCACATATCCAAGTGAGATGACAGCTCTTGGTGAGGCAGTGGAAAAAGGGGCGCTCTCATATACTGCTGGTGGGTGGGCAAAATTGTACAACCCGATGGAGAGGGATTTGGCAACATCTGGCAAAACAACAGAGGCGTCTACCCTTTGACCTAATTCCTGGGAGTAAAGCGGTCACCCGATCCACAAGCTGTGATCAGTCTGAGATAACATAAATGAATTTGGAGAGTGGTTTTTAAAACCTTTATCGTAATTTGACAGAGCAAATTTTTATTTATTTATTTTTTTTGCGGTACGCGGGCCTCTCACTGTTGTGGCCTCTCCCGTTGCGGAGCACAGGCTCAGGACGCGCAAGGCTCAGCGGCCATGGCTCACGGGCCCAGCTGCTCCGTGGCATGTGGGATCTTCCCGGACCGGGGCACGAACCCGTGTCCCCTGCATCGGCAGGCGGACTCTCAACCACTGTGCCACCAGGGAAACCCAACAGAGCAATTTTTATGTCTATTGGATGTAATAACAAAATATGTGGACTTGTATTTTGCCTAGATTTTTTTTTTCAATTCACTCCTCAAGGAATTTGCTTTTATTGAATTTTACATAAGTATCCATCTGCGACAGATTGTAAATTGAAAGGGAAAACCTGCTCCTTCACCACAGTTAGTTAAGAAACAAAAATAGACTATAAGCGCACCTGCACACAGGCAAAGTGACTTATGCACAAGATTATTCCTTGTGGTATTTTTTGAAATAACAAAAGACAGGAAACAACCAAATATCCAGCAACTGGAGACTGCTTAAATAAGCCACGCTATGTCTTTGGAAGGGAATATGATGCAGCTCCAGAAAAGAATGGGGGTTTGCACCAGATCTTGCTATGGAGGAATCTCCAGGTATATTAAGTGAAAAAAGAAAGGTGCAAAACAGTGTAATAGCACCTTTTGTGTAAAACAAGAGGGTAGAGGACTTCCCTGATGGCGCAGTGGTTAAGAATCCGCCTGCCAATGCAGGGGACATGGGTTCAAGCCCTGGTCCGGGAAGATCTCACATGTCGCAGAGCAACTAAGTCTGTAGGCCACAACTACTGAGCCTGTGCTCTAGAGCCCATGAGCCACAACTGCTGAGCCCGTGTGCCCAGAGCCTGTGCTCCGCAATAAGAGAAGCCCCCGCTCACCGCAACTAGAGAAAAACCCGTGCGCAGCAACGAAGACCCAACGCAGCCAAAAATAAAAATAAATAATAAATTTCTTAAAAAAGAGGGTAGAAATAAGAATATATATTTATATTTGCTATATTAGCATTACGATACAATGGAAAAATAAACCAAAACTAATTCTTTAAAAAATGGTTACTTAAAAGTAGCAAAATGGTGATCCAGTCTTCTCAATATATACCTTTTTATTTTATTTTCATTTTTGAATATTAAATATGTTTAATACCTATTCAATAAAAATTTTAAAACCTTTTAAAAATTAGTGTTGGTTCCCTGAAACTTCTAATATGGAGCTGCCCAACGGTTCCTCTGGAGCCTGACCCAGACCCTCTGAATCAGTTCCCACCTCTTTCCTTCCCAGGGCCATCCAATGTGTCACCAAGCCCTGTTGATCCCACATCCCTCACATATCCTTAACCCACTCAGTGACCTCTTTGATGTCACTTTCATTATTTGTGAAGTGAAAGGTTGAACTAGATCAGGGATTCCCCGTTGGGATAGGAGCAAATCAGAATCACTTCCACTGGGGGCGGAGTCCTGGGGCCAGCAGGTAAGTGATCCCAAAGGTGATTGTGATGAGCCTCCCCAAGCCCTAGAGGCCCCTGGGTTTCCTTCATGCTCTTTTTGCTCCTAACCCCTCCTCTCTCTTCCCTCCCTACTGCCACTACTTACTCAAGGTCTGGAAAGCTACAGCAGGATGATTTTCTTCTTAAGTTTCTCACTTGTGTGTGCAACGGTATTAAAACCTATTACTGCATTGCTGCAAGGCTTCCAGAAGTACCCCAGTGACTACACCGTCCATGCACCCTTACCCTACCGCATCCTGCACCCCACGGGTCATTAGTCCCCAGAGCACCTCTTTCATTCCTTCATTCTCAGGCTCAATTCTGTCCCTCCCCAGGAGAGCCTGGCCATCTCTCTGAGCAGAGACCCTCTGGGAGGGAGATTTGGCTCAAACTTATTCCCTGAAGCGATGTTTCACACACTTGCTCACTAGAACTTATTCCTCAGTCCTAAGCTGGGTCCTTCCTGCTGCAAAGGGCTTGGCACTGCTGTCCTGTCCTGGGTGCCCATCATCTCCTTTCCTTGACTCTGATTCCTGGCCTTGGGGGAGTGTGGAATCAACAGGCAAGGCCAACCCTCTGGAGCCAGTCAACCTGAGTTTAAATCCCAGCCTTCTCCTTACCAGTTGTGCGACTCTAGGAAAAAATACTTAACCTCTCCCTGCCTTAGTTTCCCCGAATTGGGAGTGAGCATAACAATATCAACTCCCTCAGCAGTTGTAAAAGTTAAGGGAGTTACAGGTGGCTGTATCTGCGGGTTCTGCCTCTAACCAACCATGGATCGAAAATATTTGGGGGAAAAAAATTCCAGAAAGTTCCAAAAAGCAAAACTTGAACTTGCCATGCTCCCAGCAACTATTTACATAGCATTTGCATTGCATTAGGTATTATAAGTAATCTAGAGATGATTTAAAGTATATGAGAGGATGTGCATAGGTTATATGCAGATACTACACCATTTTATATAAGGTAGTTTTGGTATGGGGGCGCTGTTTCTGGAACCAATCCCCCATGGATACTGGAGTGTATTACCTTTTTTTGTTTTTTTTAAACATCTTTATTGGAGTATAATTGCTTTACAATGGTGTGTTAGTTTCTGCTGTATAACAAAGTGAATCAGCTATACACATACATATATCCCCATATCTCCTCCCTCTTGCGTCTCCCTCCCTACCTTTTAAAGGCCTAGAACAGTGCCCGGCAGAGAGTGAGCATCAATTAGAGCTATTCTGGTGCCCTGAAGGAAGAGAAGGGGAGGGGGGAAACACGGGACTGGGGAGGGACTGGGGAAATCCCCTTGCGCCCTTGCGGTGGATGCCTTTTATTCTTTCCTCCACTCTCCCTCCCCCTCCCTGTTCTGTGTCTGGACTGCATGGGGGGGGCCTCCTTCCCTCTGGTCAATGGGGGAAACTGGCAGATGATGGGGAGGGGGAGGGAGGGAGGGAGGAAGGAGGCAGCAGAGTGGGCCGCTGCATCCCTCCACAGAAGGTCAGAGCTCATTCCTGCAGCTTCTCGGCCTCCAGGTTTCCACAATCGCTCCCCACTTCCTCCCTTCAGGGTGGGGGTGTACTGCCCCCTGGTTATCAGCCCGAGGGTATTGCACAGTGAGCCTTCCCATATGGTTCCCCAAACCCTTCCCACACCTCTGTCAACAGTTCCTTTATTAAACTGGCCTCACATTTCCCAGTTTGCATGTGCCATCTGTTTCCTATGGGGACCCTGACTGATATTAACACCTAATTGTCAATGTTCAATGCATATGCAAGCATACTCTTTTTAGACCTTAGCCGGGGCTTTTCTTCCTTTGGCCTCTCAGGACATGGAAGGCAGTAAGGCAGCTGCCCTCCCCCCATTATTCCCAACCCTCCCCCTGCCCTACGCTTCTTTCCCAGGCCTCCCTGCCACTCCCAGAGTCCCCAGGTCTGGCCCTCTGCGTGGCCAGATTCTGAGTCCCCCCCCAGCCTGAATTAGGAGCACATCCTAGGCCCCTTCCTCTCCCCCAGACCCCAGGCCTAAAAATACCTAATTTCCGCAGCAGAAGTTCTGCTCACATTACGGTTTTCATGTAAATATGTCCTCCAGGTCCCTCCTGAATCAATAATTGCTAGATTAATATCACTCTGTCCATCTGGCCCCAGCACAGCACATCTGCGGCCTGAGGAGAAGGGAAGGGTACACGGCACAGGAATGAGGGCGGGAAGGACTGAGGGCAGAACCTGGATTCCCATCTCCGCTGCTCAGGCGAGGGAGGAGAAAAGAGGGAGAGAGAGCCCGAGCAGTCGATGGACATGGAAGCGGCTCGCAGACCACAGTCACCCAGCGACAGGCAGACTCTGATCAGGGAGCAGACAGGAAGAGTCTTTGTTCCGGTGAGGGTTCTGATCCTGATGCGGGGTGGCGGACGTGTTGACTTCGCAATGCCACAGGGGCCGTGCCCAGCCTATTTGACCACCACCTTCAAGGACCTCCTCTGCCCTTGGCAAAGAAGCCGGGAGATCCTAAGAGGGGTACAGAGGAGGGACAGAAAGAACCGGGTGGCAAGGGATGGGGCGGGAGCATGGGGTGCAGATGGCCAGGGCTCCGTGAACCAGGGCCTGGAGATGCCAGCAGAGCAGGGGCTGCCATAGTGAAAAAAGGAGGCAGTTAACCTCCACATCACTGAGAGGGTTACAGGGTCTGACCTCTTGAACCCTTTCTAGATCCTTGGGGTGGGCCCTGACTTCCCAACTCCCGAGAATTCCCCATCTTTGGAAATGATCTACGCCCCCATCCGCACGTTAAAGGGGTGGACCCTCAGCAGCCTTACACACCTTATCCCCGCCCCCCCCACCATAGCTGCCTGCACCCAGGGAAGTCACGTGGTCAAAACAGACCAATCAGATGCTCTCCCTGGCCATTTGGGTGTATGCTTCCCACCCCCAACCCCAGGGTCAAGTCAGTCTTTTCAGAGGAACCTGGAACACTAATGGCCCCATGGGGGCGCTGTCTTCCACCTGTCCTGTGGGCTGAGGAGAGGAGCAGAAGTCAGTGACCAGTGGCAGGAGAGAGCAGTCTCCCTGGGACGCTGCCAGCCTTCTAGTTCCCAGTTCTAGCCCTTTCCTGAGGTCTGACTACCTTCTACTTCCGTGAGCCACCCGCTCCCAGATCCTTGTAATCAAAGTCCCTGTTTTTGCCTAAGCTTGTTGGAGTTGTGTCAGACCAGGAGTCGCCTACACACTATTGCCTCTTGGGTGTCCATTCTTGCCCTCCTTCTTCCTAAAGGCGCCTGTGCATCACTGGGGGTGAGGTGGGGGCAGCTTGCCCTGCTCAGGGCCTGTCCTGGCCTTCAGACCAGTGGCCAGTGAGATGCGCAAGGAAGTCGCTTGGGGCCTGCGGGGACGTATCTGAGAAGGCTCCTTTCCCGCCTGGCCTGAAGATAGGACAGCCTTGCATCTTTAGGTGACCTCTAGCCACATGATAAGGATCGTGGTGCAGAAAGACAGGTGGAACCTGGGCTGTTGATGACAGAATCAGCTCTGCTCTGCCTACCGCCAGGCGTCTCTCTCATGTTGGACCATCACACTTCTGTGTCTGTTCCTTGTTTGTAAAATGGGGAGAATAATAATACCTCCCTCACAGAGTTGCTGCAAACATTGAATGAGTTATTTTGTCTAGTAGGCTTAGATAAGCACCTGCCACAAAGCAGATGCTGTATAAGGGTTGGCTATTATTATTATTATTGCATAATTCACTCCTAATTTAAGCCCTTTTTTTCAGGCCTCAGATATCATTAGCCAAGCACGATTCCTATTCCACACAGTTTGGTTTCTCATACCTACAACCAACACGCCTAAGACAAACAGAAATTTCTATTTCTATTATGTTTTTCTAGTCTGACGTGAAAATAATCACAGCATTTCTCCACTAGCAGTGCATAGCAGAGGTCATCCCACCTTCTTGAGGCTAGTAGAGTACCACGGAAAGTCTGGAGCTTGGGAAGCTGCAGGACCTGAGTGCAAATCTTAGTTCTGTCACCTGTAAAATACGGCTAATATGTCCTTGCCTTGGACAGAATGATTGTCACGCTCCCAGAACTAAGTCTAGCACAGAGTAGGTCTTTTATGAAATCCATTTGTATGAAAGTTTCATGTACATAAAACATTCAACTAGTCACTTAAATGTCTTCCCAGGTTCACTCATGCATTTGTTAATATGATACTTTACTGAGCATTTGCTGAATACCTACTATGTGCAGGTTCCTATATAGATAAAGGATGTGAGGGAGGTGGAACGTCACAGGATAAAAGTTTGGCCCCTACCTTCAAGGAGCTTACGGTTCACTAGAGGAGCGGAGACAGTTGCCCATGGCACGAGAAGTCACTAGGCAGAGACAGTGACCTGGACCTGGGGTCTGGATGGTAAGGGGTCACTGGAAGCCTGTACTTCACCCTGTCTCCAAGCGCTTGGCACTGGCACTGGGGCGGGGTGCTCTAGGAGAGGGGGAGGGAGAGCAGCACAAGCTGACTCTTGCTATTTTCGGAAACCCTCAGTGACAAGGAAAGCATTTTCCCAAAGCCTTGGCCAGAGCTTCTGTTGCCTTCTCTCCGGCTGCTGCCCCAATTCCCTGTGGTCCTCAATATGGGGTCACTGTAATGGTGCCTGGAGCCGTGTGAATGTGTGTGTGTGTGTGTGTGTGCGTGTGTGAGAGAGAGAGAATGCACACCCACGCGGACCGCCCCTTGAGACTCCTCGCCTCTATGGGACTTGTCCAGGGCTCATTTTCCCAGCTCAGATAGTGGGAGGAGGATTAGCTGCAACTGTGGGAGGGGATGAAACTGCTGACAGAGAGTGAAGGAGAGAGAAAGAAGGGCAGAGGGCCAGGTCTGGGGCTGTTGGAAGGCCCACAGTCCTAGAGGGACCTTTGCTCCTGTCTGGCTCTCTGGGGCGAAGGAGGAGGGAGACAGGGGTGGAGAGAGAGAGAGAGAGAGAGAGAGAGAGAGTGTGTGTGTTTGTGTGTGTGTGTGTGTGATGTATAACTGGGCCCTCCCTGCTTGCCAGAGCCCACTGCCCACACCTGCCTCTGGCAGGAGACGCTGAAAGGCCGCACTGAGGACCATCGGGTCATCCGCCATTCCATTCAGTTTAAGGATGAACGAGGGGGTGTCCCAGTTCTCCTGCAGGTTATGGTCCCACAAGAGATTGAAGCATGAGGAGAGGATGAGCAGGAAGCAGATTCCAAGGTGCCCTGGGAAAGGGAAGTGAGAGGATGCCAGTGGGATGGAGGTCTATATCCTCATGTAGAAGGTAGAACTCAAATAGGGCCTTGAGGGAAGAAGAGGAGCTCGCCCAGCCGTCGGGGCAAAGCGCATTCCAGACTGTCGGAATGGTAAGTGCACAGGCAGAGACTTGGCCCTTGTCCATCCTCGCATAATCTAGCGAGGCTGGAGAAATGGGCAGCAGGAGATGAGTCTGCAAAGGAAGAAGGCAAAATCATGGAGACTTTAGCATGAACCTGAAGCATCAGGAGGTTTTCTTCTGCTGAAAAGGAGGACATGTCGATGGTTTGGGGCAGGGGAAGGATGTGGCTGGATCTGTGCTTTGGAAAGTTAGGGGGCAGCGGGCAGAGGGTGGGATGGGTTAGAGCAGGCCACCTGTCTGCAGGACAACTCTGAGAAGTGGAATTAGGTGCACTCAGAGCACAGGTGGATCTCAGCCCCCACTGGCACCCAGTGGAGAACACAACAGCCCAACTGCAGTGGGTGGCCCTGCATAGAAGCCGGGAGGGTCTGGACGACCAGGTAGGAGGGACATGGGTCACAGAACTGAACCAAGGCAGCAGTGGAGACCACTCAAATTACTGCTGCAAGGGGGTTGTCTCCAGAGCAGCCAGGGCTCTCTTTTCATTTGACTGATAAAAAAAAGGTATAATGAGAAAGGAAAAGACAACCTATGACCTCGAATAAACGTGGCTGCTGCCTGTTGAGGTTGTGCCAGGCACTGTGCTAAGCTCTTTCCCTGCAAGATCTCACAGCAGTTTGGCAAGAAAGCTGAGAGGTGCCAAGAGATCACCATTCTCAGCTGCTGAGAGGAAACAGAGGTGAGCAAAACTGAGGAGCATGCCCAAGCTCCCAGCACCAGGTGATAACAGAGTGGGGATTTGAATCCGGGACTGTGTGCTGCAGAAGCCCACTTCTCGGCCACTCCACACACCGCCCTCCCACGAGGAGGACTGGCCCCAGCCCTCCTGGCACCTGCCGAGCCCTGGCTGCGTACACTCTCTAAGCAGCCTTTGGAGTTTCATTTGGTTTCCTGAGTCGGCTTCCAGACCAGGGAGAGCGCTTTCCGGCGATTAAGCCGACTTCCGGCCGCAAATCCGTCTCCTGTGAGTTTGGCTGTGGAGGCCAGTTTTTCCAGGTCCTGAGCGGCTCTGGAGAAAGACATTCCAGAGGTTGGACGGTCAGGGCAGGGTCCAGAGCCCCACACCCAGGGCACTGACAGTTGCTTGGCAGCCCTGGGCTCCAGCCTAGACTGGACAGCCAGGGGCCAGGGTGGGTGGGAGAGAGTGAGATGCTCCTTTCCGTCCCCACCTCAGCTCAGCCCTCGAGCCCTTGGGGACCCTCAGGGAAGGGGGCTCAGCTGCTTCTCCTTCCCGGGCCCCTCCCTCCTTGCTTGATTCAAAGTCTCCACTTGGCTGCCTGCCTGGGAAAGGAGAAAAAGAGAAGGAAAAGAAAAGAAGAGGAAATAGGGGGAACCAAGAGCAGGAAAGAATGCAATCTGCCTGCGGTCTGGTGGGGAGGGAAAGGTGTGGGGAGGGGGGCGCTCCTCCCTCCCCCTCCCCCTGCCCCTGCCCAGGACCAGGAATGCCATCTTCCCACCCACCCATCACTCACCACTTGGGGGGCAAAGCTTAGCCAAGCTCAGCACAAAGATAAAATTGAGATGCAGATTCCTTCCCATTGCTCTGAATAGAGCAGATTGGATACGGATTTCTCTCTTTTCTTCCCATCTAGACCATCTGGTCGACGGGGCCCCAGAGAAGGTTGGGACCAGGTGGGGGAGGGGCAGAGGCTCGGAAAGACTTCCCAGCACTTTCCAGCTCTGGAACCTGAGGGTGAGGGTATGGGATGCCACCCCCACCCCTACCCCCTTTCCCAGGGGCAAGTTCATTCCCTGTCTTTGCACTCTGCTGTCCGGGCTGGGCCGGGCTAGGCTGGCGTCTCCTCTCCTTGGTCTATTCCTAGCAAACTCCAAGTCATGCATCTGTCCCATCAGTGTTTGGCATGCTTCCTGCAGTCCCACCTGCATCCCCCTAACTGCAAGTAAACCTATGGGGAAGATAAAAGGAAAAGTGTGATCACAGAAGGTTTAATAGGAAGGGCTCTTAAAGATCATTTGGTTCAACCCTGTATTTTATAGATGAGGAAAGTGAAACTTGAGATTGGGCAGGGAGCTGGTGGGAAAACCAAGACTAAATAATAACAACAAAGACCATGTTATTATGTATCAGGCAGTGCTCTACGCTCTTTATATTATGCCATTTAATCACACAATAATCCTATGGAGCAGGTACTATTCTCATCCCCATTTCATGGGGAAACTGAGGCGCAGATCAGCTAAGTAACTCACATAAGGTCAAACAGGTAGAAGTCAGACCCAAACCCAGGCGGCCGAGCTCCAGAGCCTGCCCCTTGCACAGTCTCAGTGCACCACACAGGAAAATGGCATTATTGGACAAAGCCTTGTGAGCAGAGTCCGGGCCTGGAGGGCTTCTTGCCGGAGCTCAGGCTGCTCCGGCAAACATTTGCAGACGGGGAAAGCTTAAAAGTGCAGTCCACAGCCATTCTGCATTTATCATCAGTCTGGACTTGCTCCTATGAACAGAGTATGTCAACACGAGGTCAGGACTGAAAACTAGAAAGGGAATATTTACATCACTTTGCACAACAAGCAAGTGTGAACCTGGTGAGGGCAACTCTGTAGGGGACGGCATGTGGGTGGAGGCGGGCGGACCAGACACAGGAGGAGAGAACCTGGCATTCAGGGACACGCCACGGATCGGAACCAGGACCCTGCCTCATGGTTGCAGCGCAGCTTAAATGAAATAAGGTGAGCAGCATATTTGGTTCATACCTTGTCGGACAAGTACTGTGGACGGTGGTGGCGGTGCTCACCCTAAGGTGGTATGTCCATGAGTAGGAATTTTTTTCTGTTTTCCAAACATTCTGTAATATTTAATTGTTTTGGCAAGGAGAAGGAAACAAAGGAGACTTGCCTACTTTAATTGCTGGAATTAAATGCTAAGTATGTTGCCAAACGCAAATCAAGCTTATCTATTCATTAGAGCAGCCTCCTTTTTCTCCTCCCCGTGGGCAAGCTCCCCATGGAAATATTTTGCTATCAGATAGGCAGTTTCTGTATAAAATGACAACTGCATTTGAAAACATTCCTACAGCTCAAAAACAGCCCACGAATCCAGCTAAAGGCCTGGGCTTCCTTGGGGTTTCAATGACAGATCCGCTTGCTCAAAAGAAACCTTTGTGGGGAGGGTCCATTTCTATTCACTCACCAGAGCATGGTTCTCAACACCTGGAGAGGCAGTTCTAGAACCCAAAGAACCCCTACAGGAAGGTGTGGTGCTGATGGTCACCCACAGCGTGAGTGTTCCTAATCCCACTGACTTTAAAATGGTTAAAATAGGTTGGTGGGACTGTAAAACGGTGCAGCTGCCATGGAAAACAGCATGGCAGTGCCTCAAGAAAAATATAAATAGAATTACCATGTGATCCAGCGATTTCACTTCTGGGTACAGGCATACGTCATCGTATTGCGCTTTGCTTTGTTGTGCCTATCGCAGATACTGTTTTGGTTTTGCTTGTTTGTTTGTTTGTTTGAACAAATTGAAGGTTTGTGGCAACCCTACCTTGAACGAATCTATCCGTGCCATTTTCCAACAGCATTTGCTCATTTCATTTCCTCTGCTCTCTGTCACATTTTGGTAATTCTTGCAATATTTCAAACTTTTGCATTATTATTATATTTGTTATGGTGACCTGTGATCAGTGCCCTCTGAGGTTACTATTGTCATTGTTTTGGCTTTTTTTTTTTTTCTTTTTTTTTTCCGCTTGTGCGGCTTGTGGGCTGTTAGTTTCACACCAGGGACTGAACCCAGGCCCTGGCAGTGAAAGCGCTGAGTCCTAACCACTGGATCACCAGGGAACTTCCTGTTTTGGCTTTTTCTTTTTTTTTTTTTTTTTTTTTGTGGTACGCGGGCCTCTCACTGTTGTGGCCCCTCCCGTTGTGGAGCACAGGCTCCGGACGCACAGGCTCAGCGGCCATGGCTCACGGGCCCAGCCGCTCCGCGGCATGTGGGATCCTCCCGGACCGGGGCAGGAACCTGTGTCCCCTGCATCAGCAGGCGGACTCTCAACCACTGCGCCACCAGGGAAGCCCTGTTTTGGCATTTTTTAGCAATAAAGTATTTTAAATCAAGGTATGTACCATTTTGTAGACATAATGCTGTTGCACACAATAGACTACAGTATAGTGTAAACGTAACTCTCATACCCACTGTGAAACCAAAAAATTCGTGTGACTTGCTTTATCGCAATATTCACTTAATTCCTGTGACCTGGAACTGAACCCACAACATCTCCAAGCTATGCCTGTATATACCCCCAAAAATTGAAAGCAGGGACTTGAAAAGATATTTGTACACCCACGTTCATAACAGCATTACTCTCAACAGCCAAAAGGGGAAGCAACCCAAGTGTCTATCAAAAGATGAATGAATAAACAAAATGTGGTATAAACATACAATGGAATATTATTCAGCCTTACAAAGGAAGAAACCTTTATACACGCTACAACATGACAAACCTGGAAGACATTATGGTGAATGACATAAGCCAGACACAAAAGGACAAATATTGTATGATTCTACTCATATGAAGGGTAGACAGATTCACAGAGACAGAAAGTAGAATGATGGTTGCCAGGGGGCTGGGGAGAGAGGAGAGTGGAGAGCTGATGTTTACTGGGTACAGGGTTTCAGTTTGCAGGATGAAAAGAGTTCTGCAGATAGGTGACGGTTGAACAACAATGTAAATGTTCATACTACTACTGAACTGTACACAAAAATGGTTAAGATGGTAAGTTTTATGTTGTGTGTATGCTACCACAATTTTTTAAAAAAGAGCTCCTAAGATCCACGGGATTGAGGACCAGGAGATCCCAGGGGGTGTGTGGCTGACCCCCCAGCCCCACCCCAGAGGATCGGGTCTTCTCCCACTCTCCCCGCAGTGTGGCGTCCACTGCCAGACCCTCACTCCCCCGCAGGGCGTGCTTGCTACGGATCAGTGAGTGAAGTGAGCCCCCTACTGTCCATCGCACCTTGGCTACCTGGCTGGGGCATCACGCAGCCCAGTCCTAGGCGTGGGCAACAGGAGTTAGATGCAGACCCAGGACTAGCTGAAACCACAGGGGGCAATTCTGGGTGAGTCCCTGGATATCCAGTGAACAAGGCAAAAGAGACAGGTTAGGTGTGAGGCCTGACGTCCAGGCGAACCGTGCGCTGGCCGCTGTCTTCATTTCCTGTTCCTGCTGTAACCAATTACCATGGACCTGGTGGCTTCAGAGAACACACATTTATTCTCTTCCAGTCTGTAGGTTAGAAGTCTGCCATGGGTCTCACTGGACTGAAATCACGGTGTAGGCAGAGCTGCATTCCTTTCTGGAGGCTCTAAGGGAGGATCCATTTCCTTGCTTTTTCCAGCTTCTAGAGGCCGCCCACATTCCATCTTCAGAGCCAGCGAAACTGCCTCTCTCTAACCCTTCTTTGGTAGTTACACGGCCCTCTATCACAGCTGGGAAAGCTTCTCTACTTTTAAGGACCCTTGTGATCACAATGGGACAACCTGGATACTCCAGGATGCTCTCCCATCTCAAGGTCCTTAACTGAATCACAGCTGCAAAGCCCTTTTGCTACATAAGGTAACATTCACAGGTTCCAGGGATAAGGACAGGGATGTCTTGGGTGGGCCATTATTCTGCCTCCTACACCCACCACACGTACTCCCACCCAGTCATTCAAACGCAGCGAAGATTTCTGGCATCTGGAGACTCATCTGTGCCTGAATTTCTAAAGAAGGAAGAGAAGTAGCAGGTAAAAGATCACCATTAAGTCACCGCCACAGTCTTGGGGAGGAAGAAAGAGGCTACTGCTGAGGGGACGGCCAGGGAGCTCAGAGGCTGAGGGGGTGGGGAGAGAGGACCAGAGATGGGAGATGACAGCGCAGGGAAGGGGAGCAGTGTGTCCCCTGGGAAAGAAGGAGGTCACAAAATGCAAAGGGAACACCGCGGGGAAAGACCTTACAGGTGAACTGCACTCCAGACAAAGAAATTCATGAACACTGGCACAAAAGTTTTACCAAAGGGTGATTATTATTCACTTCCCCAAAGAATTTTCTAAAGCATTCTTCAAGTAATGAGTTCCACTGTGTTCTTAAAATAGGATTTACACCCAATTTTTCAGTAACACATAAAGGGATGCTTGTAAATCTATGGAAATGAAGTGAAACCAGTAACATCTGCTGCCTTCTGTGCTGGTGGCGTCTGAGGGAGCAGGAAGGAACTGCCGGTGGGAGGGACGGGCCCAGACTCCAGCCTCCACTTAATCCTCAGGCAACCTTCCCTCATTTCACACATGCACGACCCAAGGGTAGAGGTGAGGGAAGGAAAGCCACAGGTCAGGCTCTCTGACTCCAGAGCCTGGTTCCTTCTGCCTTTCCTTAGAGGGATTTTTTTGGAGCAGTGGAGCTGTGTGTCTGTGGCAGCAGCAGAAGCTACATCCTTCCTATGTGCACACAACCTGCTTCCCCATTTCTGGGATGATACTGAAATTTCCAGTTAGGGAAAAAGCCTTTCATTCTAAAGTTATTAGACAGAAGGCTCCAAATGGCCTGAAAGGGGTGAAACTGCCATGATGTAAATGGCTGACTTCCTGTCTCTTTGGGGAGTCAGCAAACACGCCACACCAGCAGGAACAAGGTCTTTGGCCATAGAGCCTGCTGGAAACACTCCTTGGGCTGCACAGCAGATAATATAGATGACAGTGCCATAAAAATCTTGGACCCTGGGCTTCCCTGGTGGCGCGGTGGTTGAGGGTCCGCCTGCCAATGCAGGGGACACGGGTTCGTGCTCCGGTCCAGGAAGATCCCACATGCCGTGGAGCGGCTGGGCCCGTGAGCCATGGCCGCTGAGCCTGCGTGTCCGGAGCCTATGCTCCGCAACAGGAGAGGCCACAACAGTGAGAGGCCCGTGTACTGCAAAAAAAAAAAAAAAACTTGGACCCTGTACCTACTTTTCTGTCATGACACTGTCCAGGTTCTCTGAAACCTCTCACTTGGCCGTAACTCTCATTTCTAGTTCTTTCTCCCAGATCTGTGATTCTCCAAGGCTCTCCTCTCAATCCTCTCTTCTCTCACTCTGACTGCTCTGGGAGGTCCCTGCTCCTTCCTCTCCAGGGTTTCCACTTCCACCCCAGCTCCATCACCTCCACCTCGGCAGCCCTACTCTTCTGGACTCCAGACCACAAGGCCATCTCCATCTCAGTGGCACCCAGACATTTCTACTGCAGCCTGCCCGAAATGAAACTGTCACCTTTCTCCCTTAACCTGCTCCTCCCACATCCCCCATTTCTGTCAATGGGACCTCCCCCAGCCCCACCCCCTGCCCCTCAGGTATCCTGACTCACATCTCAGCATTCCCAGATCCCCTCTCCCTCATCTCCCATGTCCAACCCATTGTCAAGTCCTGGCACTTGTACTTCAACACTGGATCCCAAACCCAGGGATGGCGGGCAACACATGAGCTAAGTGCACGGGGTGGGGTGGGGGTTGTGGGGGGAGGGACAGGGGCAGGGGAGGGGGGACAGGACATCCCCATCTGGACAGGACAGCTGGGACTCAGCTCTCCTCTTCTCCAGACTGTTGCCTTCCCAGGACAGGGGCCCAGATCCATGCACTTGTAAAGAAAGTCTGTGCTTCTGGATTTATGTGAAATTCCTTTATTTTTAAGTGCAAGCAATTACTTGCATTTTCGGAAATCCCGATGTGTGCAAAACAAAACTTGTCTGTCTGTGACCTCAGGGCTCTTTCCCCTTCAGTCTCTCTCCCGCTCTTCCTTCTCTCCGTCCCCAGTGCCAGTATGCCAATATGTCCTCACTACCTCCCGGCCAAGGGGACCACCTCCTCAAGGTCTCCCTGGGCCATTTTCTTCCATCTTCCCTCTGCTGATCTCAGGCCCCATTGAACCAATGTTGGGCTTTTCAGCCTTAGGGTCAGGCCCTCCAGAGGCGGGGAGAATGGTGAGGGTGAAAGAGACAGAGAAGAGGAGGCTGATGCCACTCAGGGTGACAGAGCCATTAATTAACAAAGTTAAACATCTGGTGTTTAATTAACACCTTCCCTCCTCTTTCATCCTCCCTCCTGTCTTCCTTTTCCAGGGACTCCCTGGTGGGTGAAACTGAAGCAGAAACCAGGAGGGCAGACTTGGGAAATGGGATGGGTGGTCCTGGCTGGAGGCAGGGCAGGGGAGGGGAGAGGAGAGATGGTCCCCGTGCGCTGAAGGGGAAGAGGACAGGCTGGGAAGAAGCAGCTTTGTGCTTCATCAGGAGTCACTCCAATTCATCCAGAAGTCTCTTTCTTTCTTTCTTTTCTTAAATTTATTTATCTATTTTTGGCTGCTTTGGGTCTTTGTTGCTGCGTGTGGGCTTTCTCTAGTTGCATTGAGCGGGGGCTACTCTTCGTTGCAGTGCGTGGGCTTCTCATTGCGGTGGCTTCTCCTGTTGTGGAGCGCAGGCTCTATCTAGGCGCGTGGGCTTCAGTAGTTGTGGCATGTGGGCTCTAGAGCACAGGCTCAGTAGTTGTGGTGCACGGGCTTAGTTGCTCCGCAGCACGTGGGATCTTCCTGGACCAGGGCTAGAACCCGTGTCCCCTGCATTAGCAGGTGGATTCTTAACCACTGTGCCACCAGGGAAGCCCCATCTAGAAGTTTCTTGAGCAGGAGCTCAGTGCCTAGGATTGCACAAGGAAGTCCACAGCTCTCCTGCAGCAACACTGCTGGTTGCCTCCCTGATATTCATTCCCCCATCGTCCTCGGTAACGAACCCCATGTTGCACAGAGTGGCAACGTTCTCAGTGCCAGGTGAGATGCTTCCCAACCTCTCCTGCAGTTAGGGGTGGCCATGTGCATAGTTCTGGCCAATGAGAACTAAGCAGGCAACTCCAGATTCTGGAAAAGTGCTGCTTTCTTTACAAGAGACTAGACTCAGCTGTCTCTAACCCCTTCCTTCCTGCCATGCAGAAAAATGCGATGTCCTGAGCTATAGCAGCCATTTCAATACTATGAGAGACAGACCAGGAAGACAAAAGGCTCCCCTGATGCTGCTGAGCCGGTGAGCGAAGACCAGCAGCTGCTGCCACCTCCAAACCTCTTGTTAAGGGATTAAATAAGTCCTTATGTCTAAAGTTATTTTAAGCAGTGTTTTCTGTTTCTTGCAGCCAGAAACATTCCTAAGTGATACACTCCCTCCTGCAGAACCTCTGCTTTCCGGAGAGATATCGAACCAACCCCTTGTTTAATTAGAGTTGAGTGAAGTCAAGAGCAGACACTGGTGCTCAGAGCATTTGCCAGCCTGAACTGCCCAGGACCTGGGATGAGGGACTGGACAATTGACAGCAGTGTGGGCCATGTCTGCATTAGACTGTGAGCTCCGAGGGGAGCCCTCTCATCACTGCCTCCCCAGAGCCAAGCACAGAGCTTGCCATGCAGTGGGAGCTCAGCTGACATGTGTTTGTGAATGAATACATAAATGGATGGATGTGCCACTTCCTGGCACAGGTGTCCCAGTGACAACCAGCTGGCAGGAAGGGACTGTCTAGCAGCTAGCTTGAATCTAACTGATTCAAGACCCATCCTTCTCCGAAAGCCAGCCTGGAATCCCTCTCCCCTTCAGAAGCTCCCCCATACCCTGTTCCTACTATGCCCACCTACCGTCTTATTTGGCAATAGATCAAACCTCCCCATTTGTTACATATTTGGCTCCTAGATTAGACTGAAAGCCTCTTAGGCATACGCCGCAACCCTTTTAAAGCCCCCACAAAATACCAGTGTCTTGAACACAGAAGATTGTTGATAAATATTTTCATTTGAGGTTGATGCTTTGGAAGGGTGCTAAGACGTTGATGATTTAAAGAGTTGTTCAGAAAAGAGTTCCCTTAAAAGGAATAGTTCCCTGATATCTGTAGTACACCTGAAATTTTACTATTAGAAATGGACTACTTTGACTAGCTAAGTCACCATAAAGTAAAACACTTAACCACCTTAGCAGCAGTTTGTATAATGGTAATAATAATAACAAAACGGGTTCTTAGTGCCCTCATGAGAATCCAATTAACATGAAAATTCATTTTAAGAATGCTTATTAAAATAAGCATTTAATAGTCAAGGAAGAATTATCCCAGCAATTAATCACTTTTATTTAAATAAATGTACTTATTTTATTTATTTATTTTTGGCCATGTTGGGTCTTCGTTGCTGCACGCAGGCTTTCTCTAGTTGCGGCGAGTGGGGGCTACTCTTTGTTGCGGTGCGTGGGCTTCTCATTGCGGTGGCTTCTCTTTGTTGCAGAGAACAGGCTCTAGGTACTTGGGCTTCAGTAGTTGTGGCACATGGGCTCAGTAGTTGTGGCGCATGAGCTTAGTTGCTCTGCTGCATGTGGGATCTTCCTGGAGCAGGGCTCGAACCCGTGTCCCCTGAATTGGCAGGCGGACTCTTAACCGCTGCGCCACCAGGGAAGTCCCTATGAGGAATTTCTTGAGTTTAATTAATGTGATATTTCATGGAGAGAAAGAGGAGAGGACAAATGTGGAAGTGGAAGAGCTCTGTAGCAGGTGCTGTTGGTGCCCTGCCAGACCCCCATTTCTGGGCCAGCGTACCCATTCCCCATCTCCTAGCAAACTCCTCCAGAGGCCAGCCCTTAGCCTAGGACAGTCTCCTCACGGAGACAAGCCTGGGAGACTAGTGGGCAATCACTGACTGATGTAGGAGTATAAAAGCCCAGCCCCGTCTCCGTGTAGCAACTTCTGTGGTGCAACTCTCACTTCAGGGCTCCCAGTCGGATCAGGCAGTCTTCCTCAATAGCACATCTTCCCCTGGCTTTGTCCTCTGCTCTGTCCTGCTTCCCTCACGCCCTCTCAGTTTCTTCACAAACACACTCCTAGCCAACCACTTACATGAGAATCTCACTCAGGCTCTGCTTCTAGGGAACCTGCCCGAAGACAAGCCCTTAGGAGGCCTTCGCACAGCAAGGCCGACAAGGAGGTAGGGGAAGAAGTGAACCAGGGTCAGGACCAAACTGAACATTTGTTTGGCCCAGGGCTCTGCCCCTTCACCATGTATGCAAAGCACAGTATGGGCCGGGCCAGCCCTCAACCCCCTCCAGGGCTGGAGCCTTGAGCAGAGCTGCCGTCTGCACCTTCATGGCCCCATGCTCTCCTGATCTCCAAGGCCCCACGACGTTTTCCTGGAAAGCTGTAAATCCAAAAATCAACTGGTCTCCACATCACCAGATATCAGGATGGGTCCCCAGGCACGTTTAGCCGCATAGACTCACACAGGATTAGCATAGAAAGGGCCTTGGGAGACAGTGTAACTCCCCTTCATACTTTAATCTGGATTATACGTCTGCATCCGTGTTCTCCCCTCTCATTATAATTGTGATAATTATGGTCTGCTTTATCCTGCTCTAAACCGTTTACACAGCTGGACAGATTTAGAAATGCACGGATGCTAATCCCCCTCCCTTGGCCCTTTTCTCAGGGCTTATCTCCCCAGAAGCAATGAACCTGAGTTAGAAGGGATGGTGGTCCTGGGGGTGACTTGCAGTGCAGTGGGGTGGGTGTTGAAAGGGCCCAGGTGCTCTGCCTCTTAGCTTGGAGCCGGGGAAGGTGGCTGTCTGCGTCCCAACCTCCCCTCCAACACAACTGGAAATACCAAGTTTTGTAAGAGAGGGCAGAGGGAAATCAGGTAAATTTGGAGCTTCCTGAGGTTAGTAATGCCTCGTGAGGACCTCTGAGGTCATCCTGTCCGTTCCCCCAGGCTCCAGGTAGGACAGCTCCTGCCCACGGCGGGGCAGCTGGATTTGGGGATGGGAGGGGTCACTTCACATCAACCGCATCTCTTACTGACCGCATCAGTGTCTGGCACTCATCAGTGTCAGGACATTGTCTTTTCTGCACCAGGAACCAATGCTTATCAAGGGCCCTAATAAATGCCAAGGGCCTCAAGAATTGGTGGAGGACACTTTCTGTCTCTTTGGGGACAGATAATTCCATGGTCTTCTGCTCACTGGTTAATACTTACATCTGAATCCATTTTCCTCACCAATGACCCGCAACCTGCCAAATCCCAGATACCAGATCTTCTGGTGATAATACCTGATTTCTGCTCTCTAATAATTATAATTATATCTAAGCTGTATTGTTTTCTTTATTCTATGACAGTGTGCTAATTGTTTTACAAATGTTATCTTATTTGATCCTCACCATATGCCTATAAAATAGGCTTTATTAAATAGACCTTTCACCAAAGAAGATATACAGATTGCCAACAGACACATGAAAGAATGCTCAACATCATTAATCATTAGAGAAATGCAAATCAAAACTACAGTGAGACACCATCTCACACCGGTCAGAATGGCCATCATCAAAAAATCTACAAACAATAAATGCTGGAGAGGGTGTGGAGAAAAGGGAACCCTCTTGCACTGTTGGTGGGAATGTAAATTGATACAGCCACTATGGAGAACAGTATGGAGGTTCCTTAAAAAACTAAAAATAGAACTACCATACGACCTAGCAATCTCACTACTGGGCATATACCCTGAGAAAACCATAATTCAAAGTCATGTACCAAAATGTTCATTGCAGCTCTATTTACAATAGCCAGGACGTGGAAGCAACCGAAGTGTCCATCAACAGATGAATGGATAAAGAAGATGTGGCACATACATACAATGGAATATTACTCAGCCATAAAACGGAACGAAACTGAGTTATTTGTAGTGAGGTGGATGGACCTAGAGTCTGTCATACAGCGTGAAGTAAGTCAGAAAGAGAAAAACAAATACTGTATGCTAACACATATATATGGAATCTAAAAAAAAAAAGTCATGAAGAACCTAGGGGCAAGACAGGAATAAAGATGCAGACCTACTAGAGAAGGGACTTGAGGACACGGGGAGGGCGAAGGGTAAGCTGGGACAAAGTGGGAGAGTGGCATGGACATATATACGCTACCAAACGTAAAATAGATAGCTAATGGGAAGCAGCCACATAGCACAGGGAGATCAGCTTGGTGCTTTGTGACCACCTAGAGGGGTGGTAGGGAGGGTGGGAGGGAGGGAGATGCAAGAGGGAAGAGATATGAGAACATATGTATATGTATAACTGATTCACTTTGTTATAAAGCAGAAACTAACACACCATTGTAAAGCAATTATACTGCAGTAAAGATGTTAAAAAAAAAAAAAGAAGAAGACTTTATTGTCTTTTGACAGGTGAGAAAGCTGAGAGGTTGGGTTGCTTGCCCAGGGTCACAGGATCTGGCCTCAGATCCATTCAAGGCTAAAGCCCATGTGCTTAGCCAGCCTGCTTCCCATCTCCTTACAGGGCTACTGGAGAGTCAATTCCCTCAGGAAGGAAGGAGGGGGGCTTGGTGCTCTGTCCAGCTGTGGAGGTGCAGAGCTGGGAAGCTTCCCGGGCCTTCTCCTCACCTCTGTCCCCAAGGCTGCACCCAGCTCAGCTCCTCTCCCACTGCCCAGAGCTTCTTCCCTACATCCCATCCCGTGCTGGGTTCTGGATCCATTTTCTTTAGCTCTCCTGGATGGGAATGCCTGCTGCTGTCAGGGCAATTGATCATTATTTTCTGTTCCAACACCTCTGCAGTGAGAGCTCCCATCTTGCTCCACCCCCAGACATCACAGCCCCTGGGTCCTCGCAGCCCTCCCGGAGTCCACCCGTATTTACACTTGTGGGGTAAGCAAAGTCCTCCGTGGCCTCCTGAGCTGCTTACTGCTGCAGGACCTGGTGCCACTGGCCCCTTCCGCTCCTCCACGTTAGCCATCCCTTTCCAGTCACTGCTCATCAGCTGGCCAACTGCGGAGGTGGCAGAGAGCAGCGAGGCAGATAATCCAAGGTAGCAGGGAATGTAAAAAATCATCTCTCTTTGGCTGTGGAGGGTATTTTTGGACCTACAGTTAAATGTGGGTGTGTGTGATGTGCTGGGAATTCACAACACTTCAAACCAAATCCTGAAGTGAAATCAGCAGAACCTGACTGCTGGGTTTAGGAATTAGAAAATCATCTACCCTGTTCCTATTTCCTGCTGGGCTGGGTAGCTCAGTGTCTCAGCTGACGTTCAGGATCAGCTGAAGCGGAGCTGCTGACTCTCTGGAAGACAGACCCACACCGTCCCCTGACCTGGAGCCGAGCTGCAAACTCGGATGCCGCTAGGGGCTGGGCAGCCACGTGAGTGAGGCCAGCTGGGGTAACACGGGAGGGCGTGGCCAAGTGAGGACTGGACCCCTCAGAAGGGCATGGCCACTCCTCAGGGCAGCTGCTGCTCGTCTCCAGCTGATGACAGGAGCCCAACAAAACACATCTGTGAAAGCATTTGGCCCACTGACAACCGGTTTGCAATCTCTAGCCCCATGGTCTCACACTTTAGCATGCATCAGAATCTCCTGGGGGGGCTTGTTAAAGTCGATTGCTGGGACTCGTGCCCCGAGTTTCTGATTTGGTAGTTCTGAGGCGGAGCCCAAGAATTTGCATTTCTAACAAGTTCCCGGGTGATGCGAGTCCAGGACCACACTGTGGGAATAACTGTTCTAGCCTAGTAGTTATATAACAGGGGAATCTTACACTTCCTTACCTTTAATATTTAATATCCCTCCTGTGTGAACTCAACAGGTAACCATGTCCTTAAGAAGCTGAAAGTCAGATGTACGCTGAGGAAGGATGGGCACATGTTTATGAAATGTCAACCATGCCTCAGAAGGGTTCTTCAACAATACCTTATTTAATCACTGCAGCATTCCTGCAAGGGAAGTGTTACTGCCCCACTTCCCTGCTGAGGATCTAAGGCATAGAGATGTTCATGACTTGCCCAAGGCACACAGCTAGTAAGTGACAGTTCTGGGACTAAGCCTAACTCCAGTGCCCATGCTTTTGCCAAGCCATCTAACTCCACAGAGAAACAAGTTCCCTCTTCAGGGCACGCCTTCTTTCTGGGGGTGGAGCAGAATAGCCTCCTCTCTGGGGGTCCTCTAAGTCTGTCCACTGGGGCAACTCTCACAGGAAGGGCTGGAACAAGAGGCAGAAGACACTATAGGCATCCTCTGCCTCCTTCTAAAGGGAAGGATCAACAAAGACCTGCCCAGTGGCTATGATTCCCAGAAGACAGGATGGGCCAACTCTGGGGCAGCAGTGGCCCTAGGAATGCCGTGCCTGAGGAAGCCACTCTTCAACAAAGCACCTTAGTCCTTGGCAATACAGCAGAGCAAGATGGGGCAAGTGTCTGGTTAATGTCTGTAAACTCCTAAGGAAAGGAACTTTGTCTGTTTTGCTCAGCCTATATCCCTAGCTTCTAACACATCACCTGATGTGTAGTTGACACTGAATTATTTGTTGAATGAGAGAATGACTGAATGGTGGAACAAAGGGTAGGGAATCTTTGCTCTTAGCCAAAGGGACTTTGGATAATGTGCCCACTCATGGCTGAAAGTCTAGACACTCATAAAGCAGCCAGCCTTGAAAAAGAAGATGTGGCAGGTGACAATTCTACTCCAAGTAATGGACTGGAAATGTTTTCCAAATCCAGTGTGGGCTGAGAAGCAAAGACATTAAGAGGTCCGCCAAGAGCTGACAAGAATAATGTCATGTTCACCTTTGGATCCCCAGCCCCTATGCGTGTTAAATGAATGAGTGAGAGTCTCCCATGCTGAATGCCCCAATGGGGACAGTTCACACAGTGCTGCAAGAGGGTGGCATGCCTCTGCGGAGGAAGCTTCCCCGAGGCTTTCGGGAGGGCGAGTAGGGCGTGGACTTGAGTGCAAAGGCCTGGCTCTCCCTGAACTAGTCAACAGTCACCCCCAGCGGGAGCAGTGCCTGGCACTGTGCTCTTAATCACCAGGCCATTGCCTCCCTTCTCTTTAAAAGAGGGATAACAATAACAATGACAAACACAACAATAGCACCAATAACAACTACTTCATAGACTTGTGGTAAAGATGAAAAGCTTGTTGACCCTATGAATTCACTGAGGGTCAGGCCAGGTCTGGGTCACTTCCCAATCTGCGTAGGTTTGAGAAGAGTCCCTCCCCCCTCCAGGCAGAAAGTTCTTCCACTATCTAACTTGCCTTCCTCTTACAGCAACTTCAACCATCTTACTCCGCTGTCCATGGTGACAGGGGCTAGGATGGCAGTTTGTGGGACCTTTCTACAATACGGGTTCTCCAGCACTCCCAGAAAACCAGCAGTAGCCGCCTGGCCGGAGTCATGCATTAATATCGTGTGTGCGCTGACTTAACGTACGATTTGTGCAAATCAATGCAACTCTAAACTACATGGTAACATGGGTTCGTTGCCCAGTGTGCAGCATGCCAGCCCTTTTCCATGCCATCCAGCACACTCCTGATCAATCCCCTCATTGTGTGCACAAAACTCAGCCTGGGCCAGTCATCCCCAGAACTGGAATCAAAGAAAAGTTGTTCTTGGACTATACACTATTTGGCATTATCTGTGCTGTGGTTTGACTTTATTCAGCTCTTCGTTTAATCCACTAGTTCCAGATGATCCCATTGATGCTCTTGGGCAACTAGGTCCAGCACTGGGGAGAGAGGAGTCAGTGAGAGTGGTTGGGATGCTGGGTTGGGTAGGTTGAGATGTCTCAGCAGAAAGGAGAGTGTTAGGGATCACGCATATTCCCTTCCCTGGATGGGCTCTTGCCATTCCTCACAACCAGGACCCCATCAGATCCCCTGTAAATTCTGCAGGCAGGTTGCCATCGCTTCCATTTAACAGATGAGAATTTGGAGGCCCTGAGAGGGGCCACAGATCCAAAGGTTCCGAGTGGGAAGTTGACCCAGATCTGCCCTCCCCACTGCATCCAGCTCCTGGACGCAGAAGCCTTTTCCCCAAGTCAAGCACTGATGCCTCACACTGGCTTCAAGCAACTTGGGGCTGGGAGCCTGAAATTAAGAGAGCCCCTACCGACCGATGACAGGTAATTCAGAGTGTCTACATACATTGTTTCAGAAATCTGGGAGCTAGAAGGGACTGAATCCCAAGGTCCCCAGAAAAACCACTCTTAACACCCTCTTTGGGGAGTGAGTGGCATTGTGACTAGGACAGGAACAAGAATCGATGGCTACTCACTCCAGTCTGGGTCCCAGTCTGGCCTCCCTGACTCCAGCCTGTGTTCAGGTTACATTTTGTCCTTCTCTCCCCTCCCACCCCCGGCTTCCCAGTCAGGGATGCCAAGCGGGCCTGGGCCTCCAGACCCCTGAGAGAGCCAGCCGATGAGCTTCCAAGTCCAGGGTGCATGAGCTGGTCCCGCTCAGCTTCTGAGATGCAGCCAGCTGAGGACAGGACCCCAAACCTCTGTGCTGCAAGTGTGTCTCCTCCCCTACCCCAAGGTGAGGAGGGAAGAGAAGGCCGGCTATAGAAGGTGCTGGAGTCTGCCCCTTTCTCCTTGTAGAGAGGAAGAATGAAAAGGAGTTGGGAGTGGTGGAGGGAGAAGGAGGGAGGGGTGAATAAGGACAGGGACTAGAAGAGAACAAGGAAAACAACAGTTCACCGTTAAGGAGCTTTTTTCCTTTTGGTTTATGTTATTGCTCTTATTATGGTGTTTGGGCAACAAATAAAACAGTGAAGGGATAAGAGGCTAGGGTCTGTGTCGGAGTCCTGTGATGCTGCAGACTTGGTGGGCTGCAGATTCCCAGGGTGGGCAGACAGCTTGGAGTCCAGTGTGGGGATGGAGGCAAGGAGGCAGGGAGTGATCCCAGGATTCCTCAGGTCCCCTCTAGGGTGTCCTACTGGTAGCCTGAGAGTTTCCATCACCAGGCTGTGTCTGGTGATCTGGGTCCTGCCAGCTCAGATTCCTGAACTTCCAAAACATAATTGTGTCCCACCTCCTCGGGATAAGGTCAGGGGCTATCTGGGAGACAACTGTCATTCCCCGAGCACACTACATCAGCGCCCAGATCCACCCGGCAGCAAACGTTGGCTGAGGGAAGCCGGGAGAAAGGGCTCGGGCACACCATCCCCCTTCTGTTCGCCACACATGCCTCGTGCTGCAGCCCGGGGAGGGAGAAGGCTCACAGGTGGTTGAGTGATGGGGCGGGTCAGCTGCCACAGAGACCAGGGTCCCGCAGCCCCACTGTCCAGCTCCAGCGAGAAGCCTTTCCGGGAACTGCCCCCCCCCCCGCCTCGCCGCGCCTTGCCAGCCAAGCCCCATCTCTCCTGCACAGAAGATGGGTCTGAATAAAGACAAGGCCTGAGGCTGCATCCCCACCACTGCCCCAAACACACCCTCAACCTGCAAGTGTGCATGCGCTGACCTGTGCACACGCACACCCGCTCAGAGGCCTGAGGTTCAGCTTCATTCCCATGCGGCTTCTCCTGCAGGTGCAATAACGGAGCCTCACTACTGCCTCAGCCCTTGGCACCTACGAAGCAGGTGACTGGTCCTTCTAGTTTGGGGGTGGGGGTGTAGGGCATGTGCTCGGGGACCTTTTAGGTGCACAGGCCGTGGGGCCTGGTGAGGGGCAGAACAGAGCTTTCGCCTTGGGCCAGCGGATGAGAGGAGAGGAGGGGGTTCTTTAAGAGAAGTACAGTGAGCTCTTTCTGACCCAGTATGAAAGCAGCCCTTCTTAGAGACAGAAAGATGGTCAAGCTCTGACAAAGCCCTTCTGGTGCTTAATGAATGTCTCTCTTTAAACCTGGTCATTGGTGCCAAAGCCCCTTAAGCTCCACATTCATGGAGCCCAGTTATAATAAGAATAACAGCTCACAGGCTTACTATTTGCAGGCATTTTTCTATAAGGACTTTATTACTCACTCTGCAGGTCTTGCCCCTCCCAAACCCCCATCTCCCTTTCCATCATGGAACTGCCTGGGCATAGACTGGCCACGGTCGGGGCCAGTTGGAGAAGCATCTGAAATGCAGGAATTTGGGGGAGGTGCCTGGAAGTATCCTCTGCTCAGGCCCAAGGACAGCAGGGACATAGAAGGGAGCAGGAAGCAATGCCATTTTTCTCCTGGAAGCTTTAGTCAAGTGGCTGCAGGTGTGGTCTGCAGGCAGCTGTGGCAGCAGAGCACTGGTCGGGGAGGGACAGAGCGTGGGTGCTGGGAGGGGGCAGGGGTAGGGGGTGTGGAGGGAGGCACAGCTGAGGCCCTGCCTGCCAGGAAAGCAGCCTCTGCCGGCCGGTGGGGAAGGAAAGTGGTGAATGCTCCCTTGTCCAGCCGCTCCTCTCCTGGCTCAGGCCTCAGCCCAGCAGGGGAAGCGCCGGGAACACTGATGCCTACCCGAAGACGTGGGGACCAAAGCAGGGACCTGCTGGCCTCCTCCTCCAGGCCACCCTCCCTGCCTTTGTGTGCGCACTCACACAAAACGCACAGCCCTGCGTTCACGTCCCAACCTGGGCATCCCTTAACCTCTCCAGTCAGTTTCCTCATCTGTAAGACCACGCAGGGCAGTGTGAAGATTAAAAAGATAATGTTTGCAAAAGCACACGGCACCGGCTGGCACCTAGAAAGCACTCGATAAGTGTCTGCCATTACTTTATCATCATTATTAGTGCTGTGATTATGCGCACCCTCAACATTGCTCACTCCAGATGCTCACAATAGCCTCCCAAGTACGCTCCCTATATCTTTCATCTCTCCTCTCCAATCCAGCCCACACAGAGCTGCCGGAACAACAGTGAACAGTGATGATTTGGTCCCATTATTCTGCTGCTAATAAGCCTCCACCAGCTCCCCACTGCCTACATGATCAAAACCAAATGCTCTTTCCATCTGGCACGAACTACCCTTCCTGGCTCCTCTCTGGCCATTTCCTCTCCATCCCCGCCTCCTCAGCTCATCCCCAAACTAGCTATCCCTCACGCACTTGCCCACCCCTGCGCCTGTGCTTCTACGATTCCCTCCACACAGAACGCCTTCTCCTCCAATGAAAACCTCCCATCCTTCAAGGCTCACACAAATACACACTCTCCCACGAAGCCTATTCTGACCCTGGCACAGCTAACGAACGGCTTCCTCTGCTGACAGACGCGGCACATGGTTTATACTACTCTCAGCACTTACCCACCCTGTGTTTGGCTGTGTATGCGAGGGAAGTGCTTCTAAAAGTGTGGTCCCTGGAGCAGCAACATCTGCACCCCCTGGAAACTTGTCAGAAATGCAAATTCTCATGTCCCAGCCTCGACCTACTGGATTAGAAAGTCTGGGGAGGAGGCCCAGTAACCCAGACTCTGATGAACTCTCAGTTGGGGAACCATTGGTGTAGGGTACCCATACCCTACAGGTGGTGGCTGGTACACAGAGAGAAGTGATGGGTTAGATCAGATCACCTGGGTAGCTTTGAAAAGATACTGCTGCCTGCAGAGATCCTGATTTAATTGGTCTGGGGTGGGACCTATGTATCCATGGTTTTTGCCTCCCAAACTTTTATAAGTATTTTCAAATATATAAAGCAGTTAAAAGATTGTACAGTGAACACCTGTATACCCACCACCTAGATTCCATCATTAACATTTTGCTGTATTCGCTTTCTCACATACCTATCCATCATCCCTCTATCCATGCATTCATCCATTTTATTTTTTGATACATTTCAAAGTTGGAGACATCCTACACATCATCCAAATACATGTAAGTGATTCAAAAGCCCTCCAGGTGTTTCCACTGTGCAGCCGGGGCTGCTCTGACCTCGGCTGGCAACCTCTGCCAGCCTCATAGCCTCAGCTGCCACTGTGACATGAAGATGATGATGGGTCATGATGATGCCTGCTCTGCCTCCCCATCGTTGCAGGATAGAAAGAGATCACACCTGAGAAAGCCCTTTGCAAAGGGCTTTGTAATTAACAGGAAACAACTGCTGACTCCAGGCTGGAAAGAGCTGTCATGGGTTGTCAAATAAAATACAGGATGTCCAGTGAAATTTGAATTGCAGATAAATGACAAAGAACTTCTTTTAGTATAAGTATGTCCCAAATATTGCATGAGATATACTTATGCTAACATATGTTTCATTGCTTACCTGAATTTTAAATTTCACTGGGCATCCTGTATTTTTTTTCTTTTTTTTTTTTGCGGTACGCGGGCCTCTCACTGCTGTGGAGCACAGGCTATGGACGCGCCGGCTCAGCGGCCATGGCTCACGGGTCCAGCCACTCCGCAGCATGTGGGATCTTCCCAGACCGGGGCACGAACCTGTGTCCCCTGCATTGGCAGGAGGACTCGCAACCACTGCGCCACCAGGGAAGCCCAGGGAATCCTGTATTTTTACTCGCTAAGTCTGGCAACAGGAGCTAAACCCTGTCCTGTGGAGGGTAGCTGGGTTGGGACCCTCCACCCAGAGCAGAGTCAGGTCTAGGCAATGGCACCTACTGGTCTGCCCAGTCAGCCTCTCTGGGCCTTGGAGCATGTGACTGCAGAGCCAGGGCTGGTGGGCAGGGCCAGGCAGGGGTCTGCTCTAAGCTGTCATCTGCCCACATGTGACTGTGGTAGCCAGAGCCTTGCATACAGCAAACCAGTGTATTAGCCAGGATTCTCTAGACAAACAGAAGTAGTAGGATCTATACCGTTGGCTATCTGTATCTATATCTATAAAGAGGGAGGAAGAGAGAGAGGTTGATTGATTGATTTTAGGGAATTGGCTTATGTGATTATAGAGGCTGGCAGGTCCAAAATCTGCAGGGTGGGCTGGCAGGCTAAAGGCTCAGGGAAAAGCAGATGCTGCAGTTCAAATCTGAAGGCCGTCTCCTGGCAGAAGTCCCTCTTGCTCGAGGGAGGTCAGTCTTTGTTCTATTCAGGCCTTCAACTGATTGGAGCCCATTCACGTGATAGAGGGCAATCTGCTTTATTCAAAGTCCACCAAATTAACAGTTTTAAATTAAAACTGGATGTTCTTGTTTCATCCAAAAACATCCTCACAGAAACATCCAGAATAATGTCTGACCAAATATCTGGGCACTGTGGCCCAGTCAAGTTGACACAAAATTAACCATCATAGTCAGCAAGTCTCAAACATTAGGGCACAAAAGTATCACTTGGGGGAAACTCATTAAAATGCAGATCCCCAGGCTCCACCCAGAGATTCTGATGCATTAGGTCTGCCACAGCACCCAGGAGGCAGCATTTTAACCATCATTCCAGATGGTTCCAATCCAAAAGCTCCATGGGCCCACCTTGGGAAGTACTGCAGTTGGACTCAATGAATATTTGCCAACTACAGGAATGCTGAAGGCGATAGTTGGGTGGGAAGGCGTCCAAGCCCGGGCTGGGCCACCCCTGCAAGACTATCCTGGGGGCTCTGGTGCGGGTGCGGTGATGGCAGATGGGGAGTCTGTCAGCTAGTGCTGTCCCTGAAGGGGATCCACAGCAGTGTCTGCAGACAGACACGGCAGATGTAGGGCAACACTTGTGCCTATACCAGCCCTGGCGCTAACCCAAAAGGCAAACCTCTCCTGAGCCCACTCGGACCCTGAAGTGCCCCTCTCTCTCCCATGTGAGTGGAGCTGGTGGACGTGCTCAGCCTCTCACAAGCCGATGAGGTCATGGCTCAGGAATCTGTGTGCAGTCGGTTGCCCCTGAAAAGAACCGCTCACTCAGCTGGGGAAAGGAGCAGCTGAATGTTCACAGGCCCGCGGGGGAGGCAAGGCACGGGCTGCGGGGGACCCACAGCATCCCAGACACCAGCGGGTTAGCACCCTTCCTTTCCTGCGGAAAGAGGAAAATCGATCCAGGACAGAAGCTTATATGACATAGCTTGTTTGTTAATGGACTCCCATAGACCATGGGTCAAAGTTATGTCCTTGAAAACCTTAAGAGCTAAATGGTACCAGCCTGGGAGTGGAGGGAGTTAGGCAGAAAGAGAAACTCAGTGGTTGATTAGGCTTATTTCCCAGCCCTGGCATCTCCCCGTAACATAGGGTTAGCAGGATGGAGGCCTCCGCCAGGTGGCCCAGAGTGAAGCTCTGCAGGGGTAGATCGGAAGGACGGGGCTTCATGCTGGAGGACTTATTCATCCTCAGTACTGTGCACGTGCCTGCTGCAGAGAATGTATGTGTTCCGTAAATGCACGTTTAGCTCAACTGGGCACAGGGCAGGAGAGGAGGCTGATGGCTATTCCTTCTTCCAGACTCTTGCCCCCTGATACTGTGTCCCGCAGCTCTGGGCTGCTCTGTTTCAGCCACATCAGTGAGATCACAAGGCTACCGTGCTCCCTTCACTCCTGTCATCCTGACCAGGTCCTGCTGACCTTCTTCAGCCAGCCCTGCAATTGACTGCACAGTGGCTGGATGGGGGTTCAGAGGGAGATGTGGGATACAAAGAACATCTTGAAAAGAAAGGCTGAAGGACGGGGACTCTGCAGCCTGGGAAAAGAACATCAGCGGGATGGGGGAGGCGGGGCGTGGGGTGGGGACTGGTGTCAAAATTCTCAAGACTCTGAAGGGCAGTCACCTAGAGGGGATGACCAGAGATGCCCATCACTCTACAGACAAAGCAAGCAGAGAGCGTGAGACAAATCAGAGCCGAAGCCAAGGGCAGGCCCGGGTCCTCCATCTCTTTTCTCCATCGGGCTGCCTCCAGGAGAGAACAGAAGCCCGCCCACAGCCCAGCATCCCCTGAATACCCATTGTGGCTTGTCATCCATGAACATTTCCACACTCTCCCTGAGTCTACTCCTATATTTAGCTTATGCCACCTCTGGGGGTTATGAGTTCCATATAAGTTTACTACCTGCTGTGTAAATAGCACTTACTTTCATTTGTGCTAAAGCTGCCTTTTGCCAGCTTCAAGGGCTGCCTGCCACCTCGTTCAGATTTCAGGGACTTTGGAGATCAAGTCCATATGTCACTTCAGCCACAGCCTTAATAGGCAGAGGAGATTCACAATCGGGATGGCCCCCACCTCACGCTTCCTTCCTGCTGGAGTCCTGGTAGACTTTCAATCTCACCTCAGACAGACGATCCCTTAAGAAGGAACACGGACCACATGCCCCATTTTGCCCAGGTCAGAACCAAATGCCAGGCTGTTTCCAACACCCTCAACCGTAACCGTGGCCGTTTGGCTGGTCTTTCTGTCCAAACCAGCGCACGGGGACAGAGCCGTTAGGGGAGGGTTTCCAACAGCTCCTGAGATCTGCTGGGCTGTGTCACAGCATTGGTAACTCCCAACTTGTGGACATGACTTTATGTATTTTCCCTGAATGTGCGGCCTTACACACAGGGGTAAAGCGAAAGTGACCCTTTGTTGGGCCCTACGCACCAGCTGACCTGACACTGCATCAGTTGGAAGTTTTTGATGTCATCTACCTTTTCTAGTGGATTCTGCCATCAGCTCTCCCACCCCAACCCCCAAGCAAAAAAGTATCATTTCCTTTCTGTTTTGTTCTTAAGCCAGCCTCTGACTCACGACACAAACCCTTGCGGTCCCAGGACGAGTTACTGAGGCACGGATCCAAGGGGCCCTGGAAGGTCTCCCTGTCCTGGGTGGGGACGCTGGCAGGGCAGCGGTGAGTGCACGCTCACCTTCCCTGTGAGCTCCGAGGCCAGGACAAGGCGAGCCTTCTGGCTAACAAGGCTCCTCCTGGAGGAGGGGCAGTGGCTCAGATTACTATAATTTTTAAATTGTGGTGAAATGTACATAACATGAATTTACTATTTAAACCATTTTTAAGTGTACAGTGGCATTAAGTACATTCACACTGCTACCATCACCACCAGCCATCACCAGAACTTTCATCTTCTCCAACTGAAACTCTATACACGTTCCACACGAACTCCCCGTTCCCCCTCCCCCCGGCCCCTGGTGACTACTATTCTACTTTCCAGCTCTACGAATCTGGCTACGCTGGGCACCTCGTATGAGTGGAATCACTCATTTATTTGTCCTTTTGTGACTGGCATATTTCACTTAGCATAATGTCCTCAAGGTTCATCCACGCTGTAGCATGTGTCACCAAATTATTTTTTAAGGCATGCCACCAGGTAGCATTTTGGGGGCCTGGTGAATTATGAATGGACACAGTTTCAGGAGCGGCCCCATCAATGTGGGCACATGCACACACTCGGCTCCTGCAAGTTCAGGCGTGTAAATGCCCACGTGCTTGCACACGCCCCTCCACATGACCTCCGCAAAGCTCAGAGGGCCGCCCCCCCACCCTTTAGGAGCAGATCTCAGACCTCCTTGTGCAGTAGAGACACCTGAAGATCTGGTCACACTGTGGAGACTCCCATTGGGCAGGGCACAGCAGGCGATGCTGGGCCAGGGGATGGGGCACCTCACAGGGCTGCTGCGTGTGCAGCAAGGGAAGGACCTGATGTCAGCCCGAGCTCCTGTGCAGCCAGCCTGCCCTGGACCACTTCTTGTGGAAACCAACAGGGGAAGGCTCTGTGGGGAAATTGGGTCACCATGACCCCGAGGGTACACCTGGCCTGTGAAAGTCAACTCTAATCCCTACCCCCTGCCCATCCTTCTCCCCCTGACTGACCCCTGGACAGTATACGCCAAGGGCAAGACAGTGTGCTGGGGGTCTGCTTGGAGGAGAGGTGGCCAAGCAAGGAGTTCTGGGGAACGAAGACAAGAACTCCAAGGCTGTCACACAGGCAGAGCCTGACATCGGCCACTGGGTTTCTGAGCAGAGACAGAGAGCACTTCTGGAGCAGGGAAGGCTCCTCAGAGGAGGTGGCACTTGGTCTCAACAGAATTATGACAGTAGATACAGAAGACGCAGGAAAGAGAGGTGTGACTTTGCAAGTCAGCCAAGATGCAGTGTGACATGCAGGGACGGAGAGACTCCGAGTCAGGATTCTGGGTACGATGCCAAGTGCTTTGCATTTAGCCATGTGACTGGCAAGTCACCAGGCCCTGCAGGCTGTTGTTCCTCATGTCAGGAGCAGGGCTGGAGTGATGGGAGAGGTGGTTGGGACCATGCTATGGAAGGCCTTGAATGCATTTAATTCAGGGAGAAGCTGGGAGCCATTCATGGCTCTACAGAGACTCGTACTCCCTTTAGCCACAGGCTTGTGGGGGCCAGGGGTCTCTCTTGACCTGTGCCTCTCCCATGAGTCTGGCCTGGTTAGCCTGACACCTCCAAGCTCCTCCTCATTTCACACTTTGGGAATTCCCTCCAATGAGTATATAACTCCCAGAAGAGTGTTTCCTCTGGCTCCTGGAGGGACTTATAGCACCCTCCCGGCACCGATTCACAAAATCAGGAACTGTGACTCTAAATAATTTATAAACATGTTAAATAAGACCAGTTCTAGCTTTGATCCCTGGGGAGCTCACTGTTAATACTTCCCTCTTTTAACATCAGCCTGAGCCAGACATCATTAGGAAGGGAAATCTCCGTCTCTCGCTTTTAAAAAATCATGTAGCTTAAATGGTTCGGGATTATTTGTGGCTTTGAATCATTCCTGCCACTGCTCCTTCCCATTACGGGGATAATTAAGAATTGACTATGGTCGGCAAAAAGTATTCGACAGCCAACTTTTTATTTGGTTTTTCAAGTGCCCCAGCCCTCCCTGCACCCCCCCTCAGTCTTCCCTTTCTCGTCCCTGCAGCCTTGTAGCCCAGGTCCCCAGGGGCTCCCCCCATGCAGGTCTGCTGCCTGTAAACACACTGGGGGCCCCATGGAAACCACACACTGAATGGAGGGAAAGCAGGGACACCATTCACTTTCCTCTTATTCCACTGCCCCATTTCCTCCAGGCACCTTGCCTGGTGTCCCTTGGGCCCGGGGCCAGAGTGTGTTTGTTCGGCTGCCCTGGTCACCCGGGAATGGGGTGGGCTCACAGCCCAGGCCTGTCCCCCAGCTGGTCATTCTTTCTTTCGAGAGTCACTCTCTCTGACCGGCTCAGGCAGGATTAGAGGCTTCAGGAAGAAGAGTGTGCCTCTGATGGCAGAAGGAGGGGTCCCCGACACTGGGTGACCTCCAAGGCTGGCCAGTCAGGGCGCTGTAGGATGAGGGGTCACCTGTCTCCATCCCCCCAACCACAGAGGCCCCTCAATCTCCTGCTGATCAGAGAAGGCCAGGGGCATCCCGCCAGCCTAATTCTTTGAAGGCAGCGCTAGGACTGGGGTCATCTTCATTTCCCTGCCTCCAATCAGAACTGCGTCTAAGTAGAGAATCCTAGAAATGCTTTCTGCAGCCTGACTTAAATCTCTTCTGCTGCAGGTTTCATGAATCATAGTTTGTTCTGGGTTCAGAAAGCTGAGGCCCCACCTCTTTTGTATAATAAATCACCATGGAGGGACTTCCCTGGTGGCGCAGTGGTTAAGAATCCACCTGCCAATGCAGGGGACACGGGTTCGAGCCGTGGTCCGGGAAGATCCCACAGGCTGCGGAGCAACAAAGCCCGTGCGCCACAACTACTGAGCCTGCGCTCTAGAGCCCGCAAGCCACAACTACTGAGCCCGTGTGCCACAACTACTGAAGCCCGCATGCCTAGAGCCCGTGCTCTGCAACAAGAGAAGCCACCACAATGAGAAGCCTACGCACCGCAACGAAGAGTGGCCCCCACTCCGCGCAACTAGAGAAAGCCCGCGCGCAGCAACGAAGAACCAACACGGCCAAAAAATAAATAAAGTTATAAAATCAATCAATCATGGAAACAAATGCACACCATAAAGGTGCACAGGAAGTCAAGCTACCTTTCGGGGGGGATTGAGATTAGCACACAAAGAAGCTTCTAGAGCAGCTGCCAAAGTCCTCTTTCCCGACCTGGGTGGTGGTATAAGGCACGAACCTTAATATAACCCATGACTAAAACAGCTATTTTGTGGTTTTCTATATTCGTTTTATAATATCTCAATTAAAATTAGAAGGAAAAACTACATCATCAGAGTGTCAAAACCTGTCAGCTGTGACATCATTCAGGGTCCCCTCCCCTGAGCCCTTCTTTGGGGTGAACAACCCCACCTCCTTCAACATCTCCTTCAAGGTTCAGGATGCCTGTACCAGATGGTTAGTCAAATCCTGTGACATTTGTCTCAAGGGAACCTTTCAGGCCAGGTGCTGCTGGGCCACTTAAAAGGGCAGAGGGCTGGGACTGCCTTGAGCTTCCGGAATAGGCTGCACAACTGTTTTCTGCTGGCTTACTAATAAAGTCTATACAGAGAGAGAATTTGGCCTGAGACTGCCTTTCATGGTAACCTGTAGTCAGGTGGGAGGAGGCCCATAGCCCTTACCTACCCCTGATGGTTGCAGGTACTGACGTTTACCAAAAAGAACCTAAGAATCTGGCAGGACCTGGTTGGCCAGGGTCAGATCATCTCAGCCCGGCACCAAGTAACTGCTCAATAAATGTTAGCTTCTGTGATGCCCTCCATTACCACTGCTGTGAAGGGGAGACAGGGGTGGTAGGGAACATAGCGTATGAAGGGAACAGAGGAAGGAGGAGAGAGAGACAAGGGCGGGTCACCCTCTGGTTTGGCCTTTAGTGAGACATTCATTCATCAGCCTCATAACTGGTCCTGCTGTGAAGAGGGATATAAATTAACAGCTGGCAAGGCTGATAGAAGCCACCCTTACCATCCTACAGTGTTTTGCTATAGAGGGGTTGCCCATAATTCTCCAATAACTTCCCCCCCTCTTCTCATTGGCTGCCTCCTCATGGGGCCCCCATAGGTTCTTTCAACACAGGGCCACCCCCAGGTATCGAAAGCTGCAGAGATGGGCCCAAAGCCTCAGAGTGGGCCCTCCCCTTGGGTCTGCTTCCCAACCGCCCCACACCCACAGTTAGTGAGATGCCGGACAAAGTGCTTGGACATCCCCTGACAACTCTCATTATGGCCAGGGGACGGATTCATCATTAGGAGGGTGTCTGGGTTTGCCATTAAAGTCCTCTTTCTTTGTCACTTATCAGTTGGGGACTGCCAATCTGCCCATGTCTCTTTATGTCCATCTGTAGTCTTCAGTTTGGACCCACGTCTGTATCGCTTTGTTCTCTCTCTCTCTCTGACGCTCTTGGGCTCCCCTGATCCAACCAAAAGCCATGGTGGAATTCTGGGCACATCATCAATGTTTTTCTTTGAGAATAATGACAAGGGAAGCTACATAGGAGAAAAGAGAAGGTAAATTTTATTCTAGATTTGTTCAGTACAGAAGATTCCCCAGGGACAAGACTGAAAACGTGAAGGCCCTAAAAACACATATAAGGGAAAAGAATAATTTTCTCCTCTGTTTGGTCCCAAGGACTTCTTTGAAATATATTATTTCAAATATATCTCTATATTCTGAAACTTTTTCAGAATGAATAACGTGTTTAGGATGGGGTGTTTGTACGTTCCCAAACCGTTTCTAAAAATTATGCAATAAGATTTTATGTTAAAGTGACATCAATCTTTTTGTCTGCATATACTGATGCATCTTGTTTGACATTCCTTTCTAAATGACCTACAGAAAAATCAATCGTTCCTAGGAATCCAAGTACATTTCCACTTATAAGTGCAGAGGAAAGTAAAATAAATTACTTCAGTCAAGTATGGGAAAAATTTTGTCCTCAGCAACTCAAGTTGTTAAAGTATTGGGTCCAGGGTTCGGAGGCAGATGTGTGGAGGGGTGAGAGCGTCACAGCGTTTAACAGAGCTACTAAAACACACACAAAACATGGCCCAGAGGCTCAATGCTGCAGACAGCAAGCATCTTTGGGGTTTGGGTCTAGAGGATGCTGGGGGGGGGTCTCCCAAGCAAATCCCCCCCGCCATGATGGCCATGCCATTGTATGGCTCCAATCTGTTCCCTAAGTCTCCTCCTGCATATGAAAGAAACAGACCATATTTGGGAAAACAGGGTGCAAATCAAGAGACAAATTAACATGTGAAAAAGGAGAGAAGCTTGTCTCAATCTAGGCAAATCTTCAGTTTTTAGGTCTCTGGAAAGATGATAAAAATGAAGTGTTAGAAGAATCAAAAATGACTCAAGGTGATGGCTCAGAGAATGGGGCTGATTAGATAAAGTTCTTCAGAGCAAATTGTGTTCAATGAGATTTAAAGATTTACCTCTCCTTTCTTTCCACGATTCCTTTTCTGAAAATAAGTGCTTTTCTGTTTCTCGCCAACACCAAGTCCAGAAAACATAATACTGTCCTTTGTCTTACTCTAAGTGTATTGTAGACGGATTCTTCTGTCAAGGTTCTGCCTACTTCTTAAAAACTGTCTGAAGAGAAGAGACGCTAGACTTCTGAAAGAGCAGGCGCTCTTATAAGGGGAAACTTGGAATTATTAGCAGAATACACTGTAACATACAATTTGATATACTCAACAAGCTAATTTCATTTTTTTTAAATCAATTACTCACAACTATTTTGATGTTTCGAAACAAAGGGACATCAGGTCTTGTGAAAATCACCAAAAAGAAAAAAGTGTTATACCTACGTTCATTTTCTTTCTAGTATTTGAAAAATCAATCTCTTTTCCCCATACCTCTAAATTTCTGAGAATGTTTAAATCCAAGATAAGACACTCCTGGTGCTCTGCAGAAGGCAGGAGGGGTAGGATGGGGCAGGCTTCAGACACATGTGCATGTATGGGTCCAGCTGTGCGTCTGTGTGTGTTGGCCCTCCCCCTCCATCCTGCAGTGCAAATGGTGGGTAGAAGGGAAACAAGGAACACACACACACACACACACACACACACGCGCGCGCGCGCACACACACACACACACACACACACACACGAAGGGGCATCCACTCAACCAAGAAAAAACCTCTCAGCTGAGGTTAACCTCATAACCCTGCATTTACTCCACCCTCTTCAAAAGAGATTTGAAATTCTTTCCCAAACTTTGCTGTGTTTTCCATGAGAATGGGGATGTTCCTGCATAAAACATGAGTTTGGGAGGGCACGGAGCAAGCAGGCTTGGGAGAGCCTTGGGGAGTTGGGGGGAGTGGGCAAGGAGAACAGAGCAGTGGGGGAAGGGAAGGCAGGCTGTTTTCTCAGGCTGCATTTCTTGCAGGCTCCTTGGAGACCAGAGAAAGGCCGGGAAAGGTCTCAGCTGGGGCCGGGCCACTCACAGAACCAGTGGAAAGCGGGATGCTGAACCTGACCTGATGGAGCTGGAGCGGAGATTTGAGGACCTCCAGGAAACTGATGCAACCATCTGCACCAAGGAAGGAGAGAGGGTTTGGGTGAGGGGAAAGGTCTAGAGGGGAGAAAAGCAGGAGAAAGGAGGAAGGCAGGTCCTCGTTGCTTAATAAAGCTTTCTTAATAAGGGAGAACGCCCTTATTAAGCACTGAGGATCGTGGCACTGTACCCGCTCTGGACCGCTGGTTCACGGAGGGCAGGGACAAAGGTTCCGTTTCTTTTGGTGTCATCACACAATCCAATCCAGCACTGGGCCTTTGCCATGCTGTTTTGTGAATGACTGCAGGTGGCCAGACAGGATTCTTAGTCTGTTATCAGCACCCCAGCGAGCAGGATTTAGGGGTCTGCAAGAGGTCTTCTCACTGGCAAACCAGTTATTAGTATTGCTTGAATTAACTCAGCGATGGGCTAAATGCCAGCAGCGGGAGCGAGATGTTAGGGCATTCTGCTCCTCTGGGGGGAGAGGCGTTGTTAAAGTCTCTGGGCAGTGCTCTCTCCAGAGGCTCTGAAAAGGCAGGCCCGTGTACGCTGCTGAGGGAGCACGTGGGGAGGCTCAGAGCAGGCATTCTGTGAGGCGGCTCGTTCTCAGGTCCGCGGTGATACCCTGTACAGGTCAGTAGATTGCCGGCCCACCTCTGCGGGCTCCTCCCTACGGGGACTGGGGTGGAAGCCACCTTGAGTCCCTTTCTGGAAAAAGCCAGGTATACATAGTGCATTTGTTTTTATTTTGTATTGTTTTTGTAATTTTGAGATGATGCCTTCAAGATAACTCGGCTGTGCTCCAGAATGTGGCTACTACATCTTTGCAAGTCACTAGTTAGTGCAAGGTAGGTAAGGATGAGATCAGCCATAAAGCTGCAGTTGGAAGGGGGCCTCCCTGAGATATTCTAGAGCTGTGGTCCTCAAACCTGAGCTGCAACGGCATCACCCAGATGATATGGTAAACACAGGTTGCCAGGCCCCAACCCCGGAGTTTTTGATTTTGTGGTCTGGGGGGAGGTCTGAGGACCTGCATTTCTAACAGGTTCTCAGGTGATGTTACTGCTGCTGGTCCGAGGACCACACTGTGCTTCCCCTGTTCTAGAACACCCCCTCCTTTTATACAGGTGGAACAGGCATCGGGGCTTTAATCGTAGAGCCAAGTACAGTCGTCCTTCAGATCGTATATAAATCAAGCACACCTCTCTCCATCCCCCATCTGTCCAGGTAGGGTCTACAGAAACGCCAGCCACCTGGGTCCCACTGGAGCGTCCAAATCGGCAACTGGGAGGAAGTGATCAGTCCCACAGAAGGACAGGCAGACTGCAGAGGAGGAGGAGGGGTAGGGAGCAAATGGACTGTGGAAACAACCCAGAGCGGAGACTCGGGGCACTGGGGAGCCTCCTGCCAGCCCTGGGGGACAGAGATTAGTGAGATCCTCCAGGACCTGGCAGTCTGGGAGCAGCCCTGCTGCTTCCAGCTGTGACTTGACCCCCCACATCTCAGTCATCTCCTGAAAGCTTTGGGGTGAAGCCTGGAAAGCTCTGCTGGGAGAACAGCCAGAAAGCCAATTAATGTGGACCTGGACTGGGCTCCCACAGCTGTATGAGGGCCACCGCGTCTCAATCAGCCTCCCCTAGACTGGAGCTCCTCGAAGTCGGAGGTGGTGTCAGCTAGCACAGGGCTCGCAAGAACTCGGTAAAAGTTGCATAAAGAACTGAATGCAGCCCTCCTGCTCCTGCGAAAGTGGGCTCTGCCTTCAGTATACTCCTCGCCGGGAGCAACATCTGCTTACACTTTCAGCATGAGTCTCCCAGGCTGGGAATGGCCTGTTACTAATTGGCACAGTATGGGCAGGGGTCCCCTTCTCCAAATGCCCTCTCCACCTCTCTCTCCTTGCCCCACTAGGCAAAAAATCTTTTCTGACCAGCACATGTTCTGACAAACTCAATACCCCTACTTGGGGGCCTGGGCTGGGGACACCCAGCCCTATCAGAAGTTCTCTTGCCCACCCATCCGGTTCCCAGGCTCAGAGCCCCCCGTTTCCCGGCAGCCACACAGGCTGCTGGCGGGCCAGAGAGAGCTGTGAGTTGGCGTTGCTGCCTGATGCTGCCCAGGTTCAGGTGGTGGGGAGAAAGGCCCCTGGTGCAGAGCTGCACTTGGCTTCTCCCTGTAAGCTGACCTTCAACTGGCCCAACAAGGCCCCTCACGGGCTTCCTGGTCTGTGCCTGGTCTCACGTACACAGATTTGCACCCTTTGTGGGAACACACGAGGGCTTCCGGCCCACTGAGTGACCTCTCTGTCCCTGTTCCACGCTAGGTGAGTCTCATGTCAGTCCCGGAATTTATATAAACCCAGGCCTGGCTCTGTGGGCCCTGTGCTTCTATATGACCAGCCAGCCCAGAACAGAATAGACATATAGTAGATGGGGACCCAGCTCTGTCCAGGGACCATGAAACTGCAAACCTCAGAGCATTGTCACAACACTCTAGGTTCAAAAGCTGCAGATCACAGAGCTGTTTATTGCCCCAAAGCTGCCCGGATCATGAGATTTCTCTCCCCTTCTCGAATGCCCTTCCAGTTTTTCAGAGAAAACTGGCTCCTTGAGGGAGACGGAACCAGGAAAAGTGGGGAAGGTCAAAGGCTCCCAAAGATTTGCTGGGGGAAGCAGATTCTATGTAGTTAGATGAGACCATGGAGACTCAGGGCCTAAAGACAATATGCTGGGGCTTCCTTGGGGCCCCAGGAAGGGGGCCTGGAAGCACTAGGTCCTGGAAGCACTGTGCAGCCACCTCCCCATCCCTGCTCTTTACAGGCCGTTCATTTGGGATTGTAAATTGACTCGCCGGCATCAAGCATCATTAGGAGATAAAAATTGCTGCAGATGGATCCCAGAAGGCATTTCAAAGCCCAGCAGGCTGATTAGGCGATGATCTGCTGCTTTGTGCCACCTGAAGCACCTCTCCGCTCTCTTCCACAAATCAGAATTTGCCCATAATTCCTCTGCAACATGAGGCTTCCTGTAAGTCCCTCCTCTGTGCTGGGGGGGCAGCGGAGCCTGACTTCTAGCTCTGAAGACAAGTTTCTGCCGAGTAGAGGGGAGGCATGGCCCTGCCTACTCAAGGAGAAAGGAAGGGCACTCCTTAGCCAACTTCTTCACCTGCCCCCCAGACTCACTGTCAGACAAAGGGATCCGAGGGTCTTTCTCTGTCTCCTCACTCTGGCTCCCATCTACACATATCAGGTCCTGAAACATCTCTCCGTGAAGCTCTCCTGGATTGGTGACAAGAGGTTGCTTCTCCTCTTGTTTGCTCTTCCTCGTTGCATTGGCCCAAAAGTTCATTTGGTTAGTGAGTACATTGTTCAATAAAATTCTTGGTGAAAATGAAAAAATATCATTTATTTTTACTTAAAACCGAACGAACGTTTTGGCCAGCCCAATATTTTTGCCTAAAAGGATGAGACAGAAGCCTCCAAGCAAGGTACAGAAGCCTCCTGATTGGCTTATTTCTTTACTGGCGCATAGCAGGATGTCTGTCTCACTCTGCATGCTCCCCAAGGCCGGGCTCATCTCATTCACTTGGTGTGGGATCCAGGGAGCTGCAAGTAAGTGCACGTGCATCACACACACCTCGGGTGCTGAACCCGCCCTGGCCTTCGGGGCAAACGTCAGGAGGGAAGAGCAGCGCCCTGCGGTGGGATGTTCCTTCCCAGACCTCATCCCCCACAGGTGGAGGCCTAATCCAGCACCCGTGAGCTTCACCACCACACGTGAACCGGGAAGATCTGGAAGCTGGTGGAGGCTGGAGAGGACTAGACCTGATCCTCAGCCTAAATTGGATGGGAACATGAGTGACAGCACAGAACCCAGAGCTCAGGTGTCTGCACTCCCAGGCCGAGGACGGGTGCACTTCAGTTGGCCATGCTGAGATCCAGTCCCATGAGGCCAAAGAAGAGACGGCAGCAGCAGCAGCATTAATGGGAACTAACATTCTCAACCGAGGTAATTTTGCCCCCATCTAAAGATTTTGTTTGTTTTTTGCAGTACGCAGGCCTCTCACTGTCGTGGCCTCTCCCGTGGCGGAGCACAGGCTCCGGACGCGCAGGCTCAGCGGCCATGGCTCACGGGCCCAGCCGCTCCGCGGCATGTGGGATCTTCCCGGACCGGGGCACGAACCCGTGTCCCCTGCATCGGCAGGCGGACTCTCAACCACTGCGCCACCAGGGAAGCCCTAAAGATATTTTTGGTTTTCACAAATGAAGGTGCTACTGGTAGGTAGAGGCCAGGGATCCTGGTAAACATCCTACAAGGTACAGGACAGCCCCCCCAATAATTATCCAGCACCAAATGTCAGTGGTACTGCTGTGGAGAAACCCTGCCCTAAACCCTACTGCTCCCCAGCCCCCCACGCCATGATTTCCGAATAATAAGATCAGAATCTCAAACGAGTCAAAATCACGGTCCTCCATTCCTGCCTTGGACTTTGGCAAGCTCCAAAGGATCAGGATATATTGGAAAAGTGGGGTGCACAGTTGTCCCCTACACGAACCTCTGGAAAGTTGGAGATATTCCCCAAAGAGAACTCAGAAGTCATCATGTTCAAACATACTCATTGTATGAAACTCATGGAGATATAAGCAAAGACTGTACAATCACAAGGGAGCAGAAAACATGATCACAGACACGTTTGGGATGCTACAAAGATGGGCATCCCTGTGAGTCAAAGGGAGAGTTAAGGGCCCCGACGGGAATACAGGAAGCATGACTTCGACCCGGCGTGCAGTAGCCTCACAGCCCTTCTTACTTCCACAGGAGCCCAAACTGAAAACATAGCCCTAACTGCTGAGGAGGACGGCTTAGACGGGGACACAGGGGACAAAGCTATGAGAGTGTCCCTGCGTCCCACGGACTGCGTCTCCCCAGCCTCATCGTGTTTCATTTTGCACATTCGAGGTGGGGACCTGCCACTGTTCCAGTGCCCTTTCCTGGCAGTGCTGGCAGTAACCTGGCCCTCAGGAGCCCAGCAGCCCATGGGTCCAAGTAGAAGGACTGAAGGGCCCTTTTCAGTGGCTCCAGGATGGTGATGTCAGAGTGGGAGGAGGTGACGAGCCATATGGCAGGGAAAGAGAACCAGTAGGGCTTTGGCAGCAAGAGTGCAGGTTGGCCTGAAAGCCGGAAACACCTGTGAGTAGCGGGCATGTTGGGGCCGCCATCCCTCCACATGCTCTAAGGCACGTCTCCCAACCAGGAGAGGGGAGCCATGAGAGAATTTGCTCCTTCCAGGGTGCCCTCACTCCTGAGAAAAACACCTGCAGTCTCAGTTCCCTGATGCCCCACCTCCTCCTCCAGGCTGGCCCTGCTCCCAAGATCTTCCACCCCACGCAGCCGGCATGGGGTGGGGCAAATTAATGTCTAGTCTCTGAAAATAATGCCAAAGAGCTGGTCCACTCTGGCTCACGTGGGCACGGCCAGTGAACATGCAAAGGGACATCTGTCCAAGTACTCACCACTAGCAGCTCCGCCGCAGGCTCCCGGAGCCCCAGACGTGGTATGGGGAAATCAGACAGTGGCAGGAGAAGCAATCCTGGGGAAGCCAGCACCGGCAGCCCAGCAGTCCGGCAGAGCCCAGGGGAGCAGCGGGCTCTCCCACACCTCACCCCCAGCGCCAGCCTGAGGACCCAGCCCCTGCCTGGGATCAGGACTAAGGCCACAGGCACACCCAGCTCCCAGGTCTCAGAAAGGGGCTGGGGGCTTCCTTGGGCTGATGAGTCCCCACTAGTGTTTCTCAGTCCAGGGGACCAGGACTGCTGTTACTGCGTTCAGAGAGAAAGCACTTCCCTGTAAAATCAACCCAGGCTGCTGCGTTCAGGTCAGCAAGAAAACATCTCTGTCCTGCCCGGTGGCGGCCGCAGCTTGATCCGGCTGCAGGGAAAGCAGGACACGGCGCAGCTGCCCACCCGAACGGCTCTGACCGTCTCTCGCACTGCCAAGCCTCACTCCCAGCACCAGACAAAAGCACTGGAAACAGCTCGTAGCCCCAGCTGTGACACACCAATCAGCAGCGCCCAGGCTGTCCTCCGGCCAAGCCCTGGTCACCCCACTGAAGGCTGGCTTCCTCTCCCCAGTTTCCTCAAAGGCACCTGAGGATGCTTTAGGATGCTATATCCTCATGGAATGGATTGCCCATTCCAGAAATACTCCAACTTTGGCTGGACCAGAGAGCAGTGGTGTAATGCTGAAGCCTGGCTTAGGGAGACAGAGAGACCTTCCAGAGTTTGTGTGTGGGGGTGAGCAAGAGGGGGAATGGAAGAGGATTGTGTGTGTGTCAGAGTGTGCGAGGCTGTGTGTGCGTGCATGCATGTGAGTGAGAGAGGAGCATGAGAGGTCTGGAGAGAGAGAGAGAGAGAGAGAGAGAGAGAGAGACTGTGTGTGTGTGTGTGTGTGTGTGTGTATGTGTGTGTGTGTGTGTGTGTGTGTGTGTGTGTGCAGGAGGTGGGTATGTGCATCTTCCCAGGGTGTCTGTCCCTCTCTCTCCTCCTGGGTTTTGAGACGGAAGGGGTGGGGGGATGGGTGGTGAGAGACTCAGATTCCAGAACAGGCGGGAGGCACCATCCCTTCCTCCCACCCTGAGGGTGAGAATGCCACCCCGCGCTCCTGCCGCCTCCACAGCTGCTGCTGTCAGCAGTCGGCTGGCTTCCTCTGCCGAACACTGTCGGGTAACAACTTTGGAAGCAGCAGCATTTCACAAGAGTCGGCGGCACGATCCCTCCTTTTTCCAGTCCAGGTCCTTTCCTGTCCCCATTTGGGTCACTGTCCTCCCTGCCATGCTGTCCCAAGGCACATTCTCCAGAAGGTGGACAGCCCAGAAGCCTCCCCTACCTGCTCCCCTCTGAGCCACCTTCCTGGAAGTCCTAGCTATGGGAGGAGAAAGAGGAAGACAGGAACCAGGGTGAAGGATCTGGTAGAGGGATGAGTGTTTTGGAGAAAGGTCACCACCAGGCTCCGCCACCCCAGACCAAAAAGTCATCCACTTGACCACACAAGGTGACCACCTGGGCAGCTCAGTGTTGTGGGTAACACCCAGGCTCAGGGTGTAGGCAGAACCAAGACTTTAAAACGCATTAATTGTGTGATCTTGAGCAAACTGCTAAACCTCTGAGATTGTGTCCTCAAATGAAAACTGGGAATATTAGTGTCTACTTCATAGGATGGCTGTGGGGATCAAATGAGGAATGAGCAGAGAAAGCAGAACACAAAACAGGGAGAGCCAGGCTGGAGAACAGGACCCCAGCAGGGGCTGCAGGAATCATAGGGGAGAACAGGGCACAGAGCCTCGGGGGTGGACGGAGCTCAGAACCCCAGAATGTCAGTCTGAAATGGAATTCAGGCACCACTGCAGAGTGGCTGGATCAGTACCAACATTCAGGAGCCAAACTGAGGCCTAAAGAGAAGAGAGCCGAGTTTCTCCAGAGACCAAGAGGGAAGTAAGGTCATGGCCACACTCCACCAGAAAATCCTACACAATCACCAATGCCCATGGAGATGATGGGGGGATGCGGTAGAGGGCACAGCCCAAGGATCTGGGCCTGGAGTCAGCCCTGGGGCAGGAGAGGCTTAATCACAGTTTGCCCTGAAATGGGCTTGCCTGGGCTGCACACAGTTTACATCCTGAAGCCCCCTCTGGCAGAGGAAAAGCTAAGAGAGCGTGGCACCCAAGCTTAAGAGGTAGGCCTGGCTCTGCTGGACAGCAAGGGGGAAGGGGGAGCACTGGCGGGGTAGAGAAGACGTGATGGTCATGAATGCTCAGGCCAGAACCTCAAAAGAGGCAGCCCAGTACCATGGAGAGATCCTGGCTGCGGGCGCAAGGAGGCTTGCGTTCTAATCCCCATTCTGCCAACAACTGGCTGGGCTGCTGGGCCTCTGGGTCTTCCTCTTTGAGGAAGAGCATATTTGTGGTCTTCAAACTTTTTTTTTCAGCAGCAGCAGAACCCATTTTTCAAATGAAATCTCTCCAGAACGTCTACAACTAGATCGGATAGAAGCAGAAGTGCACTGGTGGGCAGGGAACTGGACCCTGGAGCTCAGCCTCTCTCAGCAGCTCTCATGGGAGCTGGGAAGTGCTCCCCAGAGCACAGCATGAAACTATAGTACTAGCTGTCTCTGAGGGCCTTTCACCTCCCTAACGTCAAGGCTTTTTATCCTCAGGGGAAGTTAAATAGACACCAGCTTGGATGGGCACCAGCTGGAGGGCAGAGCACAAGAGGGTCCCAGGGGAGGGAGCAAGCTACTTCCCCCCCACTCAGAGCACCTGTTGGGTCTGCAGGCCCTGCAGCAGAGGCTGCGGCTACAGATGGCAGAAGGGAGGCCAGCCGGGGCCCAGGCTCCAGGGTGACAAATGTACCACACAGCAAGGCCAGATGGATACCCCTGCCTTTGGCACTGTGGCTCTTCGAGGAAACACTGGGCTGCTTTTCATGACGTGGATCGTTGCAGGCTCCCTCTCTCCCCAGCTCAGCCAAACCATAAATCTAGCCTGCCAGGGGCGCCGGCTGCCCTGACCCCGGCCCTGTGCATCCTCCGTCTTGGCCTTGCCTCACGCCAAGCTGGAGATCCAGGCACGAGCAGCAGAAGGAGGGGCCGTACGTGGAGCTGGGCCCATGTGGGTTGAGGGTCCCGTCTTGGCTTGGTTTTCTAGAATGTTCTCCATCCAGATTTTTCTTTTTCCCTCTGAATCCTTTCCTCCTGTCCAGGATTCTGCCAGGGGCTTTGCCCACACAGCCCCCCCGCCTCACTCCAGCTCCTCAGCCCTTCAAGAGTTTTAAGTCTGACAGAAATTGGGAAGCTCTGTGAGAACTTGAAGTCCGAGACTGCCTTCTCCCTGCCCCCAGCCTCCTGGAAGGAGAGGGACAGTCCGCCTGCACCAGCACCCATGCACTGTTCTCACCAAGGCAAAGGCCCCTCAGCTAGAGATGCAGACACAGTCGGCCACGGGCAGCCCCCGGATTCTATCTCCCATCTCCCAGAGGGAATGCAAGCAGCCTCACGGTGGGAGGGTTTTATTTCTTCTTTGGTCCATCTTCAGTCATTTATTTCCCACTGCCACCCACTGTCCTCTATCCACACTGTCCTCTGTCCTCTACCCACATCCCCAGGAGAGGGAAGGCTCAGAAAAGGAGCTCCCTGGCTCCCCACCCCCAGGCTTCTCTGCTGCCTTCTCTGCTTCTTATCCATGCTTTTCTTATGAATTCAGCACATTACTCTGTGGCCCTTTATGGCTTGTAACCCGCTTGTTTACCCTCCACAACCGTGGGGTGGGGGGCTGTCCCCAGCTCCCTTTTTCAGGGGAGGAGGCCGAGGCTCAGAGGGTCTGACTTGCTGGCGGTGGGTGGAGACTAGACCTCCAAGCTCCGTTTCTCACTTTATCGTGGCTCTCTTCTCCTCGCTTCTCTTCCGCTCTCTCAATTTTCTCTCTTCTCTATCTCTACCCTCCTCTCTTCTCCCCTTTCTTTCTGGCATCTCTTCTCAACCACTCCTCTGCCCCCCAAAAAGATCTCCTCCAGACCTACCTGAGGTCGGAGCAGAGGGGGCCTCAAGACCACCTTGCCCCATCACCTTGTTTACAGGTGAGGCAACTGAGGCCACATTATTTGGCTGGGTCCCCAGGCCTCTCCCCTATCCCCATCGGGGCACAGGGGCAGCTGTGGGAGGCCAAGAGAGGTAATGGATTTCTTAAGTCATCCTGATTTGATTACTTGGAGCATTTCTAGGGCAGAACCCAGACAAATGCTCGCTGGCGCACTCCCTCCCTTCCTCCGCAGCAAAGATGCTGCATCTCTGAATAAGGCTTGTGCCCTATTTCACTTAGAAGGAAAGGTCAAGCTCGTGTGTCTCTGCAGCCAAAGTTACCAGCAGGCAGAGTCTCTGAGAAGTTCATCTGCTCCCGGCTTTCACTCCCAGGCCGGGAGGCCCTGTTTCTCTCCTTGCTGGGTCTCATTGTCACCTGGGGACAGAGATTCCCCCAGGCTCTATGGATCAGTCTTTCTCGTCCTCACACTCCCGCTTTAGGGCATCCCCCCCTTAGATGCAACCCTAAGCGGTCAGCACACACTGTCTGGGCGCCGCCGTGCTGGGCACAGTGACAAGCTTGGCTGTGCCCAGCTGTCAGAAGCAGGGCCATGGTCTGTCAGGAAGGCTGCTCACAGGAGCCCTCCTGGGGCCCTCGATCCCTGACCGCACAGCTGCCTGATCTCTCTCTCTCCCAGGGCCCGGCCCCACAAAGCCATGCCCCGGGGTGGCTTTGCAAACCCTCTTGGAGTGTTCTGAACTGACAGTCCTGTTTCACCTCATGGTCACTCAGAGCAGCCAGCAGATGGGGCCTGCGAGGCAGGAGGGGCTAGCCGGGGAAAGCGGAAAGGACATGGGCTTTGGAATCAAAAGGCAGGGGCTGAGTCCTGATCTATCGTTCCTTGGCCTCACCTCAAGCAAGTCATTCCTCTGAGCCTCCATTTCTCATCTGTTAAATGGGGGAGAGAAAAGTTCCGGGCTTATCTATTTCACCAGGTATGAGAGGATTAAACAAGAGCGTGCAGGTGAACGTGCTCTGGAAATGGATGTTAAGTCAGGAGTACGATTCCCCGTGTCTGTAGAGCTGCCGATATTCCACTCCATCCACAGGGCACCAAGCCTACCCTGTAAGGTGACTCATTTTGTTTTAGGACAGTGCCGCCCAGCTTCCTCTATGTGTAGCTTTGTTCTTGACTCCTGGCCTCCTCGAGTCCCCAGGTAGGAGCCTGTGGGTGTATGCTCCCTCTTCCCAGGGGCTCCAGTAGGTGAAAACACACTCCAACTCTCATCCGCTCAACTCACTACAAGAAGTGGAGAGATTTACTCCCGAGGCCTTCATTATCACTTAATTGTGTTCCCACTGAAAACTCATTAATTAGCCATTCTAAAGCTGTCAGCACATTTAAATAGGTTCACAGTCTTAGAGATGTTTCGGGCTGGAAGAGAACTTTGGCAAGTCCAACCTGTTTAACCCTCTCATGTTAGAAGTAAGGAGAGTGAGGTCCAGAGAGGTTAACTGACTCAACCAAGGTCACACAGCAAGCTAGTAATGAAATTGAGGCTAGAAATCCACGTCACTGAGTTCCAGCCCAGAGACCCTCCTTCCCACTACAGCGCTTTCTGAAAAGAAAGCAATGTCACCCTTCACCTTTCATCATCTATCCTTCTCCCAAAGGAGCAATTCTAGATTGAGGTATGACCCCAGTTGGAAGAAAATATAAATGTGGAATTTCAAGTAGACTTAAAAAAATAATGCTATATGTACCTGAGCCAGATGATAATCAGCTGTAACATGGGCACTGTGTCTCCTGGGGGTGAGGACAGCAATGACCCTCCCCTTCCTGGGGAGGAGCAGACATATGAACTGGACCAGGAGAGCTAGAGGCTGGCTCTGTGGAGACCAGCAGCATCAGGTTAATGCAGGTTCTTGGCCCCCACCTGGACATCCTGGCCCAGAATCTCTGGAGTGGGACCCAAGAATCTGCCTTTTGAGTACCACAGGCTAAAAGAGCTTCTAAAAAAGAAACAACAACAAACATATACAACTATGGAAACTTGGAGAGGAAAGGAGAAAGTGTGGTCGAAGTAGACTGCTGATAAAAGGAGCAGGGGAGCAGCCCTCCAGAAGGTCCTGACGGAGCAAGGGCAGGAGCTGGGCTGAGAGCAGCGTGAAGGAAGCGCAGGCACCCAGGGAGGCTCAGGCCGGGGAACCTGAGTGCCTACCCTGGGGCCAAGGTTCTCAGGCACGTGGCCGCCAGCCCAGTGGTCATGAGATAAGTATTTTCCAGGACGACGGTTTCAACCTGAGGCCCAGGCAGGAACGGCGAGTGGCTCCACAGCCCTCAGTGTGCAGCGGGCACTGTCCCGAGTCCTCATGTATGTTAACAAATCCAATGCTCTTTAAACTCTGTGAAGTGGGGGCACTGTTACTACCGCATGCCACAATGAGGAAACAGGCTAGGAAACTGGTCCCAGGGCCAGTAAGTAGCAGAGCAGGGACTTGGACCTTCTCCGACTCCCCCATGCTGCCTCCTGCCTCAGGAAAAGATCAGAAGCTCGCCGTGTGGTCTGAGGTGCACAATGTTTCCCGACGGGGGGTTTATGGCTTGTTTTGAGGGATGCACTTTCTCTGTGCACTGCATCCCTGGCCTCTGCCACCAAATGACAATACGGTTCCCAAGTCACCTGTGTGTGTGGCAGTAGGTCTGACCCAGGAGCACCACCTGGGTGGGAGTCAAGGATGGCGTGGGAAGATGCCCTGAATCTCACAGGCTTGCTCTGCGAGGGACTGCACTGAGAAAGGAGCTGGCTGGACCACAGGAGGGAGTGCCTGGGAGAAACAGGGTGGATTTTTGTATCCAAGACCCCCTCAAAGCTTAGGCAACTGGGCTGCTGCAGGAGGGGTGAGGAAGGGTGATGTTGAAGCAAGAAGGGAAGGAGTGAGAAGAAGCCGTAAACTCAGACACCCAAGGCGTGAAAGGGAAAGCCCAGGTGAGTCTGAGTGTGGGATTCACCTCTCTGCCTTCAGCTGCCCTCATGTGTCTGCATTCTCTCGCACGGTGGCAAAGACTGGCCATGGCTCTCAGAATTTCGGAGGGTGGGTTTTTCTGCAGAGGGCTGGGTAGCAGTAGGAGTATCGTGGAGAAACAAAAGAAATGAGTCTGAGAACCAAGCCACAGACTTTGGAGAAGAAACAAGAAAGTATCTGCCCTCCTCCTCATCACCATTTCTTTAAACCCTGGATGGTGACAGCAGAAAACTCACAAAGAGCTGCAGCCGTCCTGAATGGGCTGGGAGAGCCCTCTGTCCCGTTTCGTAGGGCCCCCCCACCCCACCTCCTCATCAGACGTGGCGTCAGGGCGGTGTGGGGAACCTTCAACCCTTTCTCTCATAGTATTCAATATACCACTGCAGCCAACTCTTCTTTTCCCACCTCTCTCTCCTGCAAAATTCCCAAGGACCAAAAATCCAGCATGTATTTGTAATGTACTGAGGAACGTGTTCACACAATATAAGTTAGGTTCCCATCCACTCACCCACTTAGGAGTCCAGGCCTGACACCCCTGCTTTCAGCCTCACGGTGAGTGGCCAGGAAAGGTACTTAAGAGGCAGGAGTGAGCACAGATAATCATACAGCAGAACGCTAAGAGGTGAGGACATTCCTCAGGTATTTATTGGGTAACACACTCCTTTGAAAAGTCTGAAAGTCTACCCCATGAGGTAAATTCTAGGTGTTGTGCATCGTACAAGAACAATGTAAAACATACTCCTTGCCCTCCAGGAAACGAGATATACACACAATGTCATTTCCAAAACAACATCAAAGTCAGTGTTCTACACAATAACTTCTATTGATGTTTGGAAGTGAAGGAGAGACAAGCTCAGTAACAGAAGGCAGAGGAGAGGGAACGGGCTGTGCATCCCAGCATGTCAGGTGTCGTTAGCGAGGCGCCGGTGGGAGAAATCCAAGTGCAGAAAACGAAACCACAAAAATGGGTTAGGTCCATGGGGCAATGGGGAGTGAGAAGGGAAGGGCAATTAGAGAGCATCATTCTGGGGCTCTGCGCTGGGTTCAGGCAGAGGGCATCACAGACGGGGGCATCTGGTGGAGCTAACTTCTTAACTGTTCTATGAAACCAGCGCTTTGTATACTGAAGGAGTCCTTCACATTTTTGATATGCGTGTTTTTTTTTAATATTTATGAGGGGAATGCATTCTCTCGGAAGCAGACCTCCCAAACGCCTGTATGTGGATAACCATCGTGAGGCAGGTCCCAGGCAAGGAACACCCAAGTTTCACACTCCATTTTTAGCTGCAGAACTGGCAAGTCCAGGCGGACAGAGGCCAATTCCTGCTGCTCCTCCACTGGAAGCTCGAGCTGTGAATCCTGAAGAGCTTTAACCTGATGGCAAATCACAAACCTTGGGGCAGCAGTGGGAGGTAAAGGCAGTCCCATCCCGAGACCCGACCCCCAGGCTCCGATCGTTACGTTCCTTACAGCTCTCAGTGACCATCAGAACACCCGTTTAGACGTCTTATAAGAGAGGTTCCTTTCCGAGCACTTATTTCAAAAGAAAGTGCTTCGGATGCCATCTCAGAATTGAATTCGTTAAGAATTATAAACTTCAGCTTCATGTAAGTTCACTGACCTTCGGCTTTCTTATCTGTAAAATGATGATGATCCCGGCCCTACTTATTTCCCGAGGTTAGGATGAGGTGACGTTTTGTAAACTGGGGGAAAGCACCCCTAAAAAATGACTCGTGTTGAGAGCGCGTGGTAAGTCTTTAACAGCCCAAGAAACCCGATAGGCACGTATCCTTGCCAACAGGAAGGAGAAAGCACCTGCCGACGCGCACAGACTGCTGAGCTTTAGTCATTTTAACCATTTTTTGAATGTCCAGGGAGGCACTGTGACAAGTACTGGGGACACAAAGGTAAATGAGAAGCAGTCACCATCCACCTGGAAAGTCTCAGGAAGAAATAAGGCCCCACGTCAAAATCACAACCGAACTTCTTAGAAACCGAAAGGGTAACAGAGTGCGAGTACCAAAACCCTCAGGCTTCACCCAGAACCCACTCACTGCGGTTCCCTATATTCGATATTTATCCCCTGGTATTGCGTGTCATTCCAAGTATCCCAGAGCCCAACTCAATTCAAAGGGGCTTAAACACAAGAAAATATAATAATTCGTGAGAGGAAGTTCAGAGGTTCAAAGAAACCATCCAGTTCACGGTTCCTTCCATCTCTCCACTCTGCCAGCCTCTGTAATTCTACATCCCTCTGCCATCCCCAGTAAGAATGTTCTGGAAGTTATAATTCAGCTGCGGAGCAATCAGCTGTGTGTCTTCTCATTTACACCCATGAGGAGAATGGCTTCTTGTGGGGCTCTGTTGCTAGAGAGGAAGAACTTTCCCAGAAATCAGCTGAGAACCTCTCTTCAACTCCCATTAGTCAAAATTTGGTCGTTTCCATTTATGACTCAACCACTGACAAGGGAAGACAGCGTCCCCTTAAACCCATCAGGCCACTTCCTTGGGCTGAGGTCAAACCCAAATTTCATTGCTGCTACTCAGGGAGGGTTAACCACGAATTAACTACAAGGTGCCCTACTTGGCTATAAGGACTTTAGTTTTCATTTTCCGTTTTTCCAAGCCTATATAATGAATGCAAATTAAAAGTGAAATTTGCTTTAGGCAGGTACATTTTGTCTAGCAAAACAGGATATCAGTCAGCAAGAAGCACAGCTGGAAAAACTCAAAAGCGGGCACAAAAACACAAAACCTCAGGGGGCCATTTGGTATAAGCAAATCGTCCCATAAGCCCCACTGAACTATAGCCCAGTACATTAATTAAGGCTCCTAACATACCCCTGGGACATCAAGAAAAGGTTACATTTGTGCTTGCGTGACTCTGTTTAAAAAGGCAGAGACGCACATAATGCGTTTTATAGAGGATCGCAAACCCAGTGGCTGACCATTTTTAAGTGTTGTTGCTTAAAGGGACAAATCTTACACTAGCTAGAAAACTCTGAAATTTGGAATGACCCATCCCAGCTTCTCTGAAGAGCAGAGATTGACCGTGTAGACTGCAAATATGACACACCGCATGCAGCGAGGTGTCACGGCTGGCCTCCCCCCCACCCCCAGGCTCCTACACACTGATGGAAATTGATTGCCCCTCATCTCGGGACTGAGTGGCTGATTGCCACAAATACTGTAGCAGGTATTTCTGTTAGGCTGGTGCTCTCCTAGAACAAATATTCAGATTCCCAGCCCCACCTAGACCCAGCAAATCAGAATCTCACAGGCGTGGCCCAGATTCTTTCCAGAACGTTCCCACAGAACATCTGATGATCAGTCAGACCAAACCTCTCACTCCCTCTCTGAGAATCCAGCCATGTCCCGCAAGAAAAGCCCTCCGGATGCGAGAGCCAGGCCTCTTGGACCTTTCAGAGGTCCTGCCTTCAGGAAGCCCAGCATGGAACACCAGAACCAGCGGAAGCTCTGGGCGCTCACCCCTGCCGGGGACAAGCACCATCCTGCCTGCCACCTCCCCAGCAACAAAGCACAGGTCACGAGCCGCCCAGCAAGACCACAACCAATCCGCCTCTCAGACCCAACTGCTCGCTACTCAACCTCTTCCTGCCCACAGCCTTCTACCCCTACCCCAGACGACAGCATCAGGGTCTGGGCGGGGTGGGCAATAATGGCTTGACAGACACAGTCCCTCCCCAGCCAGGAAGGACTTTCTCTGTCGCCTATTAAACGACACCACTGCCAGCTTCTACTTCACACGTTTTTTTTTTTTTTTTTTTTGCGGTACGCGGGCCTCTCACCGTTGTGGCCTCTCCCATTGCGGAGCACAGGCTCCGGACACACAGGCTCAGCGGCCATGGCTCACGGGCCCAGCCGCTCCGCGGCATGTGGGATCTTCCCGGACCGGGGCACGAACCCGCGTCCCCTGCATCGGCAGGCGGACTCTCAACCACTGAGCCACCAGGAAAGCCCCACACGTTCTTTTTGTGATTGACTCCCCATTCCATCCTGTCTCTCTCCTAGATGTTCTTCATGTTATGTCTGGCCCCAGACTGTCTCACTGCAACTGGCTGAAGGTGGAGGATGGGAGGTAGAATAGACTCAGGACTCCTTGGTCAGTGGAATTGACGCTCCTCACCTTCTTCCGGACAAGGGAGAGAGCAGTGTCCTGACTTGAAACACTCCAGCCAGGGAGACCTTGGTCCTGGGAGCCTGCCCTGCCCCGCAGAGGTCACCACCTCCTGTAAGCTGGCCTTAGCTTCTTTGACACTCTGTCTCCACCTCCTCAACTCCCGTGACCCTCAGTTACCAGCCCCTGTGTGGCCAGAGGTGATGGGCTTGACCATTTCCCAAAAGGGCTCTTCCGGTCCTGGCTCCACCCAGCACCGTCTGTGTGACCTTGGAGATGGCGGGCAACCTCTCTGAGCCTCAGCTCCCTCTTCTGGGATGGAAAAGGCTTGTCTAGGCTCAGTCTCCCCAGTTCTTGTGAGGCTTTGAACATACAACAAAATGTGAATGTCAGAACGCACTGTTCACTCGTGAAGGATCCACTTCATGGATCCACAGTTCACGGTCCACTGGGCTCGGAGCACCTCCAGCTGGGAAAAGTGTCCCATTCATCTTTGAGTCCCCAGTGTCTGGTGCTGGCAAATGTCTCCTGAGGAATGGCAGGGGGTGCTGCTACACAAACTGAATGAGGAGGGGGAAACAAAGGAGGACGGGAAAATGAAGAAAGTCAGGGAGAGAAGAAATGCCCCCCTCTCCTGCCACCCTCCGGTCTCCAGGGACTAACGATGCCCCTCCGCCCCTGATTAGACGGGTCACTCTTAAACGTTACTCTGGCTCCAAATAGAAAAGGATGTTATTAAAACTTTTCTGCGCCTAAATTAAATAAAATATTGAACACATCCAACCTTTAAACTGAACCGAAAATCCCTTTTTGTTAACAACCCTCTAAGGTGCTTGCTTGTCCTGGCTGGTGCCACACTGAACGCTGAGACTGGGAGATTTGGAAGCTTGGAGTAGGGCCTTGGAGGGCAAGGCCTTCCTCTAACTCCTCGTTGCTTTGGTTTCCTGGACGAACAGGCACGTCGGAGGCTGAGAGAGCCAGGATGGCAACTGAGTATTTTTAATTGAAGCAAGGACTTTTTCTTCCACACTGAGCAGCCCTCCTGGGAACCCACAGAACAATCCTACCCTCCCACCCATCAGCTCTGTTCCATGCACAAAACCCTACCACCACCCCCGTTCTCAGACAGAAACACAGCCTCTCAGAAGATGAAAAGGGAGCTGTTTTTTCCCACACACGAGCCCTGCCACTACAGTCCCAGCTGCATTTTCAGGTATTCCTCCCTTTGCATCCCAAGCCTAAACTGTTATAGAATAATTGGGATGAGATATAAAGGAGAACTCCCCACCCAGAAAAGCATGAGGAATCAGAGGGTGGTAATTTTTAGACATAAAAAACACTCCCATGATGTTACTCTTGCCTTCTGAGCACGGGGGCAAGTTGGCAAGCCAGCATACCCTCTTGGGCACATACATCCCCACCACACACACACACACACACACACACACACACACACACACACACATACACACACACACAGAGGTCTTGCTCTCGCCCCTTCCTTCCTTCCCACTCAGTGTCAGGGCTGGAGCAGGGCTTTGCTCCCAGGAGCAGAGGGCAGACAGGTGCGCTGGGGATGGTCCCACATGCACAGACTCTGACCCTCCCCTTACTCTCCAGGGGCACCAGCCTTGAGCACCTTCACCCTCACGCCAGAGCTCCGTGATATCTGCTAAGCACTTCTCAACTTAAAACCTTGATTCTTCCCCTTATAACAAGACACCAAGTCAAGTATCGATCTAATTTCACAAATGTCTAGTCTGTGCCAGGCAGTGGACTAAACTAAGGAAAGATAAAGAAAATGTACAGGCTACTGTCAAAGTGTAGTTTTCAAAATGCTCTCATTACATAACTTAATTCATTAATGAGGGATGGTAAACCTAGCTCCAAAAAGATTTTGAAGAACAGGGGTTTATATAATCAGTAAGAGAGGCATGCAGAAATGAGTTTGTGAAGTAGAAACAAAACTGGCTAATGTCCTACAGGGCAAGAAACCATAACTTTTGCAGTTATCTGCTCTACTGGACAGAAATCATTTGCATCTCTTCTACTGGTTAAAGATCTGGGTTATCAGTCTATGTTAACATCTAACCTCATAAAATCTGGCCCCTAATCAATAATAAATTGAAAGTCAAGCAAAAGTACATCCCCCCTAGAGAGTTAAATAACCTTTGGGGGGACCTGTTAGGCTGCAGTAGGAGGTCACCAGGACATGTGGTCATCCTTTTGCCTTGTTTCCAAGCTTTGGGTGCTTTTTCTTATCATCATGATCCTCGCCCTCAAGGGGCTTCCAACACCTGGTGAGGCAATACTGCCCCACACAATAGAGTTAAACAGTCCCAGAAGAATTACTGTTCGTTTGCTTAGGCTTGACAATAGCACTGTGTTTATATACAATGTAAATACATCTTAATCAGTTGAGATGCACACTGAAGTATCTACAGATAAAATTGCATGATGTCTGGGATTTATTTAAAAATACGCCAGGATAAACAAAAGTTGGGGGGAGAATAGATGAAACGAGACAGGCAAAATATTGGTGACTGTTGAAGCGAAGTAAGGGATATGTGGGAATTCGGGTATTGTTCTCTATGTTTGGGGATATATTCAAATTGCTGTCCTGCTAATAGTAAAACAACAACCTACCACATGTTTATCAGCTTCTCACACATTATAAGATCTACTCTGTTCATTGTTTTTCCTCTGTCTCCCCTGCTTAGAAAATAAACTCCATGGGGGCAGGTCTTGTCAGTTCTTCCCCCTCCCAAGCACTGGAAGAGCATTCTGCCCCTGTAGGCACACAGTAGGTATCTGTTAAAGCAGCGGTCCCCAACCTTTTGGGCACCAGAGGACCGGTATCGTGGAAGACAATTTTTCCACGGATGGGGCGTGGGGCAGAGGTGGGGGATGCTTCAGGCGGTGATGCGAGCGCTGGGGAGCCGCAGATGAAGCTTTGCTCGATGGCCCACCGCTCGCCTCCTGCTGTGAGGCCCAGATCCTAACAGGCCACGGACTGGTACCGGTCCGTGGCCCAGGGGTTGGGGACCCCTGTGTTAAAGGATTGTTTGAGGTCCTCCACCGCTCAGGGCCCAGGAGAAAGGGCCGCATGCATCAGGCGGGCTCATCCTGGCCCTGATGCGGGGGTGGGATCAGAATGGGAGGGGACAGGGTTGAGGGAGAGCAGAGCAGAGCACGAGGAGGAGGGGGAGGCGGGCAGGATGGAAGCCAGGGAAGGGCAGAGTGTGAGAAATGTGGAGGATCCTAGGGGCCGAGCACTGAGAACTGGCCACTGACTGAGTCGCCAGAAGCCCGCAGAGAAAGCCACTCGGGAAAAGTGACGGCGGCAGAGTGTAAGAGACTAACTACGGTGGGAACTGGGCAGGGAGGTTACACAGAGGCCCCAGGCAGGGACCACACATTCGAAAACCCAGCAAACGAGAGAAAAAGCAGAGAGTAGCCAACCTGGTTGCAGGGTTTTGGAGAAGGGCCAAACTGGGCCTGTTTAGAGACTGGGGGAGAGAGGCGTGGCCATCGCAGCGGCAGGTGGGATGTAGACCCACTGGGCGGGGGTCTCCCTGGGCCCTGGGTTCAGGAGCCGTGGTACGGGTTGAGACCCTCCAGCTGGAGTGGGTGGCCTGCCACGGCCCAGCAATTTGGGTGGGGACAGCCTGTGGGGAAGCTCTCTGGCCCCAACCGCAGGTGTGACTTTGATGTGGCTCAAACCTCAGGGCAGAGGACACCCGAGCTTCCCACAGCTGCCCACTGCATCAGTGCCACCCAGTTTTCAAGGAGGCTGCAGGATATGCGGGCCGGTGGCCGGGCGATCACTCTATGGACAGAGTGGCTGGCAGGCAATCAAGGTGCAGCATTTCAGCCCCAGATGAAACGGAGTTTTCACCCGGACGCCTATCAATGCGCCCACACTCCGTTCTCCACTCTCTGGGAGGTGCTCCCAGTGTGCGGAGCAGGCTTACAGACTTCTCCGACTTTCTTTCCCGTTTCCTCACTTCCCCAAGGTGAAGAACACACAGCAGAGATGTCTGTAAGAGCGGGACTGCGGGCTAAGGGAAGGGCCCATGTTATCTGCAGGTTCCAATTATCCAAGCTTCTTCTGCAGGACCAGGGTCCTGTGAACAGATGAGGTATGAACCCAGAGCCTGACATTTGTTCCCTCAACCCTTATACATCACAACCTCCCACCCCTGTATCTATAGATTTACCACCTCTGTTCACACTTATAATCATATGTGTGAGAGAGAGAGAAAATAAGAGAGAATGCAGGGGCTTCCCTGGCGGTGCAGTGGTTGAGAGTCCGCCTGCTGATGCAGGGGACGTGGGTTTGTGCCCCGGTCCGGGAAGATCCCACGTGCCGCGGAGCGGCTGGGCCCATGAGCCATGGCCGCTGAGCCTGCGCGTCCGGAGCCTGTGCTCTGCAACAGGAGAGGCCACGACAGTGAGAGGCCCGCGTACCACACAAAAAAAAAAAGAGAGAAAAGGCAGCCCCACAAAGACTCTGCCCATGTCCCCTGCTCCATTTCCAGCCACTGAGACTCACCAGTGACCTTGAACCCCTGCAGGGGGTCAGGACCCTGCTCCTCGCCACCCACTGGGAATAGAAAATCAAGGACCTATTTTTGAGAACATGCAGCATCCATGCTTTGAAAGAGAAATCACAGGAGGGGAAACCAGAATGTTTTCTGACTTTAGTTCCCTTATTAACAACTGAACACACATGGACTGAGGCCTAGGTGTCAGGCGCTGGGCTGGGCAAAGGACACAAGACTAACTGGGCTCTCTCCCTGCCCTGGGAGTGCAGCTCACAGCAGGGAGGCATCATGGGACTGAAGCGACACAGGCAGCACCAAGTGCTGAAAGTCAAGGCAGAGAGGTGCCCTGGGCTCTCTCCCTGCTGTCCCCGAGAGTCACCTTGGGAGCCCTAAAATCCAGGGATTCCCAGGCCCCACCTGGACAGATGGAACCGCTCTTTGATGGTGGGGTCTGGGCTTCAGGAGTTTGAAAAGTATCGCCAGGTGATTCTAATGTGCTGCCAGGGAGGAGAACCGTTAAACCATACATCTCCTTTCAAAATGGGCACAACGAAGGGAAATAGGGGTCAGGGCCCCAGGGGAGCGCTACCAGCTCCAATCTGTGCCCTCCCACAAAAGCATGGCACAGCAGGTATTCGGGCAGTAATAGCCTCCCCCAGTGGCCACCCTGGCCAGTGCCAGGACAACCCAGAGTGAGAAGGGAATGGCTTGGGCTCCTTTCCCGGTAACCTTGACCTCAAGGCTGGAGAGGACCAAGAAGTTTTGCTGACCCGGAGCCCTGGAGCACCGTGTCCCTCTCTTTCTGAAACTCCTTCTGAGTTCTATTCTTGCCTTTTAAAAAACGCCCCAGTATGCTGGAGGACTGGGAAGGGACAGCACCCCCGCTGAGTGCCCCAAATGTCCAGGGAAGGGAGAGACCACAGCCGCTGATGGTGGGCACTCTGGGTGGGCAACTTCAAGTCCAACCCCAAACAGGTCTGGAGAGGAAAGTCAGAGCTCACCCTGGAGGAAAAAGGGAAGTGCCCAAGGTGTCTAGCTCTGCTCGATGTGAGGAGAGAGCACTCAGCAAGTCCAGAATTCCAGGGCTCAAGGCCAGGGTATGGTGGCCAGAGTCTCCCAGGACACCCACACTGATAGCAGGTGCTGTGCGGTGTGACGGGACAGAGCACAGACTTTGGAACTGGACACAAGGGTTTGCAACTGCCTCTTAGTAGATGCGTGGCCTTGGACATGTTCTTTTGGAGAATTTCTTCATCTATAAAATGGGTATAACAGTACCAAATTCCAAATTTTTATTGGTGTAAGAATTAATATGATAACGTACAAAAAGCAAGTAGAACAGCATCTGGCATGGAGTTCAGTAAAAAGAAGCCACAGTTGCTGGGAGAAGAAAATAAGGATGTGAATGTTCTTTAACAACAGCACTCCATTAAAAAATGGGTTTTGTCAGTATCATCACCATCATTTAGCCCAGAGCAGGTGAAGATGAATCACCGAGACTATAAAGAGTTGGTGAGCGGCCCAGACTCTTCCTAGGGAATGGCCCCTGCAGGCATGGCAGGCAGAGCTGTGGCCAATGCTGGGAGCTCCTAGACTACGGGACTAACCAGCATCTTGCCTCCCCCAGGGTCTGTTACCTCCCTGAAGGCAAGAGCTGTGCGTCACACACCCTTATCCAAGGGGTCGAGTCTGTGAACTCGAAGAAGGTCCCTGTGTTCCACTACGGTGAGAGCTGTTAGAGCCCAGAGGACCGAGCGGGCAACGCCGCAGACCAGCTCGATCTTGGGCACCGCCGCCAGCCTCTGCTCTCTTTCCCACACCGGCTCTTCCCCGTTGCACATGGACACACACGTGGGGTGGATCGTAACACAGAGATGCTGCCATTTCCTCACCTTTCAGCATCCCCATCTGATCAAGGCCAGGTATCCCTGGTTTCTCACCTCTCACTTAGAAGTGTAAATATTATCACCAGATAATGAGAATACTAGAGGCCTGTCTCTTCAAAATCCTGAGAATGACTGTGACCTCCCCACACCCAGAGGAGTCCATTGTCACTCAGTGAGGAGGACCAGCTCGGCCATGAAGCCGAATTCACAGTGTGGCACGGCTGAAACTCCAGAACCGCTGCAGCTCCCGCTGCCTCTGCACTAAATGCCATCCCAGGTCCTTCTAAGCCCTGTGAGTCTCCAGTTCACTGCAAACATCTCCACTCACAACGTAAACAAGGCTTTAAATTGAGGACCAGGAAGAATTCTGGCGCAGTCCTATCAGAGCAAGCCCAACAGGAGAAACGTTGGTCTCTCTGATGCCTCGAAGGCTAGACCGTCTACACATGCAGGCCACCCTGCAGTCTAAAGCCCAGCCTCCCTCCCGTCGACCTTCACACCTTCATGAAGGGTGCCAGGTTGTGTCAGACTCATGAAATGGGTCTCCTCAACACAGATAAAATCTGAGACCTGCGGTGAGTAGAGCTTGATTTCTATCAGAGCTTCTGAGATGCGAGCCTCTCCAAATCCCCTCACCGGCCTCACTACTCCAAACCTCTAAGACAAATATGGGGTGTGACTTGGGCTGAACATCTGGGCTGTGCAGCCACGGGGCTGTCACTGAGGAGACTCCCTCGAAGATGGGGGGCAGGGGCACCATTCACATGGACAGCCTGTCCTGGGAGCCTACCCTCAAGTGTACAGGCCCAAGGGCCATTGTTGAAAGCACAGAAGTGGGGTGAGGGGGTGGTTAGTAAGCCCCTTGACTGAGCTGCTGAGCCCCTTCCTCCTGCAAGCCCTCACCTGTCAGGGCTGCAAGGGAACTGAGAGAGCCAGTGAGATAGAGTGTGACCTGGGGCCAGTTACTTAACTACCAGAGCCTCAGTTTCCCCAGCCATAACATGAGGGAACAAGTCTTAGGCTGGTCCTCTGCGGATCAGGGAACATGTGTTTAGAGAGCAGAATGTCAGGCACACTGAGCATCCAAGATGTGGTTGCCCCGGTTCAGCCTCCTTGCCACACATGAGGAAGCACAGTGCTGTATGGGTCCAACATGGGGGACTGTGGGACATCTGGGGCTCACCCTGGGCATTGATTTACCCAGATGCCCTGTGCACATGGGAAGATAGGAGATGAAGTCTGGAGTTTGGGCAAGAAGAGTGAGACTCTGCATTCACACTGGCATGGGAGGTGGGGCCTCCGTAGCGTGGCAGACTCTGCCTCAGGCCTCTGTGGAATGAACCCTTCCCCACCACCAATACACACATGCACACACCGCCTGTGACCGAAAGTTCCATCCTGGAGTCTCAGAAAGTACCCAGGACACAGGCTTCTGACAGAAGTGCAGGCCAGGGAGCAGTCACTAGAGGGCTCAGGAAGACATCCAGGCTGCTGCCCTACGGAGGTCACAGGAGAGGGCCAGCCTGGGAAGGAAGGGAGGGAGGGAAGGAGGGAGGGAGGGACAGAGAGAGAGAGAGAGAGAGAGAGAGAGAGAGAGAAAGCACTGGGGAGGAGGGGAGAGAGACCACAGCCATGCTATGGAAGGGTAGGACGGCTTCCCATAAAAGCCTCACCATCACCTCCGCAGGACACAGAATGACCCAGAGAAACCCAGAGCCCTGGGCCTCCCAGCAGTGACAGCACTTATGGACAACGTTCTAGCAGAAAAACACTGCATACCCCAAATGCTTGAACCCCCTCGTTTCCAACCTCCCCTCTACCACCAAACGCAGCTCCCTGGTTCTGTCTGGTACTCCTGATCCACAGGAGCCGGTAGGCAGGTTCCAAGCTACCGGGAGAAGGCCATGATCAGGTGGAAAGAACACGTGATTTGGGTTCACTGTGGCCTGGTTACCTCACCTCTGTGAGTTGTGGGGTGTTAGGTAAGCTTCTTAACCTCTCTGAGGTCTTTTCCTCATGTGTAAATTGTGGGCTAACCTCTCCCTTATAGGCCTCCAGGAGTACTGAAACGAGAGAGCGGTTCATGGTGGGGCGTCACACATGGTAGCTGTATTTGAGCACACAAAGAAGATCCCCCCCAGAGTTAATCCCTGGGGCTGGAGGCATTTATCCACCCCTAGGGCTACCTGTGCTTTCTCCCCTGTGTGCCTTTCCGCCCCCCTCTCCTCTTCCCTCTGTCAGAGCCCCTGCATGAGGCCACAGCACCAGTCTGCCAGCAGAAGGCTTAATTCAGTCACGAAGGTTTCCCCAGATAGGTGACCAGGGCAGGAAAGAGCAGGGGACAGTCACAGGCATGCCCGTCCCCCCAGTTCCTAACCCCCCCAGGTCCCAGACCTGGGCGGAGCCTCCCTGGCCCTGCCCTCTCAAGGAGAGGAGTTTCTGAAGCGGAAAGCGCTTCAGACATTTAGCCCAGTAGGACAATCTCAGAGCAATCCTCTCTCCCAGCAGGACCAGGCTGTGAAGCGTAATTAAAGCCATGGGTTACTGAGGAGGGGCAGCCATCTTGCCAGGAGGAGCACCCCACCGCCACTCATCCTGCATCTGGAGCCGTGGGTCTCAGTGGTCCAGGACACAGCAGCCGCACCACCTCCCTGCATCCTCTTCCTCCTCCATCCCTCCACCCTAGCCCTGAAGATCTCCAGCTAAGTCATGCCACAGTCGCCTTCAATCAGCTGTTGTAATTTCTCCTGCAGTTCGTATTTGAGAAGCTTTCCCTGTATCAAACGTAAATCCTCCCTTCTACGGATTGATGGTGGGACTGGGGAGAACGGACATGGATGTGAGTTAGAACCTCATGGAAGGTGCCCTGAGAAGTGTCTTTAGAGAAGGGCAGAGGCTTGAGCCCCACGCCCTCAATCGTGAGGAGGAGATGCTGTGAGGATCCTGCAGGATGCAACCGGGGATGGGGTCATCATGATGGATGAAGGGAAAGGGGGAATAGAAAAGCATGTGCATCAGACGGAGGAGAGTACGACGAGCTGGGAGACAGCAGCCTGCCTGGGTTGGAAGCCTGGGGACTGGTTTACTAGTTACCTAATATCGCCGCGTCTCAGTCACCCCATCTGTAAACGGGGGTGATAAAGTCATACCTACTCTTAGGGCTTTCATGAGTTAAGATACATACCAGAGCATTCTATTTTATTTTATTTTATTTATTTTTTTTTTCATACCATTTTAAATGCCCTGGCACAACGAAAGCTCTCAGTAAACTCTAGGAAATCCTCACGACCCTCCATCCTCTCTGCAAATTGCTCAGTCCTGGGGCTTCTTCCTCCCCCATTTCTCTCAGGCTCACTCCTTCTTCTCCATTCCAATGGCCTCACTGCATCCTGGCCCCCATCCCCACGTGCAGGGCCCAGGCTGTGACCCCACCTCCCTCCCACCCGCCACATCAGGTTCCAGCTGGCCAGTCCGCTCTGCAAAAGGACCGGTTTGTTTGGTACTCTCAGGCCCCAGATACTATACCAGGTGACCTGCTTTAGTAAAAGGAACTCATTTAATTCAATCCCCACGACCGCACTCTGAAGCAGGTATGATAGCCATTTCACAGATGAGGAAACTGAGCCTCAGAGAGGAGAAATACTTTGCCCAGAGTCACCCTATGAGTGAATGGGAGAGCCGGCGCCTAGCACCCCTCCCCTGCCCCCAGCCAGTCAGCCCCTTGGTCACACACCCCACTTTCGCCCATGCACTTACCCCCACGGAGTCACAGAGCAACAGAGAGAAGAGAAGGAGAGACTTTAGGAATGAGAGCAATGTGGGGAAGAGGAGCTGGAAGGGGGAAGAATGCTGCAAGGGAACTAACGTGGTGTCCAGATTGGGGGGCTTCTCCGGCAGGCCCTGCACTTCTGTCTTCAGCTCGTGTCTTCTCCGTCTTCACCATCAGGCTGTGGGGTTCCATGGAAGGGTGCCTCGGGCACAGGAGGCTCCCCAGCCTGAGGCTGGCGAAAGGCCTGTGAGAGCTCCAGCTGCTCCGAATGAGTTCAGGCCACTTGGCCCAGCCTCGCATCCCGGGGAACGTGCAAATGAGGCTCGGAGCAGCTGTGGCTCTCGCGCGACCTGGCAGGCACTAGAGGGGTTCACTTCCAGAAAGGGGTCTGCGGTGGCTTTTGCAAACCACAGAGAGGGAGAGTCCAGGTGCCGCCTGAGAAAATTCCTGCAGAGATGATAAAGGCAGGGTGGTGGAACTGGGGAAAGGCAGCTGAGACCACGGGCAGACAATGTGTGTTCAGTAAAGAAGTCCTGTCAGGCAGAGCTCAGCTCCTCCGCTGACAGGGCCACCAAGCTGGTAGATGAGGGAAACGGGGTTCACCTGTGTAGCTGATCTTGAAAACATGTGACAAGCTCTCTGTGAAATTGTTGCAAGCAAGCAGAAGGTGGCAGAACTAGTGGGACATGTAGCTGGTTGCACGATCGTAAGTACACAAGGGTACTTACCAATGGTTCAAGACCTCTTGGAGGGAAGGGTCCAGGTGCGTGCTGTAGGGCTCTGACCTATCCCACCCCATTCCACATCTCAAGTCCTTGGATCAATATACAAAAAGCACTTGAAGCTGGGAGCAGCAGCAGATATACTGGATGTCAGAATTCAAAACATCTTAATCAGCTGGAGCGGCGGACTGAATTCAGACAACATAAAATAAATGAGGGGGAAATGTAGAGTCCCAAACATAAGAGCAAAAAAGCTACAGCGCTGTCATGGGTGGAACCATGCCCCCCTCCCGCCCAGAAAACCTCGTATGTTCAACCCCCAGGACCTCATGTTACCTTATTTGGAAACAGGGTTGTTGCAGATGTAATGAGTTAAGATGCAGTCATATTGGAGTAGCGTGGGCCCTTAATCCAGTATGACTGGTGTCCTTACAAAAGGGGAAATTTTGAGACGGACAGGCACACAGGGACAAGGCCATGTGAAGGTGAAGACAGAGATTAGAATGATGCTTCTGTAAACCAAGGAACACCAAAGACTACCGGGAAACCACCAGAAGCTAGGAGAGGGGTGTGGAACAGATTCTCCCTCACAGCCCTCAGAAGGAACCGATACTCCCAACACCTTGATCTCGGACTTCCAGTCTCCAGGACTATGAGACAATTCACTTCTGTTGCTTAAGCCACCCAGTTTTAGTACTTTGTTATGGCAGCCGTTGCTAATGAATGCAAGCGCAAAGACAAAATTGGGAGATGGGGCTGAGTCGCAGACTGTGGTATAGAAACCTGGAGGTATTGACTGACTGTTACGTTTAACAAAAGTCAGCAGGGCCATGTGGCTTCTAAAAACAGCCAGGGCAGATATGAGGCTGCGTTAATGGAAGGTATGGTATCTCGACCCATGAGGGTGTGCTGGCCGGGCCTCACCCAGAGGACCAGACTTGGTTCTGGTGACCTCAACTTAAGACAAGTCAGAGGATGTTCAGAGTCCCATGCCCAGAGATGAAGAGACAAGTCAGAGAAGGACTAATGGAAGTATGGGAGAGGTAGAAGGCAACTGGTCTCCAGTGTTTGAAAAGCTGTGCAATGGGAGTGACTGGGTTTGCCTGGAATAGCCACATGTGGAAGAGATGGAGCCCATGGGGAGAGACACAGACTGCAGAGAAATAGAAGAACTTTCTATCAGACGTGTTGATCAAAAAATCAACTAGGCCACCCTGTGGGGAGATGAGCTTTGTCTTCGAGGAACTGAAGACTCCACCAGCTGGTCACCGGAAAGGGACCTGTAGAGGTGACCCCAGAATCTCCCAGCTCCAAGAAGGGCCCACTCACGTTCCCTGCCTGTCTGCCACCAGCAACTCAGGCTTCTTAACCACTTAAAGTTAGAGGCCGCCATGAGATGTTTTGGCCCCAAGACCTTTCATTGATGGCTTTAGTAGATAAAGTTGCATGCTGAAGGCAGAGAGTCTAGACTAACAGACCTCATGACATCAAGTTTGGCAACACCCAGGTCCACTGGAAGGATGCACCCACACGTGCTCTCAAGCATAGGGGTCTTGGATAGGGGTGGGAAGGAGAGTGGCCCTGGCTCTCCATTGTCCAGGAGGGAGGGAACTGGCAGCCCAAGAGTTAACTGACCCCTCACTTGAGGGAGACCCATGCTGGTGGGCGCTGTGAGGGGATACAGAGGAGGCTTCTCTCTGAGGGGCTCGAGGTAAGCTCACTGGGAAGATGGACTTCTGGAGGAAAGGCAGCTGATGCTGATGAGACTCCTCCGAAGATGACCTGGCACTAACAGCCAGCATCTACATGAGCTATGCCACTTCCTTTAAGCCTTTTTTATTTTTTTTGCGGTACGCGGGCCTCTCACTGTTGTGGCCTCTCCCGTTGCGGAGCACAGGCTCCGGACGCGCAGGCTCAGCGGCCATGGCTCACGGGCCCAGCCACTCCGCGGCATGTGGGATCTTCCCGGACCGGGGCACGAACCCACGTCCCCTGCATCGGCAGGCGGACTCTCAAGCACTGCGCCACCAGGGAAGCCCTCCTTTAATCCTTTTTTAAACTAGCCCTCCCTCGTTTTCCAGCACAAAAAGGAGGCTCAGAGAGGGAAAGGAACTTATGTAAAACTCACAACACAAAACCAGTCAAGCTGGGTTTGAACCCTAGTCTGTCTCATCCCCAAGCCCACACTCCTTCCAAGGTTCCACACTGCTTCCCCAGCTGAGGACTGCAGGCTGTAGTGCCACAAGCCTCCAGCGACAGAAAGAACCACCCAGGGTGGTCTAAAGCAGTGTCCCAAACTTCAGCACGCATCAGAACGGCCTGGAGGGCTTGCTGAAGGGCAGGCTGTTGGGCCCTACCGGGGAGTTGCCGCATTAGTAGGTTGGCCCCAGAACTGTTGCATCCCTAACAGGGTCCAGGTGCTGTGGGTGCTGCTGGTCAGGGACTTCACATTGGGAACCACTGCTCTGCAGTATTCAGGAAAGGAAGCGGGTACCCTCCAGCCGCAGAGCCGCAGGGAGACAGAGGTATGCTGCCAGTCGATCCTCCGTCTCTGGGCCAGGAGTTCCCCAACGGCGTTCCAGGCAGGACTGCCAGTTGGTTGCTGCTTCGCTAGAACCCATCTGGTTGGGAAGATGCAGACTGTGAACAAATCCAGCTTCCTGTACTTTCCACTCTGGAGTCTTCTGGTTCTTCCAGGCGGATGAACTGTGTTCTCTTCTACAGGAAATCCTATTATTCTGCAGTCAGCCACCATGACCCCCAGGATTTTCACCCTCTCTAAACAGACGGGCTCCCTTCACTAAGCCTTTTGTGGCTGGGTTTCCCAATCCCCTTCTGACCCTGGATGCCCTCGACTCATCACGCTTGAGTTGGCCAGGGTCCTCTCTAAAATCCATCTGCAGAAATGAGGACATAATGACCAGAGAGAACACAATTTGGACCCTGCCCGTCTCTTAGTGCCCATTAAGATGGTACTGTTCTGAGCAATCCCATCACCCCGTCGGCTCCCATGAAGCCTGCGTACAATTAAACCCCTCAGATGTTTTTCTCAGGATCTGCAGCCTGATCAAGTCGGCCCCCACCCCCCCATCATGAACTTGAGTAATTAATTTCTGCTATCTAAATGCAACTTCCCATCTGCCCCTGTTAAATTTCATGCTGTTGGTTTAAACCCAGCATTCCAGTCTGTCAAGATCATTTTGAATATCCTGTCTTTTATAGGCGATGCCCATCACAGCCTTGTCATCAACAAATCTGATAAGCTCGCTTACTCCAGTTTCACCCAAGTCATGGATAAAAACGTGAAGCTTCCTTCTGCAGAATCTCACGTGTCACAAACCATCATCCCTTTTGGAATCCCTAATCATGCGATCATACTTCCCAAAATCGGATTTCTTACAGACTAGGGAAGGTCTGTGGGCACGTCGTTTCTTTCCTTGGCCGTCATTAACGCCAGACTGATGTGGTGTCTGTCATCTAAGCCCTGTCACGTCACCACCTAGTTCTTGGTCATGGTCCGAATCAAATCAGAAGGACAGTTTGGGCTGCTATTTCTGTGCCTTTTGGGCACAGACAAGGTTACAGAGGCAAGAATGCTAAAGTGAATCCAATCCTCCACTTTAAGCAGTACTTGACATCCAACAGAAGTCAGGCTGCCTCTCCCCCATCATAACTATAGCATGCCCGCCTCCCTGACAGCTTTATAAGCCATACTGCGAAAGTAGCATCCAAATTCTTCCAAATGGGTGGGGAAGCTATAATAGGGGTATGTTATAACTTGGACCTTCTCAGCTGTAAGACACGCTGGGATATTGGCAACCGGTCGGTGAGGAGACAAGAAATGTTTTCTGGAGTGGGGTACTTGGAGAGAGGCGTGAGGACAGAATCAAGGAGGTCAAAAGGAAAAGGGAGACTTGATGAATAGCAACCCCACTCTTCTGCGATTTGTATGTAAGAACTGCCCTTCTCCTTCTGGAGAAAGTCACAGTATACGTACACGGGATGCTGATGGAGCATTTGTGAACAGCTTGTTGACACCATAAGCCAAGAACGGAGAAAAGTATATGTAGCAGTTAAGTCTGTAGGGTCTGAAGTCGGACAGTCTAGGTTTAAATCCTAGTTCTACTACTTATTAGCTGTGTGACCTTGGGCAAACTGTTTTCTCTCCCAAGTTTTTTGTTTCCTCTGGTGGAAAGTGGAGACAAAAATAATATGTGCACATAAGGCACATGAGGATTAACAGAGATAAAGCATAAGTTGAGCTGACTGGTACATAATAAGAGCTCAGTAATAACAGCCATTATGGAACAGTAGCTTGAAGGCAGTGCTGAGCGCTGAGAGTTCCGGGGCTGGAGGTGTGAAGAAGAAAATGCTAAGAAGGTTTAAGAAGAAACTAAAGATGCAGTGGGTTAGGGGCAGGAGAGACTTGGAGCTCACCTGAATGGTGAGGCAGCAATCTGTGGAACTGACCTGGAGGTGGAGCCCAGGCACAAGGCTAGGTCAAGGATGCTGACCTTCAGCTCAGATAAGGGTGAAGAAGCCAGGCTGATGCCTCAGAAAAGTTCAGCAAAAATAGTTTGTTTTTCCAGCTGTGAATATGAATGTTTTTTTATTGCTCTAGGAAGTCAGTTAAAAGTTGTCTAAATGGTCCATGTTAAAAAGAAGCATAAATATTCCACTTCTAGAAATCTGCTCTGAGGAAATAATCATCAATAGGCACAAAGATTTATAGACAAGGATGTTCACTACAGCATTATTTATAACAGCGAAAAGTGGTTTACAATCTAGATGTCCAGCCCACACAGGATTCGTTAAATAAATTATAGCACATCCATGAGATGAAATACCGGGCAGCCAGTGAAAAGCCCATTTGAGAAGAATACTTAAGACATGGGGAAATTATCACAATACGTGATTAAATGAAAAGGGTTGGCTACAAAACACAGTACAATCACAATTTTGTTACATATCTAGAAGGAAATACCCCAAAATGCTGAATGCATTACTTTTATAAATGCTTTTTAAGGAAAAAATGATCACAAAGGAGTTACACTAGAAGGAAGCTCCCACAATCAGCCTATAATAAAAAGTCATTAAATTCAGAACACAGGAACACAAACAGTAGCTATGATCTGAATGCCAGGAGCTCTAGCTGGTACCTGGCTGTTGTGAAGGGCTGAGGGCAAAGAGGATCTGCATGCCATTAGCGTGTGGCCAGGTAGAACCTAGGAAAGATTTAGGTCAGTGGCTCTCAACCATGGTTGCATTTTAGGAGCTAAAAAAAAAAAAAAAAAAATCAATGCCCAGGCTCCAATCTCAGGGATTCTGACTTAATTACGGGCTGGTCGTCTATATTTTTTCAAAGCGTTCCAGGTGGTTCTGAAGGAGCCAGTGAATTAGAGTTGAGTGGGACCAAGCTACTGTTACCTGTATACAGAGTTCCCTTGAGCCTTGCTCTCTAGACTGAGCCCAGCGTGTGAGGAGAGACCCACTATGGAAGCTAGAGAGATGCTAAAAGGGAGCAGACAGCCCCAAGGCACCTGGTCTATGCAGGAAAATGACCCTCAGCCTTGGGGGACATTCACAGAAGTGTTCCTTTGAGCCGACCTGTTTGGGAGCTTTTGCCACAAGGACACTGCTCCTGGCTCAGACTCTTGGTGGGGCCCAGGTTACTAGCTGACTCCATAAAATCAAGAGCAGGTGGCTCTACAAAAGGGAGAGGGAAGAAAACCAAGACGCTGGGAAATCTACAGGGATCTGACTCTGCAGAAGCCGGAGCTAGTGGTATTTTCCTCTCTCCTGCTTTTGGGCAGAAACACACCCCAGCCAACAGAGCAAGGTGTGACCCTTAATGGCAGTCTGCTTTGGGCGGATGAGGCCTCTCAGGAGGGCTCCTAGTTTCCCTCAGGTGCCTTGAGGAAAGAGGAGCAGAGGGAAGAGGCTGCTAGAAACAAACGTTTGTATTAAATGATAAGATCTCCCCAGCTTCTCACTACAGGTATAAAGTTACTCAAGCCACCAAAAGAAGGGAAATAAGAGTCCTGAGTCAGGTGCTTTACCCACTGGATCCACCTATCCCTGAATAATTAAGAGCCAACTGAGGCTCTTTTGTACTCCTTGGAGCAGGGCTCCTTGGGGGGCCTTCAGGACAATGACTAGAGCAGTAAGGAGGGAGTTTTGGCTCAGGTGGACCAGTGGGGATGGCAAGTAGGGATGGATCTAAATTGCTACCCTACCCGCCACTTCCCTGAAGTTGCTTCCCTAGAGGCGGCCTCCTGTCAATTCCGGCAGAACAGTGCCGCAGGTAACTCAAAATACTGGGTGATCAGACTGTAACATAGCTTTGCAATGCACTGTATCTGTGTTTATATGTGAATGTATATGAGTATATTTACCTACACACATATACCCGATACACAGCAGATTTACCTTCCTAATGATGTTTGGCTCAGGTGGAGGCTAAAAGGACAATGCACTTTCCGAAGATACTGGCAATCAGGTGGGTTTCCAACAGTGGGGCTGGCTGTAACTAGAAACTGGCCTGAGACTAAATATTCCCCACAAATAATTAACAAAAAAAGAAATGAACCACTCCTGGAAAATCAAGAAGTGACGGTAATCTCCATTCAAGATGGAGAAGCCTCCCTTGTTTCTAACCCTTTTTCTAACCCAATTCCTTGGGGAATTTAAACCTATCTCCTCAGGGGATAGCAGAACAGATGGTCACCAGCCATCCTCCAGTACCAGCCCTTCCTATCACAGAACAGGCCAGAGACATTCTTGGTTCAAATGCAAAGACATTCTGATGATACGGACAAGGCTTCAAATTCAAACAAGTTCCAGGTGCAAGTCTGATGAAGTCATCCTTATTTTTTATTTTTTATTTTTTGCGTTATGCGGGCCTCTCACTGTTGTGGCCTCTCCCGTTGCGGAGCACAGGCTCCGGACGCGCAGGCTCAGCGGCCATGGCTCACGGGCCCAGCCGCTCCACGGCATGTGGGATCCTCCCGGACCGGGGCACGAACCCGTGTTCCCTGCATCGGCAGGCGGACTCTCAACCACTGCGCCACCAGGGAAGCCCTAAGTCATCCTTATTAATCGCAGATCAATGAGGGAAGTGTCACGGTGGGACTCAGCACACAGCATTGCCTTTAAAGCTCAGGGAAAGCCTAACGGAATCCTTGTTCTCCTGTTTCAAGTCAGAGTAGAGGAGGATGCGAAGCCCAACTGTTGGGAAGTGTGCTCAAGGTCAAACCCTCCCATGCCCAGTCACCATCCCTCCCAGGTCCCTCGTCCTGCTTTCCCCACTGTTCCCAGCTGCAAATTGGATAGGAAGCCATCTTTTTTTCCTTTTCCCACTCTGGAGGTACCAAGTGTAGTCACTGCTCATTGGTGAGTCCCTGACTAATGTCAGGATTAAAGACTGCATTCTGCAAGGTTTGGTTTTCATCTCTCATGCTCACTAAAGCAGAGGGAGGGAAGCAGACATGGCAGAACCACAGAATGTTTGGCACCCCCCTTCCCTTTCAGAACTCTGCTCCCAGCTGGTACTTTCTAGCATTTAAGCAGGTTATAGGGGAATTTTTTTCAGAAAGCAAATCTTGGAGGAGATTCCTCCATCTGAGATAGAAAGTGACATACACAAAGATCCCCTTCCAGACTACCCATCAGAGAGCCATCTCCTCAGCTAAGGCAGATGTCATCAAACCAAAAGTCAGAGAGAGGGAGGTCCACAAAAATACAGCAGTATGCCAGTGAAATCCACGTGTTGCCCCCATAAGCTCTAAAAGAAGAGCTCAGTTCAGTCAATTCAATGAAACTCCATTAGTCAAGACACTTGCTTTGGCTTCTAGTCATACATTTAAGACAAGTTAGTTAAGCTTTGTCATAAATTTAAGACCAACTTAGTGATGGCTAAACTCAAATGCAAAGATCTGAATGTGAAGAAAACTCATTCATTATTTCCAACACACACACAAACACACACAGAGTCACCAGGTGATGAAGACAGGCCAGTGATCAAGGTGACTGGATGAGGCAAAGGATGATCCCAAGACTCACTGAGGTTCAGACACTGATGTATAAATAACCAAATACTCCCTCCCAATAGTTCTCTTCCTCAGATCTTCAGGTACCTGGCTTTGCCTCTGTCCACACCACAGGTACAATGTAGGTGTTCAGCCCCACTTGATGAGTGAGGAATCTGAGGCATGGAGAGGGGACTTGGTGCTGAGGGAAGAGCTAAGGTGGTGGAATCCTAGCCGTCTCAGCCCTCCCCCAAACTCTAGACCCCAAGTCCTTTGGACAACTCCATATTAGCTGTCAGGTCACCTGAACAAACCCACATGGGAAAAAAAATCCACAATAAATTCTATCACAGCAGTGGAGGCAATGCTAGTAACTGTGTTTTCCTAGTCACGCTGATTCACCTCCATCCTGGAGATCAGAGACATGTCTTATCTACTGTTGCATCCATAGCTTTTAGTACCTGGCACATAATAGGTGCTTGATAAATAGTGAACATGTGAGTTTAGTCCCACTGTTGGTCTTATTTACCTTGCGTCCACTCAGTAATAGAGCCAACACTTGAGGACCATGGGGAACATCTAGCTGCTGGGGGTGTGGGTGGTGGGGCATTGAAACTATATATATGAGTCCTTTAAGGCTATGTAACAAGGAGACATGCACTTCTAACCAGGGATCTTGTCCTTTGCCTTCTGTGTCCATTCTACCACCTCAATCCTCAATGAAAGTAGTGAATTTGTTGACTCTATGGCATTGACCTGAATTGATATCTTCTGGGCTTTCCCTGTGGGATAGAGGAGGGTGGCCAAGATTAAGAACTGGAGTATCATGATCAATGTTCAAAAGAATTGGACCCGAGAGCATCTTGTTCCGAAGTGTACGCACTCCATCCGCCAATCTACAGCCTTGCCAGGCTGATCCTCTCTAAATGCCTGCTAGCCCTCTGCCCCCTTGCTGGGGCTCCCCTTCCCCTTTTCAGACCCACACTCAGGGATCAGGGCTTTCTGGATATCCCTTGGGATTCCTGAACATCCTATGTGAGCTTCCAGTTTTTTCTCATCCAATTCCTGCATAAGGCTTTACTACATCAGAGGAAGCAAAAAGTCATGTTGGATTTTTTTTTCTTTTTTTGTAAAGAATAAAACTGGTTCATACCCACTGGGCTGGGTGGGGAGGGGCAGGAGACCTGAGTTCCAGTCCTGCCTCTGAGTCTGGTACCTTGTATCAATGTAAAGTGCTAGATTTGTATAAGATAAGATGGCCCCCTGACCTCAAGGAACTCATCATCTCACAGTAGAATCCTAGTGGGCCCTGAGAGTCAGGGTGAGTAGGGGGCCAGCAGGTGACAGGTAGGACCAGGCTGTGGGATGTTCCAATCAATCCCCAAAGTACAGGATAACATGCACACATAGAGATTAGATCACTTAAAACTGTAATTTCTAGATCTGTAGTCTATAGAGTGATCAAGTGGCAAACTCCCTCTCTCTCTCTCTGATATTTTATCCCCCTTCCTCCTCGGTTGGTAATCTAGATTTGGGGCAGGGTATCGGCGGGTTTTTCCAAGCTGCTTCTTAATCTGCCCCCCTTTTCCTAGTTGTGAGGTCCAGTTCTCAGGCTCAAGTTCCCCTCTTCCCCTTCCTCAAGGTCATCTATCCTGGTTCAGAAAAGGTGAGAGCCCACTTTTGAAGGTCAGGAAGAACTGGGGCGGGGGGGCAGTGCGGTAAATGAGAAGGAATGGAAGAGAACAGGCTAAAAGATGAGGGAAAGTAGAGGCGGGGAGGACAGAGAGGCGGGCCAGAAGGGCCTGGAGGGAGACGCCGCTGCCGCTGACGAAGGAGCCGAATGAGGCCGAAGTGGTGGGGATGGGAGGGGGAGTGGAGGTGCCTGAGAAATGTGGAAGGAGATTGGACTCAGAGAAGGTAGGATCGTGGTAGGGTCTAGACACAGGCGAGCTTCCAACCTCCCAATCCCAGTTCCGCTCAGTCAAGGGGCCGGGAAAGAGCGTATCCCGAGGGCGGGCAGCCCTTCCCCGCTCCGGCTGCTCTCATCACCACCGCGGAATACCTGGAGAGGATCGCAGGGGTGGGGGCAGAGGAGGGCAGTTACCTTTCCTCCTCCCAACTCGGGGCCCACTGCAGCCCGGCGCGGCGGGGCAGAGGGAATAACCCGAGGACTGGGCACCGAGGGAAGGGGAGGAGGCAAGGAGGGCGCTTCAGGTGGCTCCTCCTGGTTGTTTAAACTTTGCGCTCGAGAAGGGGCCGGCTCTGTCCTCCCTCCGCCGCCCGCCCGCGGCTCCGCTCGTCCGGGTGTCCTCAGCCTCGCCTTCATCCTCTGCGGGTCCTACGCCCACTTCCCTCTCGGCTGCCGCCCGGCTCGGATCCCCATCCCCTCTCCTGTCTCCATCTCTCCCTGTGCCGGAGCGCCCCCCGCTCCTCCTCACTGGATCTCCCGCAAGACGTGAGCGGAAAGTGAATGGGCAGCCCAACCACAAAGACAAATTACCATGAGAAAAATAAATCAGGAAAGCGCCGTTCGCATCCCGCGTTCCCGCCGCCGCGCCCCTCTCCGCCCGCCGAGGCGGGAGCGCCGGGCTCCGGGACGGCTGCATCTGGGGCCTGGCGGGGCAGAGTTTGGGCTCCGCAGGGCCCCGCCAGGGCAGGGGGTCTGGGAAGAATCCGGTGGGGACCCCCGCAGGCGGCGGCGGAGCAGGGACGTCCCCGAGCGCGAGATTTCACACTCCGGGCGGGCCACGCGTTCCCACGCGCCTCGCCGCCTGCGCTCTGCCTCCACCGGGTTTACTCGTCCGCCCTCTCGGAGCCTCCATCTCGGCGCCACCCTCGGCGCCTCAGCCCGGCTCTCTCCCAGCCTTTCAACCGTCCGTCCCCTCCTCCAGGCCCGGCCCTAGGTCCCCTTCGCGGCGTGCAGCCCAGACGCACCGACAGCGGCCGGGCCAGGGCCCCATGCAGCCCGGACCCGGAGCCGGCTGACGGCGGGAACGCGGCAGCACGAAGGGAGCCCAAGCTGAGGTGGCAGAGGGCGGCGTGGAAGCGCGGGGACTCCCTCCTCTCTGCCCGCAGCCTCCGCCACCTGGTTCCAACTTGCCAGCGGCCCCGGGCCCCTACCCCTCTACCCACCCGAGTTGCTGAAGTTTGCAACTTGCAGCCCAGCCCGCGCAGGGGAAGCGTCCTGTGCTCCCGGGACTCACCTCCGGGCTGCGGGCGCAGGTGCCCGGTTCCAAGCGGCTCCCGACTCCCGGCTCCCGGCGGCGGGGAGCGGCGAAGGCGACCCAGGAGGGCTGGCGGCCGGTCTGGGAATGAGGCGGCCGCGCAAGAACGGCCCCCGGCCCTCACTCGCCGCTCCAGTGCAGACGCGACCCGGGCCCGCGCCCGCCACCCTCGGGTTCCGCCAGCAGCCGCCGGACGCGCCGCCGACCCGCCCGGCTCTGCGGAGCTGGGCTCAGGCGGCAGCCCTCGCGCTCCAACTAGCTCCCGACCAGGCGCGCGGCTGAGAGCGGGGAGGAGAAGATGAGGGGGCCGAAGGAGGGAGGGAGAAGAGGTGGGGGAGGAGTTGGGAGCGAGCGGAGAGAGGGAAGGGAGCGGGAGAGAAAAGGAGGAGGGTGCTGGAGAGGACCTGCCGCGGCTGGCGCGCCACCCGCCAACTCGTGGCGCGCGGAGGAGCGCGAGGGGGCGCCCTGCACCTCCGCGTCCCCGGGCTTCGTCCGAATCCCGCCCTTGGCTTGCCAAGTGTGTTTACACGGAGGGTAGACAGAAGTCCCGCCCCGCAGCCGCCGTTCGAGCGGCGAGACCCAGGTCCCTCGAGCACTTGCTGCCTTTTTGCCACGTCCTGCCTTACCGTCCTCGGCAAGCCCCGTCTCGAACCCGGCTTTCTGCCGGGGCGTCAGCGCACCAGAATCCTGCCTACCCAACCGCTGGGGCCCGAGGAAATTCTCCCTTCCCCTCGGCTCCCCAGTGCCCCAGCCCTATCAGCTAGGGACGATCTTCCTGCCCGTGGATTTGAAGGGGGAAAGAATTGCGTACAAAACAAGGGAAATCCGATATAAATTGCAGTCGAAGGGAATGAGATGAGGCTGCTGGGCTGGACTGGAAAACCAGAATCGGCCGGATAAGGGTTAACTTTACAAGCTGCACGACCTTGGGTGAACCTCTCCAAGCCTCAGTTAATTCAGCCGTAAACTAGGGTTGCTGATAACCTACCCTACTGAGCGATTGGAATAGGGGCTACAGTGAATAACATTAGGAACGTTGGGAGGGCATCCAATAGATTAGTGAGCGGGGCAGCCGGTGGAGGGCTGTCAGCTGAGGAGGGAAGGTTTAGCGCGACCACACCGAACAAGGCTGAATTGTTTACAAGTTTAAGTGTCTAATGCTTCTGATGGCTAGAAAACCTGAGGGAAAGACAGCGGGGACAAGCTGCTTCAAATCCTATCTGCCCGGCTGCAAGAGGGATGGGAAGAGAGCCCTCTGCTGAACAAAGAATGGTATTTTAAAATTTTTTTAAAAGGTGACCTAAGAAAAGAAAACGAAAGAATGAAGGATACAGACAAAGGACCTGAAATATTAAACCAGGAGAAGTATGATTATAAGAGACAGCTAAAGAGAACTGTGAAATAAAAATAGGTAAGTTGGAAGAAGGAAAACATTAAACGACTTTCTAGACTATGCCAGAAATTGAAGAATTAGAGTGAATCATTTTATGCAACAAAATTCTGGATAAAGGAAATCCTAGATAAAACAGAGGAATGGAGATGGTAAGAAACCTAGAGAAGCACCCTCCTACACACACACACACACACACACACACACACACACACACACACCCCTCTGAACCAAGGTGAGAAGTAGTTTGGCCGGAATGATGGGAAAGAAAAAAAAGAAAGAATCCAAGAAAGGAGTTTATGAGATGCTGTAAAAAGGGAAACAGTGCACAATCTCAGAAATAATGCTTTTCTAGGGCAACAGGAATGCTGAGATTCATAATGTGCAGAATGGAGAGGAACTTGCAAAGGGAAGACACTCTGAACAAGAGGAGAGAGTTGCAGACAAGAGAGAAAAAGGAAGGAAACGGGTATGTTGGGCATATAAGTCTGGTAGACCATCCATTTAATAAGGGGATAGAAATCAAGTTGGAAGAGGTAGTGCAGGGCATCGAGTCCAAACCTATCATTTTACAGATGAGGACAATGAGATCCAGAGGGGAAGCATTTGTCCCAGAGTTGCAGGCTGGGGTGGGAGCAGGTCTCCCGATCCCCAGTCTGGTACCCTTCCGCTGCTGTGAGTGTTGCCTGGCCCCCCCTCCCCCCCCGCCCTCCCCCATTCCCATTCCCTACAGAACCGTGGGGACTGTTTTGTTATTGCAAAAATAAAATGTGTATGAAATATAGACACCTTTTAATTAATACAAAAATCTGAAAATATTCTATATATATAGCAGGGAAAAGGTATGAGCGGGAGAGTTTCCCATTTGTTTGGTTGGGACAGTAGACAAAATGCCTTCTGAGTGGTTGTCGGCAGCAGCTCTCTCTTGAAAGGCTATAAAAACCTTTTCCATCCTTCGCCATATTCTCTCACTCTCCCTCTCTTTTTCCACTATGTTTTGATTGTCTTTTCCTTCTTCTCTTTCCACCATCACTTCATGCCCCTTCCTGGCTCTCCCCCTCCACATTATGAATGAGTGTGGGAGAGAATTCAGTGCAGGAAGAGAAGAGGGGGAGAGACCCCAGTCTGGGGACACAGCCCAGGAACGCTTCCTTTTCAGGCGAAGCAGGAGCCAAGAAGGCGAGACACCCAAAGAGACACAGACAGAGGAGCAGACATGCTTGGGATGCTAGGCTAATTAAACCTAATTGCATCCTACAGTATTCTATTGACTAACAGTGATTACTCAAGAGCTCTCAATACAAGAGAGCTTCAGAAGTCCAAACCTCAGGAAGGGACAGTTACTTTACTAGCCTGGCTTATCACCTGCTTCAGGCGTCCCCAGAGTTTGGCAAACCCTGAATCGTTTACTAGGAACAAAACCTGGAGCGTTGACCCCATCACCACAGTGTCACCACCACCTTCTGTCACTTTCACTAAACCTCTGCAATAACCTGTACAATAATTACTTCTATTAGGAGCAATTCTTCACCTACCAGAACAGTGTTAATTAAGCAGAATGTAAATACAGTAATTAATACAGAATTATCCAAAAAAAACATGCTAAAGAACAGCAAACATAGAGGGTGGGAAGAAGTTCTTGGAATTTACTCTTGATCTAGAAATTCCAAACTTACCTTCAGCTAAGGTACCAAGAGATTAAGAAGGCCAAATTCTCATGCTCAAAGGTGACAAACCTGGGAGCCCACCTGAGGGCATTTTCTGGGAGATCTAGCTGCCTCTGAAAAACAAGAGTGCAGCCTCTCCCAGGAGTTTATGTAGGTGTGTGTGTGTGGGGGTGGGTGGGTGGGTGTGTGTGTATACCCACCTGTGCATAGCCCAGGCACAAACACAAATCCGGCCTTGCAGCAAAAGGCAAACAGGCCACAGCCACTCATATATCAACAGGAGAGAGAGAATTGGAAAAAAGAAGGCAGCAATCACTTATAATGTCCAAATCGTTTTCTATTTGGTCCCAGAATCACCTGCTCATTGTGCCTGGGGATGGAAAAGAAAAAGGAAAACTCCCACCCCAGAAGTCATTGTCAATTTGTGAAACAAAAGCCCCTTAGTTTAGAGGAACTGAAGTGTCACTAAATGACAGCTTTGCCATTGTCCTGAGCTGATGTGAGAGAAGAGGCCTTCCTTCCTTCCTTCCTCCCCAAACACTTAAGTGCCACTCAGTGCGCTCGCTCGTTGGAGAGGTCATAAGAGGAGAGAGCCAGAGCCTCACAGTCAGCCAGCGAGGCAGCCCGAGTCACAGCAAATGCAGGACCAGAGCACTGCGGGCACGTGGAAAGCCAACAACCAGCTCCACCCAGCAGGGCAAGGAGGTCTTCACAGCCAAGGGCCCTTCTAGCTGAGAATGGAGATGGGGCAGGAACTTGCCAGACAGAGAAGCGGGAGGAAGCAGAGTATTCCAGGCAGAGGGAATAGCATGTATGAAAGCATAAGGCGATATAATTAGATTTCTGTTTTGGAAGAATTACTTGGCCCTGGTTAACAGATTCGGAGAGAGCTGAAGCCGTAAATGTGAGCAGGTGCGCTGCTGGAGGAAAGAGCACCGCACCCGCAGTTAGGGCTCCTCAGTTCTGAGGCCAGCTCGTCTGCTGGCCACTAATGAGATGGGTGTCCTTGCACAAGCCTCTTAACCTCTCCAACCTCAGTTCCTCGTGGCTAAAACGAGAGGGGTCGATTGGCTGCTTTCTAAGGTCCTCCTGGTACAACATTCTATGATTCTGACTCTCCCTGCAGACACTTCTTTAAATTACGTCCTTTACTATGTTGATGCACTGAGTCTTTTCCACGCGTTTAGCACTTCACAGTTTACAAAAGTCTTTTCCATACAATATCTTTTGGCCTTCACGCCATGTGAAGGAGGTAGTCACACTGCCGCCTGGGATGGTCTTGTCCAGCCCTGGGGGCTGTAAACACCATCTCTCTGCTGATGACATCTAAGTTTCCATTAGCAGCTCTGACCTTTCTCCTGAAACCCAGATGCAGAGAACCGACTGCCTGCTGCCCTCCATGTAAACATCTAATAGGCATCTCGAACTTAACTTCTGATTTTCTTTCCCCAAAGCAGCTCCTCCCTCAGACTCTTCCAACCTAGTAAATTAAAACTCCAGTCTTTGGGCTTCCCTGGTGGCGCAGTGGTTGAGAGTCCGCCTGCCGATGCAGGGGACGAGGGTTCGTGCCCCGGTCCAGGAAGATCCCACATGCCGCGGAGCAGCTAGGCCCGTGAGCCATGGCCGCTGAGCCTGCGCGTCCGGAGCCTGTGCTCCGCAACGGGAGAGGCCACAACAGTGAGAGGCCCACGTACCGCAAAAAAAAAAAAAAAAAAAAAAAACTCCAGTCTTTGAATTCCTCAAGGCCAAAATCTTGAGTTCATCCCACACTCCACCCGTAAACCGTCAATAAGCCCCATTGAAATATGTTCAGAATCTGGCTACGTCTCACCACCTCCTCCTCTAGCACCCCAATTCAAACCACTCTCTTCTCTCACCTGGATGTCTGCTCTGCCTGCTTCCACCTTTGTGCCTACAGTCTGTTCTCCACGCAGTAGCCATCCGCAGTCAGATCCTCGCCCTCGTCTGCCAAAAAAAACCCTTCCATGGCTCACCAGCTCCCTAGAGGAAAAGCCACATCCTCCCCAAGCCCACGAGGCCCTTTCTGACGTCATCTCCTACTGCTCTCCCCTCCTTCACCTCTCGCCAGCCTCCCCAGCCTCTCCACTGTTTCTGGAACACCTGAAGCTCCCACCTCCAGGCCTTCGCACTTGCTGTTCTCTCCACCTGGAAAGCTCTTCTGTCAATGTCCACATGGTCGTTCCCTCTCTTCCTTGAGTCTGCTCAAATATCAGTTCATTAGCAATGCATTACTATCCTTTCAAAAAAGACAAACCCCTGTCACCCTTTATCATCACCTGACATTGTACATATTTATTATCCATCTGCCCTAACCAGGATATAAATTCCACGACAGCGGAGGCATTGCCCACTTTGTTCATTGCTGTAATCCTAGCCCACAGAATGGTACTACGTGAAAACAAGTGCACAATAATGATTTAAGAGTGAATCATTATTATTATCCCCATTTTACAGATAAGGAAACTGAGGTGCAATGTTACAGTTTTTAGAGCCGAGATTTGAACTTACATTTCTCCATATCAGTGTTCTCTCCAACTGATTATCAGTTAACATCTGCATTTGCACTTAAAAACTTGCAATAGAAGATGCATATCAGAATAAAACATATACTAATTGTTTTCCACCCAGTTCACTACATGTGTCCATTGACCCACACAGCAGCTCTCCAAGTCAAAGCACAGTGGAGCGTGAGCTCTGAAAACCCAGACCTCTAAATGGTCACCAACCCGACATGAGCACATTCATTCTGGCGTCATTTTTGTTTCTTGTGTTATAGTGCTAATTTTTCTTCTCATCTCCTGAGAAAATAAATTCCCTTCCAGGCCTTCACATATTTACTCTCACACATTCTCTCAGGCAGCATGAAGATCAGTGTGTACATGCACACACACACACACACACACACACACGCACACATACACCATTTTCATGTCTCCTAAGTCAGGGGTGTGGTGAGAGAAGGCAGGCTGACTTTGTAGTTTGTCCTTGGGATGACACCCAGGGATGATCACATCTGGCTCCCCAGGCGGTCAAGAGCACCTCTTCGCCTTCCTCTTTCCTGCTTTTCTGACAAACATGTCAGACTGGGGCTGAGGATGAGTCAGGAGGAAGTGAGGTATAGGAGATCAGAAGGAAGGACAGAGGCAGGGCTGGTCCCCCGGATGACACCAGGCTTCCTGGTAGATGCTCCAGATAAAGGGCCAAGTCAAGTTCTCAACCCCAGGCAAGGGGGCAGGGGTCACTCTCCGGACATTTGGACGCAAGGAAGAACACAAGGTGTGGCCACCCTTCCTGAAGACATTTGAAACAAGAGATCTGTGTCTGTGATTATCTCTGAGGACCATGGTGAAGTCACAAAAGTCCCAGATGGATCAGAAAGGATGGGTGTTGGCCAAGAAAACCTAACACCAATGCACTTGTTTTCACGTAGTACCATTCTGTGGGCTAGGATTACAGCAATGAACAAAGTGGGCAATGCCTCCGCTGTCGTGATCTGAATCTTGTTAAGAAGAGAATCCCAGGTTGTAACCAAGAAGAGGCCCAAGCCTGGCACTTAGAGGACCCCAGCAGGGCCAGACCTCTAGACAGGATGTAGGGAGGCATCTGAAGGAGAACTTGCTGCCTGAGGTGGGGTAGAACACCTCTAACATGGTTGAGAGGTCCAAAAAGACTCCTTTACTCTGGCCAAAATGTCTCTCCTCTGGTGTTCCACAGCCTGTGAAATCCATGGTGGGGAAAAACTAGGTTGGCAGATGCCTTAAGCTGACCTATAAATTAACAACCCCTTAGCAGGAATGGGCGGTAAACAGTAATTCCCTCCAAATTACCTACCGAGCACACCACTGTGCCGGCACCATACGACGCATCCAGAATCCTGGCCCGTGGAGAGCAGTCATTCAATACTTTATTATTGATTGAAGGTATGGAGGGATAGTGGGAGATGATGCTGAACTGTGAGCAGAGCCAGATTAGGGAGGACTTGAATGCCATGGAAGGGGTTTGGATTTAATCCTACAGGCCAGGGACTTCCCTGGTGGTCCAGTGGGTAAGACTCTGCACTCCCAATGCAGGGGGCCCGGGTTCGATCCCTGGTCGGGGATCTAGATCCCGCATGCTGCAACAAAGTTCCTGCATGCCGCAGCTAAGACCTAATGCAGCCAAAAAAAACCCAAACCTACAGGCCAGGCAAAGAGAATCATCTGAGGTTTGGAGCAGGAGCCTGACATGGTGAGATGGGAGACAGTGGGTGGGCTTGAGTGAGGGAGGCCAATGAGAGACCATTACAACAGTCCCTGCAACTCCCTGAGACCTTGATTAGGGCAGACATGACAAAAATAATGAAAACCCTTAGGTAGGAATCTAAGGGATTGGAATACAGAATAGGAGGCTGAGATGGAGAGAAGTAAAATAATAATAATAATAATAAGAGCAGGGATATGGATGCCCAGAAAAGTTTGGACTGTGAGCCAAGTGAATAATAAGGGAAGACATGACGAAGAGAACTTTGCCCCTGTCAATACGGCTTAGCGCTGGCTCTGCCCCAAGTCTGAGAAATGAAGGGGGTTGGGATGTATCCTTAACACATCCTGGTGATGCTGCAGGCAGCTCAGATCTCAGATGTTAGGTGAGAAGCACCACCGATTCTCAGGAAGAGG